>NC_029785.2:41136879-41165648 GCF_000816755.2 Arachis ipaensis | reverse complement strand
GGGAAACCCTCAACCACGACAGATTCATTCAGAGGTTCACCCACTTAAGGACGAAGAATCACCCCATTCGACATAGATACTAGGGTTAGTGCACGGTCATCGTGGGTGCCTAGAACAACTCTAACTGGATGCTAAACGACAACGAGAAGCAGAATGAGAATTGCGAAGAGAGGTACAAAGACGAAAAGAGCAGGAGAAAAAGCTCTTAAGGTTAGAAGCTGACCTTCTAAGACCGAGTGACAATCGGAACTCTCGTGCGATCTAGAATTTTCACAAATAAATTCCCATTGTAAGTATAGCTTCTAGACCGATAAGAATTCCTTTCATACAAAAGTTTGGTTGTCACAAGTAACAAAACCCAATAAAATTTGTAACCAAAGTATTTAAACCTCGGGTCGTCTTCTCAAGGAATTGCAGGGAAGTATGATTTATTATTAGTTATGGAAAAGGTATGTTTTTGGGTTTTTGAATAGTGAACAGGTAATTTAAATCGCAAGAAAAGATAAATTAATAATTGGAAAATCTCTTGGCAAGGTATGAGAACTGGAAATCCCATCATAGTTATCCTTATCAGGTGTGATGAGAATTGTTATTGCTCCCACTTAGTTAACCCTTACTAAATAAAGGAAAGTCAAGTTGACTAATTAATTTGATCCTCAAGTCCTAGTCAACTCCCGTGGAAAGACTAGCTTTAGAGCGATCCAAATTAATCAGCAATTCCCGAATCTCAATCAACCGCTGAGTTTGATAACTCAAGTGTTACCAATTACTTAACCAAAGCCAAAAGGAGAAAATAAATCTAAATTAAATTGAAAGCATCATAAATAGAATAAAACAATCATAAGTCTGAAATACCTCGAATTATATTAAATAGAATATTTAAATCTTGACATGAAAAGGTTCATAAGCTAAATTGGAACATTAACAAGTAAAAGCATTGGAATAAATAAAAGTAGAAAATAAATTAAAGGAACTTTGAACCTATGATTATAGAAGCAATCCTAAAATAAGAGAAATCCTAATCCTAAATCCTAAGAGAGAGGAGAGAACCTCTCTCTATCTCTAAAACTTCATCTAAAACCTAAAATTATGAATAATGAATGTTGTTTTTTCTGTTGTCTTTTTTTTTTGAATGTATTGATTCCCCCACTTTATATCCTCTAATCTGTGTTTTCTGGGCCGAAAATTGGGTCAAAAACAGCCCAGAAATCGTTGGTTGCGAAATCTGCCACGCTGGTTTTTCGTCACTACGATGCGTCCGCGTGGAGCACACATTTGCGTCGCCTAGCTGTATGGCCACTATATCAAATTATATATTATTTTGAAGCCCCGGATGTTAGATTTCCAACGCAACTAAAATCGCGTCATTTGGACCTCTGTAGCTTAGGTTATGACCGTTTGAGTGCGAAGAGGTCAGGCTGGACAGCTTTGCAGTTTCTTCAACTTCTTGTATTCCTTCCATTTTTGCATGCTTCATTTCCATCCTCTAAGCCATTCCTACCCTGTAATCTCTGAAATCACTTAACACATATATCACGGCATCAAATGGTAATAAGAGAGGATTAAACATAGGAAACTTAAGGCCAAATAAGCATGTTTTCAATCATAGCACAAAATTAGGAAGGAAAACGTAAAATCATGCAAATCATATGAATAAGTGGGTAAAGAATTGATAAAAATCACTCAATTGAGCATAAGATAAACCATAAAATAGTGGTTTATCAACCTCCCCACACTTAAACATTAGCATGTCCTCATGCTAAGCTCAAGAGAAGCTATAAGAGAGTGAAGAGGAATGGTAAAACTTATGAAATGCAACCTATCTATATGAATGAAACTAAATGCAAAAATACTTTTATTTACTTGGTTAAAAGTAAACAAGTTCTCCAAAATAAATATAAATCAAATTTCACTAATTCAAATCATACAATAAAAGATAAGTAAACTTGTAAGAAGACAGCTCATGAAAGCAGGGAACATAGAATCAAGCATTGAACCCTCATTGATGGTGTATATTACTCTAACTCT
Organism: Arachis ipaensis; assembly: GCF_000816755.2. Taxonomy (NCBI): domain Eukaryota; kingdom Viridiplantae; phylum Streptophyta; class Magnoliopsida; order Fabales; family Fabaceae; genus Arachis; species Arachis ipaensis. The sequence continues at coordinate 41,163,620 of NC_029785.2, read as the reverse complement.
CAAGTGTCTAGGGTTAATCTCTCTACTCTTCTCTAGTCATGCTTTCTAAACTTTGTTCTTCATCTAACCAATCAACAAATATTTAGTATACCAATGCAAACATCATGAGGTCTTTTCAAGGTTGTAATGGGGCCAAGGTAAGGGTGAGGATATATGTATGGCCAAGTGAGCTGAAATATGAATCTTTAATTAACCTAAGCTTTCACCTAACACACACACATACTCTATATAACTCTAAAATCATGCCTGGCTACCCAAAATTCCCACTTTTGTATATTTCACATACTCATGTATCAACTTTTCTTTAATTTTATCACATATGCATTGATCTTTTATTAAAATTAATATTGGGGTAATTTTGTCCCCTTATTTATTTACTTAATTATTGAATTTTTTTTTGGATTTTTTCTTTTTTTTCTCTTCTTTTTTTATTGCATAAAAATAAACATAACATTGTCAATGCACATGGATTTTTAATTTTTCTAAGTTCACATGAGTATGTACCTAAATTTCAAATATCTTGTCATCCAAGTTCCCACGGTTCCCCACACTTAGTTGATACACAATCTCTATCTTAAGCTAACCAAAGATTCAATTTGGGGATATTTAATTTGTTTTTCTGCTTAAGGCTAGTGATGTGGCAAAATATAGAACAAAAGGGGATTAAAAGGCTCAAGGTGGCTAACAAGGGTGACATAAAAGGGTAGGCTATTTGGGATAAGTGAGTTAATGACAAATGATGGTCTCAATCATATGCAAGCATGTAAATACACTAAATAATGGACATATAGAATGAAACAAAGCAAAGATTGCAATCATAGAGAAGAAAACATACAAGAATAAAATATTATGGTTAAATAATGTAACCATGTAATTAAGCTCAAATCTCACGGGTTGTGTGTTCTTAGCTTTAAACCATGTTCCAATTTATAGTCTTCAAACAAGTTTTAACACAAAAAATTTTTTTTTTCAATTTAAATTAGTGAAATATTATAAAATAGAGTCTTGAAAAGAAATTTATTACTTTAACCAAGTAGTAACTAAATGCATAAAATCAAACAAACATGCAATTAAACATGTAAATGCAACAATGAACTAACAAATAAAGTAATATATTGGTGTTGAGAAGAAAATAACTAACCCATGGAAGTCGGTATCGACCTCCCCACACTTAAAGTTTGCACCGTCCTCGGTGCATGCTAAGATGTACAAGTGGACGGGTGGCTCTGCAGCTAGTGCCCTTTTTATTCCTTTCCTTGCCGGTGGTTTGGGAGTAGCTTTCTCTTTACCCTTCTTGGTGGCCATCCTGAAAAGGAAAAAAGTAAGTACTTTTTAAAACTTCAAAGGTTAGAGCAAGGAAGAGGGCAGGATGCGTGACAATCAATGCACGGTAAAGAAGGATGTTGTTAACACATGGTCATGACTACATGTAAAAAGTTCATCACTGGAAATATAGCAAGTGCATGTGATGACAATTAAATGCAAGATGTTTATTGGCATGCTGGCAAAGGCATGAGTAACATAGATCAAGCATTAAATGTCCAAGTTAAATTATCAACCCTTTCAAACTAACAACCTGCTTGTATTGACAATTATATTTAATCAATAAAATATAAAAGGGATTTTGTGAAAAAAAACAAGCATTTAGAGTAGTAGAATAGAATAATTTAAAATAATGTGGAATACCATACGGGCTTTTTCACAAACACATAGCATGCATGGTAAATATGTTATTGAAAATATTAAATTGAACATGCAAGCAACCCTTTAAGAAGTAATACTAATTGTCAAACAATTTCATAATAATTCATCAGCAAAATATAGAAGAAAACAATCACCTAGTAAATTTCTAACACCAATTAAAGGAATAAAAAGAAAAAGAAAGAAAAATAAAATGTAGATACTGAAAGTAGAAAGAAAAAAAAAAGAAAAAATAAACATAAATAAAAGTAATAAAGGAAAAGTAAAAAGTAAAGAAAGAAAGAAAAGAACCTTGATAATGGATGTGAGAAATAAGGGATGGGGGAAGTAAAAAGTGAGAAAGAATAAAGAAGGAAGAAGGGAGAAGAAAGGAATAAGAAAGGAAAAAAAATTAGGATTTGGGGAAGAAAAGATAAGATATTTTGGCTGATTTGGATAAGCTGTGTGCCGCATGTGACGCGGACGTGTGGGTCACGCGATCGCGTGGCGGACGATAATATCAAGTGACGCGGACGCGTGGATCATGCGATCGTGTGGCCTGATTTGTGCTATTGGCACGAGTGTAGTCGTGCGGTTACGCAACTCTCTGTTTCAAACTCATTTTGCCAAAATGTAGGGTGACGCGTTTGCGTGGGTGACGCGATCGTGTGAATGACCATATTTGCAAAATGACGCGGCCGCGTGGGGCACGCGGTCGCGTGATAGGGCTTGTGTTTCCAGCATCATTCCAGCCCAGCTCCATCATAACTCTCTGCCATACACCTCTTTTACGTCGAATTTTGGGGCACGCGTTCACGTGGGTTACGCGGACGCGTGGGAGGCTCGTTTCCGAAATGACGTGGACGCGTCATTGACGCGGTTGCGTGGGCATGGTTGTGCCTAAGGCGCACCTCCAGCCACGCTCTCGCGTGACTCTCTGCTTCTTTTCTTCTTGTGTCTAAGGCACATATGACGCGGACGCGTCAGCGACTCTTGCGCGTCGCGTGCCTCTTTTTTTTTTTGATACAGAATGCGAATGCAAATGTGAATGCAGACTATATGCAGAGATTATGAATGAAAAAAATAAAATAAAATAAGATTAAGAATAAAAAAGGAACGATTATACCATGGTGGGTTGTCTCCCACCTAGCACTTTTAGTTAAAGTCCTTAAGTTGGACATTTGGTGATCTCCTTGTCATGGTGGCCTGTGCTTGAACTCATCCAGGAATCTCCACCAATGTTTGTAATTCCAATGGCCTTTGGGATCCCAAACTAGGCGCAAAGAGCCTTCAAGCAAGTTAAAGCAAGTGACAAGGCCCTAAGAGTGTTGATTGCTAGAATGAATTTCGGGGTCCCAAACCTTGCTTTTGCACCCGTCTTCTTGTTGATCATCATTTTTCCACTTGGGTGGTGAACAGTCAGAATTCTCACGGAGACATCCAAGCAGCTTCCTAGACCCATTCAATTGAGAATTATACCAACCCTTATACTTCAATTTGGAGCATGCAACCATATTGAACCTTGCATGACAACTCTTACCACTAACCATCTCCCTCTTATGCTTAATGCCACAAAGAGCTCTAAGCTGACCATCTGTTTCAAGTAAAGCATATTCAAGTGAGCTAATTAAGCTTAGAGATGAAAGATTTACCCACTTGAATGAAGGAATGGATGGTGATGGCTTTAGGAGAGAGGTCTCCAACAGCTTTGGCAAGGTGATTTCCAGCTCCATTCACTTGGGCTCTTTTTTTACAACTTCCACCTCTTTGCGAGCTTCTTCAATATCAACCTCTTCCTCTTGGTAGCTTTCTTCCAATTCGATATCTGCTTCATTGTTCACCAAGGGCATGGGAGGCTGTGCTTCTTCTTTTTTAATCTCCATGTCAAATCCAATTGGAGAGGATTCAATTGTAGATAAGAATTCATCAATAATTGAATCCATCTCTTGATCAACCTCTTCAAAGTCTTCAACCATGATATGCCTTGGAGGTTGTACACCCTCCTCAACATCAAATTCAAACTCCTTAGAAGGGGGTTCTGTGACTTGAGGTTCCCATGGACGTTCTGGATCTCCTAAGTCCTCGACCACTTCTTCCTCTTCAATAATTCTAGCTTCCTCCAATTGTTCCAATACAAAGTCATGTTCCTTACTGTCCACCGGAGTTTCTAGTGTCTCCTTCATGCTACGTTCTTCATTAGATTCTCCACATGAAGCCATGGGGGTTTCTTGAGTGTCCGAACATCGGGAAGGTAATCGATTGATCGCTTGCTCCAGTTGGTGAAGGGTTGCATGAAATTTTTCCACTGTTTCCTTGAGACGATCCTTTGATTCTTGTTGCGCTTGGCTATCATAAGTAGGATCATAGTACTCTTGGATTGATGGATATGGACATGGTGTATATGGAAGTGGTGGTCCTTGGGGGTAATTGGGTTGGAATTGGGGTGGATAGGGGTTGGGGTCATATGGAGGTGAATGGTGTAAAGGGGCTTGTGAATATGGTGGTTCAAAGCTATGTTGAGGAGGTGGTTCATTGGCATATGATGGAGCTTATTCGTAACTACAAGGGGGTCCACTATATCTATCATCTTGGTACGCACCTCGGAATGGTTCTTGACCATAGTAATTTTGTGGAGGTGGTTTGTCACGAAGGGGTCCACCATAACTATTGTCTTGGCATGCATTGTAGAATGGTTGTTGGTTATAGCGCATTGGAAGGGGTTGTTGGTAACCACAAGGGGGTCTACCATATTCATCATCTTGGTATGCTCCCTGGTATAGCTCTTGACCATAGTAATTTGGTGGAGGTGGTTTGTCAGTAAGGGGTCCACCATAACTATTGTCTTGGCATGCATTGTAGGATGGTCGTTGTCCATGGTATCTTGGAAGGTGTTGTTGCCGAAAGGGTTGATTAGATCCTCGTGGCTCCTTCCATCTTTGATTGTTTCGACCTTGATGCATGTTCCTGTTATAGCTTCCATTCCTTTCAACAATATTAGAACCAAACTCAAAGCGACGGGGGTGAGAACTCATAGTAACTAATAAAAATTAAAAACAAAAATAAAAACAAATAAACAAGCAAAATAAAATATTTACAATAACCAATAATAAGGCACACGTTTGTAATTCCCCGGCAACGGCGCCATTTTGACGATCGGAACTCTCGTGCGATCTAGAATTTTCACAAATAAATTCCCGTTGTAAGTATAGCTTCTAGACCGACAAGAATTCCTTTCGTACAAAAGTTTGGTTGTCACAAGTAACAAAACCCAATAAAATTTGTAACCGAAGTATTTGAACCTCGGGTTGTCTTCTCAAGGAATTGCAAGGAAGTATGATTTATTATTGGTTTTGTAAAAGGTATGTTTTTGGGTTTTTGAATAGTGAACAGGTAATCTAAATGGCAAGGAAAGATAAATTAATAATTAGAAAATCTCTTGGCAAAGTATGAGAACTGGAAATCCCATCATAGTTATCCTTATCAGGTGTGATGAGAATTGTTATTGCTCCCACTTAGTTAACCCTTACTAAATAAAGGAAAGTCAAGTGGAAAGACTAGCTTTAAAGCGATCCAAATTAATCATCAATTCCCAAATCTCAATCAACCACTGAGTTTGATAACTCAAGTGTTACTAATTACTTAACCAAAGCCAAAAGGAGAAAATAAATCTAAATTAAATTGAAAGCATCATAAATAGAATAAAACAACCATAAGTCTGAAATACCTCGAATTATATTAAATAGAATATTTAAATCTTGACATGAAAAGGTTCATAAGCTAAATTGTAACATTAACAAGTAAAAGCATTGGAATAAATAAAAATAGAAAATAAATTAAAGGAACTTTGAACCTGTGATTGTAGAAGCAATCCTAAAATAAGAGAAATCCTAATCCTAAATCCTAAGAGAGAGGAGAGAACCTCTCTCTCTCTCTAAAACTTCATCTAAAACCTAAAATTATGAATAATGAATGTTGTTTTTTTCATCTAAATCCTAAGAGAGAGGAGAGAAATCGCTGGTTGCGAAATCTGCCACGCTGGTTTTTCGTCACTACGACGCGTCTGCGTGGAGCACACATTCGCGTCGCCTAGCTGTATGGCCACTATAGGAAATTATATATCATTTCGAAGCCCTGGATGTTATATTTCCAACGCAACTGAAACCGCGTCATTTGGACTTCTGTAGCTCAAGTTATGACCGTTTGAGTGCGAAGAGGTCAGGCTGGCAGCTTTTTTGTTTCTTCAACTTCTTGTATTTCTTCCATTTTTGCATGCTTCCTTTCCATCTTCTAAGCCATTCCTGCCCTGTAATCTCTGAAATCACTTAACACACATATCACGGCATCGAATTGTAATAAGAGAGGATTAAACATAGGAAACTTAAGGCCAAAGAAGCATGTTTTTAATCATAGTACAAAATCAGGAAGGAAAACGTAAAATCATGCAAATCATATGAATAAGTGGATAAAGAATTGATAAAAACCACTCAATTGAGCACAAGATAAACCATAAAATAGTGGTTTATCATTGAGCAATCGAGCATATTGAAAGCAAATCCCTCTAGGAGGTGAAAAACTATGTGTTGAGGAGATCATGATAGATAGGGTTCCAAGAAATTTCAAAATGCCCGACATGGATCTCTATGGTGGAATAATCAACCGGGGGGCACCATCTTAGCAACTTCAAAAGTCGGATGTACCTAGCTGATGCCTCTGACGTGACTTATTGCAAAGCATTTCCGACAACTTTGACCAAAGCCGCGATGAAGTGATTTGATAACTTACCTCCCAGAACGGTAACTTACTTTGATGACCTAGCAAGGAAGTTCTTTACTAGATTTTCAATTCAAAAAGATAAAGTGAAGCATGCTCCAAGCTTGCTAGGTGCTAAGCAAAAAGTCAGAGAGATACTCCGAGACTATATAAAAAGATTCAACAAAGCATGCTTGGAAATACAGAACCTGCCTACTGAAGCATTGATAATGGGATTAGTTAACGGCCTTAAAGAAGGGTCGTTCTCTAAATCCATATCCAAGCGACACCCGGCTTCCTTGTATGAAGTACAAGAACGGGCATAAAAATACATCAACATGGAGGAAAATTTCTGACTTAGAGAGCCTCTCCCAAGACCTAGCCTGCCCTACCCACCTCGGGAAAAGGAGAAAGAAGCTGAGAAAAAAGAAGAGTACAACTCGGAAAATCCTCGAAGGTACCATAATTACACTTCACTCTGAGTTTCTCTTATAGACGTCTACAGGAAGGTATGTTACATTGAGAAGCTTCCACCTCCTCATCCAATCAAACACAAAAAGGCAGGAAGTCGGATATAATACTGCAAGTACCACAAACTTTACAGGCATTCTACCAATGATTTCTATGCTTTAAAGAATGTCATTGAGAAGTTGGCCAGGAAAGGTTGACTAGACAGATACTTGGCTGACAGGTCGGACAATCAAAGGAAAAGGAAAAGAGATGAAGAAGGAGGACGACAAGAATGTCCACCTCAAACTCCTGAACAACACATACACATGATAAATTGAGGGTTTGTTGGAAGGGGAATCTCAAAATCTTCACGAAAAAGGCATCTTAAAGAGGTATATCAGGTCAGGAAAGAGAACAGAACCCATGATTTACCAACCGTCTCATTGACCAAAGAAGATATGCAAGGGGTAACGCCTGGCCACGACGACCCAGTGGTGATAACAATGATCCTCGCCAATTCAAACCTCCATAGAATCCTAGTGGATCAAGGAAGCTCCGTGGATTTATTGTTTAGCCCACTTTTGACAAACTCGGGCTAGAAGAGAAGGATCTAAAGGCGTACCCAGATAACCTCTTCGGGTTGGGGGACACGCTGATCCGAGCTTTTGGGTTTATCTCTTTATACACCACTTTTGGAAAGGGCATAAAGTCAAGGATGTCAAGCATCGACTATATTGTGGTCGACGTCGTGTCTGCATACAATGTCCTAATAGGTCGGACCACTTTAAACCGACTTGCAGCAGTTGTCTCTACACCTCATTTGTGCATGAAGTTTTCCATTACAGAAGGGATTGCCACCAAAGGGAGATCAAACATTGGCACGAAAGTGTTATAATGAAAGCCTTAATCTAAAAGGCAGCCCAGGTGGAAAGAAGTCAATATTATCGAACTTGGTGGTGTCTGATGTAAGATCCAGAAAAATTATAAAAGTATTAAATTGAAAAATATATCATTAAGTTAAAATAGTTAAAGTGTGCCCAGACAAAGTCGAAAATCAAAACTTAGGAATTTGAAAATTTAACTATGATAAGTAGATTCAGTGAATTTTTCCGAGTGGGAAAAAGTATTATTCTTCTACGAAAATATGCGTAAAAACACATACTGGTAATTTAACCGGCGGTACCGGCTTAGATCTGTCTGGCACTGCGAGTGAGAAAATTAACTTATGAGTGAGCAAAATTAATAAAAGAGTAAAGTATCGTTTTTGTCCCTAACATTTGGGGTAAGTCTCAAAGTTGTCCCTAACGTTTGAATCGTCCTATTTAAGTCCTTAACGTTTCAAAATTGACTCAATGTTGTCCTGCCGTTAGAAATCTGTTAATGGAACTGACGGCGGCACAAAATTGAGATGATTTTGAAATGTTAGGGACATAAATAGGACGAAAATGTTGGGGATAAAAACGATACATAGAAATAAATTTTAATTTTATCCTTCACCAATATGAATCTTTTACTGTACATATTTATTCAATTATTTTTTTTAATCACATTTAAGTAAATTATACTTAATCACATTACTTTGATTCTAAATAAATTTATTTTTTTATAATTTTACTTTTAAAGATTTTTACTCATCATGAAATGTTTGTAAAATGACTAGAATCACATTACTTTATTGTATGTGTATCATTTTTTATATGTATCATTTTTTCTCACAAGTTTATGTACTAGTCATTCTACAAATATTTTATGATGAGTAAATATTTTTAAGAGTAAAATTATGAAAAAAATAAATTTATTTAGAATAAAATTAACGTGACTAAGTGTAATTTATTTAGATGTGATTAAAAAATAATTGAATAACTATGTACCGTAAAAAATTGATATTATTGAAGGATAAAATTAAAATTAATTTCTATGTATAATTTTTGTCCCTAATGTGTTCATCCTATTTAAGTCCCTAATGTTTCAAAATCTTCTCAATTTTGTCCCGCCATCAATTCGTTAACAGATTCTTAATGGTAGGACAACATTGAGTCAATTTTGAAACGTTACGAACTTAAATAGGACAATTCATATGTTAGGGACAACTTTGAGTCTTACCCCAAACATTGGGGACAAAATCGATACTTTACTCTTAATAAAATTAAAAGTTATAGCTTGGGCAAGTAAAATTATTTAAAATACGATTTAAAACTCTAATCCTAAAGGTTTTGGACCAAAATTAGGCCAACGGGCTAAACCGAGTGAACCGGGCCCAAGGCCCAACATATATAAGCCCTAATTATGTGCATTCGTATGCATGATCCCTATTTTGCTGTGATTTTTAAGTTTTTAAGCACTTCTCTAGCTTCCTAAACCTCCTTAATTATTGGTTGAGATCCCGTAGCTAATGGTTAGGCTTTGGGATGAATGAAAGGGCTTTGGGTGAATTCCAAAAGTTATTTCATTATGAGTTTAAAGCAGGTGACCTAGGCTTGGGAAATCATGTGGATGGGGGTAACTTGTGTAAACATGGCAGAGTGTTATGTTGATGATGAATGAGAAATGAATATGAATTGAGAAATGAATGAGGTTGAGAAATGTCTTATTTAAATGGTTTATGTGCTTGAAAGAATTTGAGAAATGAGGATGACTATGATGAGTTGAGAGTGAGACAGGCACTATATCCGAAGGTTACACAGAAAAGTGAGCCAGGCACAATATCCTAGGGGTGCAAAAAGTGAGTCGGGTACTATATTTCAGGGACTTGGCAAAATAATGAGTTTTATCACAGCAAGGACGGGGGTTTGATCCTGCCTGCAGCGAGGACGAGGGTTTTATCCTGCTCACGTACCAATGAATTGTGCTGTAAGGAGGGGGTGTGATCCCACTGACAGGTTGATTTGTGAAGCAAGGACGAAGGTGTGATCCCGCTTGCATATTGGTTTGTGTTTGGCAAGGATGGTGGTTTAATCCCGCTTGCAGATTGAGTGGTGAATGTAACCCGATCAAGGATGGTGGTGTGATCCCGCTTGTTCGAGGTGCCCAATAAGGATGGTGGTTTAATATCGCTTACTGTGGAGGTAGGTACAGTGGTTTACTCATGCTTGCATATTCCGAGCAAGGATGGTGGTATAATTCCACTTGTTTATAGAACCTACAGGTAAGGATGGTGGTTGAATCCCGCTTATCCGAGTCATGTCTGGAAATATAACCGACGCGTGAGCTCATGGCCAGTAGGACAGGCATTCATGCATCTATGTGACATTATTTGGGTGTGTTCATTGTATATGTAGTTTGCCTATGTGATTATTATTGTTTAACTACTATCTGTCATAATTGCTGTAATTGAATTTGGTTGTGTTTGAATTTCATTACTTGTGTTTGCTGTCACTATTCTATTATGAGGCCATGTATATGGATAATAAGATGAAATGGAGAGAACTTGAGGCTAAAAAGAAACAGGATGAGTAAAAGGTGATAGAACTAATAAGAGATAGGATGAGAGGGACTTGAGATTTAATGAAAAGAGAAAGGGCGAGAGAAAACCTGAGATGTATGAACATAGTTAGTTACACCTAGTGTAACTTACTATTTTTTTTGGTTTAGTATACATCTAGGCTTGGATTTATGTTTGTTGAAGTTTTAGAATTGCCTAGAGGATTCGTGTAGTCTTTATATCATTTCTGCTTTGGAATTGTTACCCTTACTGAGAACCCCAAAAGGGATGATGGTCTCACCCATTTCGGGAATTTCTATTTTTCAGATACTGGACATGATGCATCTCGTTGAGCATGCCAGTTTCTCTCTGCAAAGCAAAGATCCCAAAAGTATGACAAAAACATAAACCCTGTTTCTCCATAATTAACCTCAAAGAGGGATATATAAGTTATAATATACAATAGTGGAGAATATACATACATATATATATATATATATATATATATATATATGTATGTATATTCTCCACTATTGTATATTATAACTTATATATCCCTCTTTGAGGTTAATTATGGAGAAACAGGGTTTATGTTTTTGTCATACTTTTGGGTTGTATTATATTAACTAGCCGGCCTTATCTTCGCAGGCTAAGACTAGTGTTATTATGTATAACTTTTTGAATCTTATATATATGCCTCTATCGTTTCTACTTTGTATATCATTGAATTTTGAATGAGATACGATTTTCGATTATATCTCTCCTTCATGGGTTTCTAGTATATCATATTCCTTCCATTATATATGTATGTATTTTGTTTTTAAAAGTCGTAGTGCCTCACCACCGTTGATTTACGACCTAGGCATAAAGCTTTGTGTGGTAGAGTGTTACATCTGAACTCGGGAAGAAATACATCCCCAACCTTGAAGAAAAGTAGAAGAAGTGCAAATCGGATACCATACTAAAAAGACAACGAATATAGGGGCACACCTAGAAGGAGGTCTGAAAGAACAGCTCATTGATCTCTTACGAGGAAACTCCGATCTCTTCGCCTGAAAATCCTCTGATATGCCTGGTAGAGATCCAAATCTGATGTCTTATATGCTCACCATTTATCTGGGTTCCCAACCTATTAAGCAAAGGCGTCGGAAACTCGGGCTCGAAATGACACAAGTCGTGGAATAACAAGTGCAAGCGTTATTGGAAGCCAGATTCATAAGAGAGGTAGAGTAGCCATTATGGCTGGCTAATGTGGTCCTGGTAAAGAAGCAAAACGAAAAGTGGAGGATGTACTACATCGATCTCAATAAAGCTTATCCTAAAGATCCATACCCTCTCCCGAGCATCGATGCTCTGGTTGATTCTGTAAGAACCGTAATTAATTAACCACTTAATTAATTAATTTAATAGCCCAAAATAGGTTCCAAAAATTTAGAATATTAATTAGAAAATTTAATAGCCCAAGCCAAACATATATAAACACAAAAATAAACCCATTTTAGCCTCATAACATCACAACACTTAAACCTAGCAGCTGAAAAAGAGAAGAGTGAAGGAAGAGAGAAATACTATTCACTTCCTCATTCTTTTTGCCATAACTTGAGTTACGGTGCTCCGATTCGCGTCCCGTTTGCAGCTACGCAAAGCTCTTGCCGAGCTCGTTAGTTTTATCTAACTTTTGTTGGGATTTCGAAATTTTCTCTCTGTTCTACAGCCATAATAAATTCAAAAATTAAGGTTTGAGTTTTGAGTAGATTTTGTATTTTTGATTGATTAGGTGGTAGCTAAGGTTGGACTATTGGTGGTTTGTGCCCCAAACACCATCGGAAAAGGTAACGAAACTCTTTATCCTTGTGAAATTGTGTAATTAGGAACCCTTGGTATTGATTTATGGTAAATTAATTTGTATAGCTTGGAAAGTTTGATTGTTGATGCTTGTTGGAGTTGATTGGTGGATTGGTTGATGCTTGGAGGCTTGATTTCGACTCAAATTTAGTGTGTGGTGCATATTAGGAATCGGCCAAGGTATGATTTTGGTTTTCTCTATGTAATATCTAATTTTGGTTTTGGAAGTTTTGGAAAATTAGAGAATTATCTTTTTTGGTAAATATCTATTTTTGGTTAACTTTGGCGGATCATAACTTGAGCCTCAGTTTTTGAAATTGATTGAAATTTGTCTTAAATTGAAGTTCATTAAAAAACGATCTTTAAATTGATATAAAGTTTGAGAAAAATTGAGTTTTGTAGAGGAAGTTATGAACAATTAAAGTTTGGTGTTTAAAACTGATTTCTGCAACTTTACCAATATTAAAAGTCTGGGAGTGCATGCGTACGCGGACACCTTCGTACGCGGACGTGCATCTCTGCCAAGCTTTCCGGCGTACGCGACACATGCATGCGTATGTAGAATAGGCCAAAAACTTAAGGATGTGTACGCGGCCCCATGACTGGTTATGTAGGCGATCATTTCTGACTTGTCTTCTCGCGTACGCGACACATGAGTGCGTACACGGAATGGTCCAATTTTGGAGTATGCGTACGCACACAAGGGCGTGCGTACCTGATGAGCGGATAATTTATACGCTTTTTGGCATTGTTTTTAGTATATTTTTAGTAGAATCTAGTTACTTTTAGGGATGTTTTTAATAGATTTTATGTTAAATTCACATTTCTGGACTTTACTATGAGTTTGTGTGTTTTTCTATGATTTCAGGTATTTTCTGACTGAAATTGAGGGACTTGAGCAAAAATCAGATTCAGAGGTTGAAGAAGGACTGCTGATGCTGTTGGATTCTAACCTCCCTGCACTCAAAGTAGATTTTCTAGAGCTACAGAACTCGAAATGGCGCGCTTCCAATTGCGTTGGAAAGTCGACATCCAGGGCTTTCCAGCAATATATAATAGTCCATACTTTGGCCAAGAATAGACGACGTAAACTGGCATTCAACGCCAGCTCTCTGCCTAAATCTGGCGTCCAGCGCCAGAAAAGGATCCAAAACCAGAGTTGAACGCCAGAAATGGATCAAAACCTGGCGTTCAACTCCACAAATGGCCTATGCACGTGGAAAGTTAAGGCTCGGCCCAAGCACACACCAAGTGGGCCCCAGAAGTGGATTTATGCATCAATTACTTACTCATGTAAACCCTAGTAGCTAGTTTATTATAAATAGGACCTCTTACTATTGTATTTGACATCTTTGGATTACCTTATGATCCTTTGATCACGTTTTAGGGGGCTGGCCATCTCGGCCATGCCTGGACCTTCACTTATGTATTTTTAACGGTAGAGTTTCTACACTCCATAGATTAAGGTGTGGAGCTCTGCCGTTCCTCAAAGATTAATGCAAGTACTACTGTTTTCTATTCAATTCATCTTATTTCGCTTCTAAGATATCCATTCGCACCCAAGAACATGATGAAGGTGATGATTATGTGTGACACTCATCACCATCTCCCCTATGAACATGTGCCTGACAAACACTTCCTTTATATCTGCCTGACTGAGATTTACAAGGTGACCATAGCTTGCTTCATACCAACAATCTCCGTGGGATTCGACCCTTACTCACGTAAGGTATTACTTGGACGACCCAGTGCACTTGCTGGTTAGTTGTATCGAAGTTGTGACAAATTATGAATGTGACATCACAATTTCGTGCACCAAGTTTTTGGCGCCGTTGCCGGGGATTGTTCGAGTATGGACAACTGACGGTTCATCTTGTTGCTCAGATTAGGTAATTTTCTTTTTGTTTTATTTTCAAAAAAATTTTTCAAAAACTCTTTCAAAAAAAATTTTTCTTTTGTTTTCGAAAAAAAAATATAATAATAAAAAAAAATAAATTATTCTATGGCTTCGAAATTTTTAAGAATGAATTCTAGTGTTTCATGAAGCATGTTGAAGCTTGGCTGGCTGTAAAGCCATGTCTCAATTCTTATACTCAAGAGAAGAGCTTCTTTATCTTTCTTAGCCAATTGGCTGTTGAATGTAAGGAATGTCAGGCGTGTCATGTCTGAGTTACATACTAAAGCTTGGCTGGCTATTAAGCCATGCCTGACCCTTTGATTGGAGCTTTAGAGCATAAGATTCCTGGAATTCATATTAAAAATTTTGAATCCTTATTTTTCTTTTTTCTAAATAATTTTCGAAAAATATAAGATAAAAATCCAAAAAAATCATAAAATCATAAAAAATCAAAAATATTTTATATTTCTTGTTTGAGTCTTGTGTCATATAAGTTTGGTGTCAATTGCATTTGCATCCTGCATTTTTCGAAAATAATCATGCATTCATAGTGTTCTTCATGATCTTCAAGTTGTTCTTTGTCAGTCTTCTTGTTTGATCTTGATGTTTTCTTGTTTTGTGTCTTTTCTTGTTTTACATGTGCATCTTTCGTTTATTAGAGTCTAAATATGAAAGATTTCTAAGTTTGGTGTCTTGCATGTTTTCTTTGCATATAAAATTTTTCAAAAATATGTTCTTGATGTTCATCATGACAGTCACGGTGTTCTTGGTGTTCATCTTGACATTCATAACATTCTTGCATACATTCATTGTTTTGATCTAAAAATTTCATGCATTGCATTATTTTACTTGTTTTTTCTCTCTCATCATAAAAATTTCAAAAAAAAAAAATATCTTTCCTTTTTTTCTCTCTCATCAAATTCAAAAATTTGGATTGACTTTTTCAAAATTTTTAAAATCAAGTTGTTTCTTATGAGTCAAATCAAATTTTCAATTTGAAAATCTTATCTTTTTCAAAATCTTTTTCAAAAATCAAATCTTAAAGGTTGAAGGCCTTTACATCCCTGCTGATTTCATAGTCCTGGATATTGGAAAGGAAGAGGATGAATCCATCATCCTAGGAAGACCTTTCCTGGCCACAGCAAGAGCTGTGATTGATGTTGACAGAGGTGAAATAGTCCTTCAATGGAATGAGGACTCCCTTGTGTCTAAAACTCAAGGATCTCCCTCTGCAATCATGGAGAGGAAGCATGAAAAGCTTCTCTCAAAGCAAAGTCAACCAGAGCCCCCACAGTCAAACTCTAAGTTTGGTGTTGGGAGGCCACAACCAAACTCTAAGTTTGGTGTTGAACTCCCATATCCAAACTCTAAGTTTGGTGTTGGAAAGTTTCAACAATGCTCTGAACATCTGTGAGGCTCCATGAGAGCCCACTGTCAAGCTATTGACATTAAAGAAGCGCTTGTTGGGAGGCAACCCAATTTTTATTTATCTAACTATATTTTTCTTAGTTATATGTCTTTATAGGTTCATGATCATGTGGAGTCACAAAACAAACAAAAAAATCAAAAACGGAATCAAAAACAGCAGAAGAAAAATCACACCCTGGAGGAGCATCTGTCTGGCGTTCAAACGCCAGAACAGAGCATGGTTCTGGCGTTGAACGCCCATAATGGGCAGCATCCTGGCACTGAACGCCCAGAACAACATGGTTCTGGCGTTCAACGCCAGAAATGGCAGCAAATGGGTGTTGAACGCCCAAAATGGGCACCAACCTGGCGCTGAACGCCCAGAGTTGTGTGCAAGGGCATTTTGCATGCCTAAATTGGTGCAGGGATGTAAATGCCTTGACACCTCAGGATCTGTGAATCCCTCACCCACCTCACCCTCTCTCTCTCCATTCATGACCATCCCTTCTGTTCTCCATTCACCACTCACATCCATACACAGATCCCTCCATCTCCTCCATATCTTCTTATTCTTCTATTCTTTCTTCTTTTGCTCGAGGGCGAGCAACATTCTAAGTTTGGTGTGGTAAAAGCATAGTTTTTTTGTTTTTTTCATAACCATTGATGGCACCTAAGGCCAGAGAAACCTCTAGAAAGAGGAAAAGGAAGACAAAAGCTTCCATCAAGGGTCTATAGCTCAGTGGTAGAACATTTGACTGCAAATCAAGAGATCCCTGAGATACCTCAGGGGATTCATTTTCTTCCACACAATTATTGGAAGTAACTAAGGGTGGAACATCAAGAGCATTCCATCATCCTTCATGAAATCAGAGAAGATCTAAAAAGCAATGAAGGAGGAGCAACAAAGGCAAGGAAGAGACATAGAAGAGCTCAAAAACATCATTGAAACGCCATCATCACTAAGGTGGATTCATTCCTTGCTCTTATTTCTTCTGTTTTTTTTTGTTTTCTATGTTATGGTGCTTATCTATGTTTGTGTCTTCATTACATGATCATTAGTAGTTAGTAACTATGTCTTAAAGATATGAATGTCCTATGAATCCATCACCTCTCTTAAATGAAAAATGTTTTAATTCAAAAGAACAAGAAGTACATGAGTTTTGAATTTATCCTTGAACTTAGCTTAATTATATTGATGTGGTGGCAATGCTTCTTGTTTTCTAAATGTATGCTTGAACAGTGCATATGTCTTTTGAAGTTGTTGTTTAAGAATGTTAAATATGTTGGCTCTTGAAAGAATGATGACTAGGAGACATGTTATTTGATAATCTGAAAAACCATAAAAATGATTCTTGAAGCAAGAAAAAGCAGCAAAGAACAAAGCTTGCAGAAAAAAAAAATAGGCGAATAAAAAAAAATATAGAAAGAAAAAGCAAGCAGAAAAAGCCAAAGCTCTTAAAACCAAGAGGCAAGAGCAAAAAGCCAATAACCCTTAAAACCAAAAGGCAAGGGAAATAAAAAGGATCCTAAGGCTTTGAGCATCAGTGGATAGGAGGGTCTACAGGAATAAAATCCTGGCCTAAGCGGCTAAACCAAGCTGTCCCTAATCATGTGCTTGTGGCGTGTAGGTGTCAAGTGAAAACTTGAGATTGAGCGGTTAAAGTCAAGGTCCAAAGTAAAAGAAGAGTGTGCTTAAGAACCCTGGACACCTCTAATTGGGGACTTTAGCAAAGCTGAGTCACAATCTGAAAAGGTTCACCCAACTATGTGTCTGTGGCATTTATGTATCCGGTGGTAATACTGGAAAACAAAGTGCTTAGGGCCACGGCCAAGACTCATAAAACAGCTGTGTTCAAGAATCATCATACTGAACTAGGAGAATCAATAACACTATCTGAACTCTGAGTTCCTATAGATGCCAATCATTCTGAACCTCAATGGATAAAGTGAGATAGGGCATTGGATCATTTTCCCGAGAGATGACCGAAAGTAGCCATTGACAGTGGTGATGTATCACATAAAGCCAGCCATGGAAAGGAGTGAGACTGATTGGATGAAGATAGTAGGAAAGCAGAGGTTCAGAGGAACGAAAACCATCTCCATTCGCTTATCTGAAATTCCTACCAATGATTTACATAAGTATCTCTATCCCTATTTTATTATATAATATTCGAAAACACCATTATCACTTTATATCTGCCTGACTGAGATTTACAAGGTGACCATAGCTCGCTTCATACCAACAATCTCCGTGGGATTCGACCCTTACTCACATAAGGTATTACTTGGACGACCCAGTGCACTTGCTGGTTAGTTGTATCGAAGTTGTGACAAATTATGAATGTAACATCACAATTTCGTGCACCAGTACCCACAAATCCTGTTTTGCTGAAAAATGATTTTTCTTCGTTTTCAAGGGTTCTCTAGCTTTCTAAACTTCTTTAAGTTGCTGTTTAAGAATACTATCTAGTAATTAGGTCCTAATATTACTAAGGATGAGTTAGTGACTTAATTTAGTGAATTTTTGTATGAATTTAGAAGACAGAGACTTAAGTTTCTGAGGGACTGAGGATGGATTAGTTAAGTGAGATGGCGGAGTACTATAATGATGATTAATGTGATAAGTTATGGAATTATAGACTGATGACGTTTGAGACGAGTCTGGGACTTGATAATAAATGATGAACATACTTGAATATGTTTTTGAATAATATTGATGAGATGTAGGCGTAAGGGCAGTGGTTCGTCCCGCTTATGCTGAGTTGTAGGCATAAGGCATGGGGTTCATCCCGCTACGCAGAGGTGTGAGGGCTGTGGTAGAAGTCCCACTAACATACTTTCGATTATAAGAGTGGCCGAGCACTATATCTCAGGGAAAGTGAGTCGGGCACTATATCCCAGGGGGTTCCCATTTTAAAACGTAACCAAAAGCGACATTTCCATGGGAATGTGTCGGGTTGGCAGTTGAACCGGCAATGTGATATCACAGCGAATAGGACAGGCATTCATCATGAGCATTTTCTATATGTTTGCAATGCTTTGCCTACGTGCATTGTTTGCTTAATTGTATAACATGTATATCTGCTTCTTGATGTTCTTGCAGTATATGTCTTATTACCTGGGAATTATTTGTTTGTATTTATTTGTGTCTAGCACTGATGTTGAGGAGGTTCGGTAGGTGGTGGCGATAGGGTCGCGTGGAGGTTAGGATGGTGAAGGGTATGGGATCATGGTGTTGTTTCAGCTAGAAATTCCCTAAGATAGATTTCCCTTGTAACATTATGGTTTTAAATTATGATTTTAACTTTAGTATTTCTTTAAGCTTGAATCTTAAGTTTGATGTGAAGTTCTAAGATTGCCTCTAGCGTCCCGGAGCCTTATATCTTACATATTAGGCACTGTTACCATGCTGAGAACCTTTGGTTCTCATACCATATTCTGTTGTTATTTTTCAGATGCAGGTCGTGACCCACCCGGTGAGTTGCGAGATGGTAACAGAGTGGAGGATCTTTATCATCTATTGGGTTTATTTTGGATATTTTGTTGTAGTACTCTCACTTTTGTATCTTTATTACTTTGATGCCTTAAAGGCTGAACTTGAGAGACAGGTTGTTTATGTTTGTACCTTTATAAAACTCTGTTATGTCTGTATATATCTAGTCGGCCTAAACTCTGCGGGCTACGACTAGTACTCTATGACTATTATGCTTATATATCTACATATATTCTATTATCTTGTACCTGTTTCTTATCCTTTAAGCTTTTAATTATCGAGTGCATGTTTCGCGCTCTTCTGTTTCTATTTTTTAGCTATAATTTTTCATCGGCCTTCTAGAATTATTATCTTTTTCTATATATACATATATAATATCGCATAAGCCTTAGAATTGTCATGACCTATAATTATCCTTTGCTTTACAGAATGAGGCAAGGCTTAGGGTAATTAGGGTGTTACAGATTCGGCCTCAGGTTATCGGTACTTATCCTTCATGGATGCATACTCGAGGTATAATTAAATCTCAATATATAAGTCGGACTAAGAAAAGACCTCTGTCATCACTCCCAACGCTAACTATTATTATGTAGTAATTCTCTTTGGATTAAAAAATGCCAGAGTCACATATCAGTGATTGATGAACAAAGTGTTTTCCCCCATTTAAGAAACTCATGGAAGTATATGTGGATGACATGCTCGTCAAAACTAAGGATGACTTAGCTCTCTTGTCCGACCTCACCGAGGTATTCTCCATAATAAGGAACATGAGATAAGATTAAATCCCTCTAAATGCACCTTCATAGTAGAAGCCAGAAATTTTTTAGGTTTCATGCTAACTCAAAGAGGCATAGAGGCAAACCTGGATAAGTATAGGGCCATGCTAGAGATGAAAAGCTCGACTTGTCTCAAAGAAGTCCAATAATTAAATGGAAGGCTTGCATCACTATCCAAGTTCTTGGTGGGATCAGCATTGAAGTCCCTACCATTATACTCGATCCTCAGAAAAGGAAATCAATTTAAATAGATCCAGGAATGCAAACAAGGGATTCAAAATTTCAAATCATTTCTGGGCCAACCCGCCATACTCACCCGACCTATTATGAGAGAAGAGCTCGTCATCTTTTTGGCTGTGGCTAGCCGAGCCATAGCCTCTGCATTAATCTGAGAAGATGAGCTATCAAAAGATAGAAAAGTTTGTGTATGCTCTTATCCTTACCTCCTGAAGGCTCCGACCTTATTTCTAAGCTCACACTATAAAGGTCCGTACTAATCAACCCATGAAGCACATTCTACGAAAGATGGACCTAGTAGGAAGGATGCTACAATGGGTCGTATAACTATCTGAGTTCAATTTGAAATATAAAGCTCGGACAGCAATCAAGTCCCTGTAGATCACCAACTTTGTGGCCGAATACACTGAAAGTTAGGGAAGCCCGACAACATGGAGCTTATACGTAGATGAATCATCCAACAAAGCTGGCAGTGGAGCAGGTGTCTTCCTGGAAAATGAGCAAGGAACTCAGATAGAACTCTCGTTAAGGTTCGAGTTTCCTGCTTCTAATAACCAAGCAGAATTTGAAGCTTTGCGTGCTGGCTTGAAGCTGGCTAAAGAACTAGGGGCAGAAAGGTTGATAGTATTTAGTGACTCCCAAGTAGTAAATTTGACACTTATCAAGCCAAAGACCCCAATATGAAGAAATACTTAGATAAAGCACAGGAACAACTAGCATAGTTCTCAGAAGGAGAAGTCTGACATATAGGAGTCAAATGTCCGAGCAAATATTCTCTCCAAGCTAGCCAGCACCAAGCTAGGGGGCAACAATAGGAGTCTCATCTAGGAAATGCTCCACACACCATCAGTGTCAATGGGAGAGGATAAGTTGGACGTAATAGCCATATCCAACCAAAGTTTAGGATGGATGACCCCTATAATCAACTATCTTAAATTTGATATTATTCCTGAAGATGAAAAAAAAGGCTCGAACACTCGTAAGGAAAGCACAAAATTATACATTGGTCCACAATGTCCTATACAAAAGATGGATATCAACACCTCTCCTAAAGTACGATCCGACCTCTAATTCGAAGGAAGTCTTAGAGGAAGTACACAATGACATATGTGGGAACCACTTGGGAGCCCAATTACTAGCCAAGAAGGTAGTCCGAGCCGGCTTCTTTTGACCGACCTTACAAAGGGAAGTGGCCGAGTTTTTCAAAAAGTGCCCGCCTTGCCAGAAGCATGCCAACTTTCATGTTGCACCTCCGGAAGACCTTATCAGCGTCACCTCACCATGGCCATTCACAAAATGGGGAATCGATCTCCTCATACCATTTCCTCAAGCTCCACGAGAAGTAAAATACCTCATAGTGGGATTGACTATTTTACTAAGTGGATTAAGGCGAAACCATTAGCAACCATCACGGCCCAACGAAGTCGAAAGTTTCTCTACAAGAACATTGTCACAAGGTTTATAGTTCTCCACTCCATCACCACGGACAATAAAATTCAATTTACCGACTCAACCTTCAGGAATTTGGTGACCGGCCTCAAGATAAAGCACCAATTCACATCGATGGAACACCCTCAGGCCAATGGACAAGCTGAAGTCACAAACAAAGTCATACTAGTCGAGTTGAAACACCGACTACAAGACGCAAAGAGAGCATGGGCAGAAGAGCTTCCTCAAGTCTTATGGGCATATCGAACAACTCCTCATTCCACAACAGGGGAGTCACCTTTCCAACTTGCTCGCAGAGTAGAAGCCATGACTCCTATAGAAATCACTGAAGAATCTCCAATGGTTATATTCTACAATGAAGGGGTCAATACCTGAGTACAAAAAGAAGAGCTCGACCTCCTCTCAGAAGTCTGAGAACATGCTCGGATCAAAGAGGAAGCACTAAAGCAAATGATGGTCCTAAGGTATAATCAAAAGGTAATCAAAAGAAGCTTCACCACAAACGACCTTATACTAATCCGAAATGACATCGGGATTTAGAAATTGGGCAAAGGAAAGCTTGCTACAAACTAGAAAGGACCCTACAAGATTGTTGAAGTCTTAGGGAAAAGTTACTATAAAGTGTTCGACCTACAAGGAAGGGAACTCCCAAGGCCGTGGCACGCGTGTAACCTAGTGAAGTACTATAGCTAAGTAGCACACCTTGTTCCTTGGTGTACTCTTTTTTCCAACCTTAACATTTTTCCCAAGAAGGGTTTTTTCTAAGGGGGTTTTAAAGATGCACCATAACCTAAGGGTTAGTGAAGAGCCCTTAGTAGCAAACTTATGTAAATCATTTTTTATGACCATTAATTTTTTCTTTCAAAACTTTCCTATAAAGAACGCATTAATTTATGTTTGGCAAGCCTCAAAAATCATTGCCTGACCAAGAATGGTCGGCAAGATAAAGTGACGAGGTACAAATTAATGTAAAAAGTTATATAAGCAACTCGTAAGAACGACCTCAAAATCAAGGCAGAATAAAAATGAAGTGTAAAAGAAACTTGACAAAGTCCGACTACACGAAATCGGAACTTCCAAAGAAAATCAATATACCAATCTATTTCACCGACATTATTTTTAACTTAGCAAGGAAACAGCATCAAAAGTTGTCAAAACACGATTTGTTACTAAGCGGCTTTATAAGGCTAAGATCTAACTCAACAAAAAGCAATTACTTAAAACCTATAATCATTATCAAAATGAAGAAAGGTTCTTAAAATGAAATTCTAAAAGTTGTTTAAACTACAACTAAAAACAAAGTAAATTATTCAGAAAACTAAATGTTCATCAAAAGACCGACTGATAAACCCATATTTTATGATATATTTTGTGCCTAATTTAAGTGATTTATTCAATCCTTCACTCACTTATTCATGTTAATTGCATGGTTTTACTTTCCCTTCCTTATTATGTGAGATATGTGAAAAACATGTTTCCTATGCTTTAAGAATAATTATTTTAATTACCCTTTATTACCATTCGATGCCGTGATTTGTGTGTTGAGTAGTTTCAGATCTTCTAAGGCAGGAATGACTTAAAGGATGGAAAGGAAACATACAAAAATGGAAGGAAAGCACAAAATAGAGTTTTTGAAGAAACTGGCAGCGACACGAACGCGTGGACGATGCGGCCGCATGCCCAGCGCGAAGAGAGCGCGACGCGAACGCGTGAATGACGCGAACGCGCACCTTGAGCAGAACGCAGATGTCGCGGACGCATGACCAAAGCAAACGCGTGATAAGTAAAACTTCAGATGACGCGACCGCGTGACCCACGCGGATGCGTGACAGAGGCCACGCACCAGAAATTACAGAAAATGCTCCCAGCGATTTTCTGAAGCCCTTTTTGGCCCAGATCCAAGTACAGAAAGCACAGATTAGAGGTTATGAAGTGGGGAAATGCATCCATTCAAAAGGGAGTCTCCAATTATTTACTTTTGATGATTTAGATGTAGTTTTTAGAGAGAGATTCTCTCCTCTCTCTCTTAGGATTAGGATTTAGGATTTTTCTTGCTTTCATGATTGTCCCTTTTTATCAGGTTCAACTTTCCTTTTCATTATCTTCTCAATTTAATTTATGAACTTTTCTATATTACAAATAATTCTGTTAATTAATGTTATTTGAGGTATTTCAGTTTATGATTGCTCTCTTTTGTTTATGTTACTGTTACTTCCAACTTGAAAATATTTTTATTCGAGTAGATTTACTTTTCTCCTTTTGGTCTTGGTTAAGAAATCAGTAACTCAGGAGTTATCAAACTCAACGTGATCGATAATTGTTATCTTTGCTAATTGAATTGAACTTCAATAATTCCAGTCCTTTCTCAGGAATTGACTAGAACCTGAAGATCAGACTAATTAATCCACTTGATCTTCCCTTGCTTTAGTAAAGGCTAACAAAGTGGGATTAAGATTCAATTCTCGTCTCCATTGATAAGGATAACTAGGATAGGACTTCCAATTTCTCATACCTTGCCAAAAGTGTGTTTTACAGTTATTTATTTATTTTACTTGTCATTCAAATTACTTGTTCCTTACTTTCAAAACCCCAAATTTACAATCTTCATAACCAGTAGTAAGAACATACATCCCTGCAGTTCCTTGAGAAGACGACCCGAGGTTGAAATACTTCGGTTATTAATTTTAAAGGGGTTTGTTACTTGTGACAACCAAAACGTTTGTAAGAAAGGACGTTTGTTGGTTTAGAAGCTATACTTGGAACGGGAATTTATTTTGAATTCTAGACCACGCAAAAGTTCTCTCTTCAAAATGGCACCGTTGCCGGGGATTTGCAAACGTGTGCCTTATTATTGGTTATTGTAAATATTTTATTTTTCCTGTTTATTTGTTTTATTTTCACTTTTTAATTTTTATTAGCTACTATGAATTCTCACCCTTCTCGCTTTAAGTTTGGTTCTAATATTGTTGAAAGGAGTCAAAGCTATAACAGGAATATGCATCAAGGTCAGAGAAATCAAAGATGGATGGAGCCAAGAGGATTTGATCAACCCTTTAGGCAACAACACCCTCCAAGATATCATGGACAAAGACCATTCTACAATGCATACCAAGCTGATAGATATGGTGGACCACCCTGTAACTACCAACAAGCCCCACCCTGTGCTTATAGACCACCCTCTCAATGTAGCTTTGAACCACCACACTCACAAGTTCCTTTTCACCATTCACCACCATATGATCCTTATTTACCCCAATCCCAATCCGATTACTCCCAAACACCACCACTTCCCTACGTACCATGTCCAAATCCATCACCTCCAGAATCACAGGCTCGCCTCAAGGAAACAGTAGATCAACTTCAAACAACCCTTCATCAACTGGAGCAAGCAATAAGTCAATTATCTTCTAGACGTTTGGGCATTCAAGGACCTCCCACAACCCCATGTGGACAATCTAATGAAGAGCGTAGCATGAAGGAGATACTAGAAACTCCAGTGGAAAAAACAGAGCGTGACTTCGTACTGGAACAAGTAGAGAAAGCTGTCATTATAAATGAAGAAGAGTTGGTTGAAGACTTAGGAGACGCTGAACTTCCATGGGAATCCAGAGTTGTGAAAAATTCTGTCAAGGACATTACAATTGATGCTAAGGAGGATAGTGCACAACCCCCAAGGCAAGTCTTTTATGAAGAACTAGACAGAATAATCCAAGAAGTAAATCTCCTTGATGATGATAGTCACAAGTCAAGTTCTCCTAGTAATGAACTTGCATCCGTAAGTGAATTCTCTGAGATTGAAGAACCTTATCCAAGTGAATACAAAGAAGATGCGGAGGTAGATTTCTCTCAACCTCCAACTTATGACTTGAGTGATGAGGAAGACATAGAAGACTTTGATAAGGACGATGTTGCATTTGAAGAATTCTGCAAGGAAGTGGAGAAATTCACAGAAGAGCGCAAGGGAGTAGAACTTACAGAACCACTGAAAACACCAACCCCAAGGCCATTACCACCTAATACAAGCTTCAAGTGGGTATGATCCTTAACCTTTATCTTTACTTTTCCACTTGAATTTGGTTTGCTTGAAATAGATGGCCAGCTTAGAGCTCTCTGCGGCTTTAAGAGTAAGAGGGAAATGGCTCGCACTCAGAGCTGGTGCACAAGGTTCAATAAGGTTCCACGCTTCAACTCAAAGTGCACAGATTGGCATCATGTTCAATCGAATGGATCTCGAAAAACGTTTGGTTATCTTGGTGAGAATCTAATTTCTAAACCGCCCGGATGGAAAAATATAGATCAAGATGAAGGCGGATTTAAAAGCAAAGTTTGGGATCCTGGAATTTATTCTGACATTCGTCACCCCGGGAGCCTGAGAATCTGTTTGAAGCTGCTCAGAAGCTTTACATGCCTAGTTTGGGACCCCGGAGGCTGTTGGCATTCCAAACATTGGTGGAGATTTCTGGATGGGTTTAAGCATAAGCCACCATAACAGGAAGCTCATCCAATGTCCAACTTAAGGACTTTAACTAAAAGTGCTAGGTGGGAGACAACCTACTATGGTATGGTCATTTCTTTTTCAGTTTTTATTTCGTGTTATTTATTTTTATTCTTTTTTCAATCAAACCTAAATATTATTCATTAGCATTGCATACTGCATAATTGCATAATTGCATATAAAAAAAAGGGCATGCGACGCGACCGCATTGCTCATGCGATCGCGTCAGTTGCGAAAACCACCTCCCACGCGTCCGTGTCATTCACGCGGCCACGTGATCTGGAAATCGGCATAAAGATCCAACGCCCAGAAAGTTGGGCTGGAATCGTGCGGCTGATGTGCATTTCGCCCAAAACGACCCACGCGGTCGCGTCCCTGACGCAATCGCGTTACTTGCACAACACCCATCCCACGCGATAGCGTGAGGGATGTGTTCGCGTCGCGCGGATATCATGGCACCCTAGTGGAGACAAAGACTTGCGCCGAAACGACGCTGGAAGTGTGCGTTTCGCACAATTTTCGGCGATGCGGTCGCATGCCCCACGCGACCGCGTCATTCATCCTTTTTCCATTCCATGCGGTCGCATCACTCACGCGATCGCGTCAACCCCCATTCCACCCCAGCCATGCAATTGCGTGCCCCACGCGATCACGTGGATTCAAATTCATTAACCCCCCCAGTGACGCAAAACCCTACCCTGTCGCGCCCCCCAACCCCTTTCTTCTTTCTCTTCTCTGCAACCCCCCTCTCTACCCCTCGCCATCCACAACCACCACCACCGGCCGCACCACCGTCGACCACCCAGCCACGACCGCGACGCCACCCCCCCTTCTTCCCTCCC
>NC_029785.2:41127965-41136573 GCF_000816755.2 Arachis ipaensis | reverse complement strand
CCTTCCTTCCCCCTTAACACCTACCCCTCCCATTACCCCTACCCGAAAACCCCCTGCCTCCGAACAGCCACCACCGCCGCGCCAACCGCCCCTCAACCGCCGCGTCAGCCACCACCACAACCACCCCTTCCATCTCTCTGCCCTACTTTCATTCATACGCCTACCAGGTTCCGCCAAACGCCACTCTTTCAATTCGTAGTTAATTGCATATTTTTCCGTTTATGTTCAAAATTAGGCTAGTTAGATATGCATGTTGTAGTGGATTCTAGGTGGTTAGGTAGCCTAGGATGTTGTTAGTGGATCTAGGCCTGATTAATTGCGCTGTTCTTGCTACTTGTTTTATAATTTTTGCAATTCTGCTGTTGCTGTGATCTAAGTATTGTTCATATGATATTCTTACTGTTCATGCTGCTATTGTGACTGCTCTTTCATGTTCATATTATTTATATCTATTTGCAGTTTATTTTAATTTATATGAACTATTCTGCTTGCTGTTTATTTTCTGGGAACATCCAATTTTAGCCGGAATGCTGCCAAATTTTCTGTAAATTGTTTTGATTCTCATTCATGTATTGGTTTTGGCATTTTTAATTTTGCTTTCCTTAGCTTTCACCAAACTAATTCTTGAATGCACGGGCCAGCATTCCTATTCCTTTTGTTTCCCCGATTAATAAATCACATTATTGATGATTTGATTTCAAATTTTCGTTATTGATATATCTATATAAATCATCAACAACTTGATTCCGTTGCTTGAATATGAGTTGTGTGTTGCTTCAAATTGTGAATTTCTTGTTACTTAGAAACCAATCATCTTGCCACTACTCTAACTTTCTTTTTACTAACTCACTGATTTTTTATTTCTACCCTCTTTCAATTTAACACCACTTTTAACTTTCTAACAACCCCCCTCTGCTTTTTGACTCACTCTTTACTTTTACTTTTTAACTCAAGGTATGTTTATGGTTTTTCCTAATTAACATGAATTCTATTTATATTACATTTTGGATTGAAATTTTTCATCTCAGCTTTTTATTTCCGAACCAATCCAAAATGCACAACTATTCAACTTATTTCATTATTCTACTGCTCCTTTGCCACTATGTGCTTATTTTGTTATTTGCCTACTTGTTTTCCTATTTTTATATATCCTAGATTTCTGTTTTTCAGGATGTCTGGCACCCAAAGAAAAGGAAAAGGAAAGGCAACAACTGGCAAACGAAAAAGAGGAGAATCCTCTATGTCCATCTTGGACATCATACATGATGACTCCTGGCGGGAGAAACACTTTACCCCGCAAGAGAAGGCTGACCAGCTACTCCCTGCCACTGATCCCATTAAGTTTGCAAATAGATACTGCGAGCTGAAGTATCCGGTGTTTGCAACCTCCAGGAACCTGTACCTGGAGCGGACTCTGAAAATTCCGAAAGAACTCCAGCAATACTCCTCCGATCAAATCAAACAAAGAGGCTGGTTCTTCCTGGAGAGAAACTTGACAAAGGTCAATGCTTCTTGGGTAAGAGAGTTTTACTGCAATTACTTCAAAACTTTCCTAGATGTAGTGAACCTAAGAGGGAAGCAGATACTGGTCACTGAAGAGGCCATTGAGGATATTCTGCAGCTTCAGCCTAAAGCTGATCAGCTTGATGGTTACCAAAAGGCTGAGGAGGACATGCGCTTTATGAGGTTTGACTGGGATGCGGTCAAGGCAAGGATAGCCCTTGACCCGACTGTCCCATGGGTCATGGGTCAGAACACCACCATGCCTAAGGGAATCAAGCGGATATACTTAAATGATGAGGCTCGGCTCTGGCACCAGATCCTGAGCAACTTTATTATGCCGAGTACTTATGAGACGGAGCTACCTGCCGCTATGATCACCCTCCTCTGGTGTGTGATAGAGGGTAAGGACCTGTACCTGCCACGATTCAACCGGTACTACATGGCCAGGGTCCACGTCAGAGGCACTCTCCCCTTCCCATATCTAATTACCCAGCTCGGACGTCGAGCTGACGTGCCTTGGAAGGATGCTAATGAGAAGCCACCTGTTGCAGAATGCAAGAAGATTATCCCTCACAGCAGGAACTTTCTGGCTTTGGGCTACAGACCTCCATTCCTCACTGTCCCTGATGAGACAGCCACACCTTCAGCTGGCCCCTCTTCATCTACAGCTACCCCAGCTACCACCACTGCACCTCCACCTGCCTCAGAGCCAGTTTATCACTTCGTGCACCGCCTATTTCAGCAGCTAGACCAGATGGAGCGCTGCAACCGGCGTCGATATGAGAGATTCGAGCGTCGCAGCAAGCGACGCTATGAGCACCTAAAGATGATGATACGATCTGGCGGCGACATCCCCTCCGAGCCTGACACACCATCAGAGCCATCTGAGGAGGAAGTGGATGATCATGAGGCAGAGACCCATCCACCGAGAGAGGCTGAGCAGGCAGGCCCGTTGCAGGCTGCATCACAGCAGGAGGAGCCGCATCAGATTCAGGCTGCAGACCCAGAGGTTCCTATACAGTCAGCACCTCCTCTGCAGCAGGCAGATCCTCAGACCACCACCACAGAGACTCCAGCCACCCATCCTTCCAGTGATGACACTCCTTCACATCCTGCTTGAGTCAGCATCGAGGACGATGCTTTATTTTAAGTGTGGGGAGGTTGCCATCTCTGGCGTATTTTTCTTGGTGAACCACTACAGACTCTTTTTATTTTATTTTGTTATTTTTCTGTATTTTGATCTTTATTTTTATTTCTTAGTACTTATATATTGCTCTTTTCATGGATTTTTACTCTATTTCTGCATGTTATTCTAGCTCACTTATCCCAAATTAGCCTACCTTTTACATCACCCTTGTTAGCCCCCTTA
The DNA here is from genome assembly GCF_000816755.2 of Arachis ipaensis. Taxonomy (NCBI): domain Eukaryota; kingdom Viridiplantae; phylum Streptophyta; class Magnoliopsida; order Fabales; family Fabaceae; genus Arachis; species Arachis ipaensis. The sequence goes on along the minus strand of NC_029785.2, from coordinate 41,133,701 downwards.
AGCTTTTAATCCCCTCTTGTTCTATAAACCACATTACTAGCCTTAAGCAGAAAAAAAAAATCCCAAGTTGAATCCTTGGTTAGCTTAAGATAGAAATTGTGTATTGTTTGAGTATGGGAAACCTTATGGGAACATGTATGATAAAAACAAAGGTAGAAAGTTAACAAGAATAAAGACATTTCAAAATAAAAGTTTTGGGAAGCATGCTCATGTGAAATCAAAACAATTGAATTACCATGTGCACTAAAAAATTTTTTTTATTTAAATAAAGGGGATACAAAAAATTCCCCAATTGCAAAATAAAAAAAGAATCAATGCACCTGGGACAAAAGTTAAAGTTAATATATGAGCTTGCAATACAAAGTGAAAAAAATTGGGTAAATAGGTAAAGAAGCTTTGCTTTATAAATATGTATGTTAGGTGAGATCTTAGACTAATCAAGGATTCACTTATTAGCTCACTTAGCTTTATACATACACCCTTACCTTTACCTTGGCCCCATTACAACCTTAAATAAAGGCCTCATGATTTTTTGTATGTCTGTATTCTATATTGTTGATTGGTTAGATGAAGAACAAAGTTATAGAAAGTAAGGATAAAAAGAAGAATGGAGTGATTAACCCAATAAACACTGAGTGACTAGAGAGTAAACACAAAATCCAGTGAGGGTTTAATAGCTCATCAACATATATCTCTGCTTAAATTGTTAATTGTCTTGCAAGTTTATAAATTATTTTTCTTTCCCATCTCAATTATAAAAGTGCTTTAACATTATCTAAGGTTTGGCTATGCATATATGACTCCTTGAGAATGTGAATTAGTTCAACTACATGTAATTTTTATATACAAGTGAATGACAATTAGAATTGCATGATTCATTTAGGTAGTTGCATTTAGAATAGATTGCATTGCATGAGATTCCACCACTTTAACTTTAACCTTACTCTTTATCTTGGATTTAGCATGAGGACATGCTATTGTTTAAGTGTGGGGAGGTTGATAAACCCATATTTTATGATATATTTTTGTGCCTAATTTAAGTGATTTATTCAATCCTTCACTCACCTATTCATGCTAATTGCATGGTTTTACTTTCCCTTCCTTATTATGTGAGATATGTGAAAAACATGTTTCCTATGCTTTAAGAATAATTATTTTAATTACCCTTTATTACCATTCGATGCCGTGATTTGTGTGTTGAGTAGTTTCAGATCTTCTAAGGCAAGAATGACTTAAAGGATGGAAAGAAAATATACGAAAATGGAAGGAAAGCACAAAATAGAGTTTTTGAAGAAACTGGCAGCGACGCGAACGCGTGGACGACGCGGCCGCATGCCCAGCGCGAAGAGAGCGCGACGCGAACGCGTGATAAGGAAAACTCCAGATGACGCGACCGCGTGACCCACACGGATGCGTGACAGACGCCACGTACCAGAAATTACAGAAAATGCTCCCAGTGATTTCTGAAGCCCTTTTTGGCCCAGATCCAAGTACAGAAAGCACAGATTAGAGGTGATAAAGTGGGAAAATACATCCATTCAAAAGGGAGTCTCCAATTATTTACTTTTGATGATTTAGATGTAGTTTTTAAAGAGAGGTTCTCTCCTCTCTCTCTTAGGATTAGGATTTAGGATTTTTCTTGCTTTCATGATTGTCCCTTTTTATCAGGTTCAACTTTTCTTTTTATTATCTTCTCAATTTAATTTATGAACTTTTCTATGTTACAGATAATTCTCTTAATTAATGTTATTTGAGGTATTTCAGTTTATGATTGCTCTCTTTTGTTTATGTTACTGTTACTTCCAACCTGAAGATATTTTTATTCGAGTAGATTTACTTTTCCCCTTTTGGTCTTGGTTAAGAAATCAGTAACTCAGGAGTTATCAAACTCAACATGATCGATAATTGTTATCTTTGCTAATTGAATTGAACTTCAATAATTTCATTCCTTTCTCAGGAATTGACTAGAAACTGAAGATCAGACTAATTAATCCACTTGATCTTCCCTTGCTTTAGTAAAGGCTAACTAAGTGAGATTAAGATTCAATTCTTGTCTCCATTGATAAGGATAACTAGGATAGGACTTCCAATTTCTCATACCTTGCCAAAAGTGTGTTTTACCGTTATTTATTTATTTTACTTGTCATTCAAATTACTTGTTCCTTACTTTCAAAACCCCCCAATTTACAATCTTTATAACCAGTAGTAAGAACATACCTCCCTGCAGTTCCTTGAGAAGACGACCCGAGGTTTAAATACTTCGATTATTAATTTTAAAGGGGTTTGTTACTTGTGACAACCAAAACATTTGTAATAAAGGATGTTTGTTGGTTTAGAAGCTATACTTGCAACGGAAATTTATTCTGAATCTTAGACCACGCAAAAGTTCTCTCTTCACCAACATATTGGGCCATTCAAGCCATGAAAATTAAAGGAAAATCACAAGGGATGGAGCTCATCGCCGGTGACAGCATCCTCAGCTCGAACGGAAGGGGCTCGAGTCATACTCAGAAACTGTCACAGCGAGAATAGGACCAGTTGGATAAGGAAGAAGCTCGACATTGACGACCTCAGGAAGAACCTCGGGATTCTAGGGAGTCTAACCAACCTCTGCCTCTAAAGTTTTCGACTCAGGAAAGAGAACCTCCTAATCTTCCTCGGGAGCAGGAACGATCTTCCCGTCTACCATGATGTTATCCTGGCTGATCAGGGAAAGGTCCGCCTCGGGAGCAACGAATTGGAACTGGGCCTTCAGATGTGCAAACATCTCGTCCATTCCCTCAACCACAAATTCCTCGAGCTCTGCATATTTCTCCTAGGCCTTATTCAGCTCATCTACGAGGTCAAGCCTCTCCCTGAAGATACGGGTATAGCTCTCCTCTGCCTTCTATCGTAAACCCTCTGACATACCCAAGGCCGCCTCCGCTTTTTTTGCCTTGGCCCCAGCTTTACCCAAGTCGGATACCAGTGCATCCTTTTCCTCCTCAAACTCCTTTTTTGTCTCCTTTAGGGAAGCCACCTCAGCCTGAGAAGCCACTAAAGAGCTGTTGGTGGCGCTAAGGGGAGTCTTCTCCAACTCCCTAGCCAAGGCAGCACAAACACCTACCGTCCAAAGTCCACCTCGGGCCAAGAGCTAAAGGTGGTTTTTAATAGACACATCGTCTATGCTAATGTGAGAAAGAATGTTCTTCTCACTCCAGGCAAGTCCATCAAAACCCTTTTCGTATATACTCTGTAACTCGATAGTCTTCTGTCTTTTAGGATCCAGTTTGGATGAGGAAGGAGGAAGAGGATGGGTTGCGGCACTATCTAAGGTAGGAAGGGGAGGAATCGGATGAGACAGAGGGATTATAACCATTCGAGAAGATGAAGTACCTGAGTTTGACTTTGTAGGCGAAGGTCGGCCAGCAGTATCACCAGTATCACTAACTTCCTTTAATTGTATACCCCGAGCCACAACGTTCTTTCTGGTGTCCCGAAGTGTCTTTATGGTAGCAGATTTAGGAGCCATTGTTTCTGTAACACAAAAGTAAAGACACATTAGTCATCAACACAAACTTACAACCAAAATTCATAAGCAAAAGGAAAGAGAGCAACCTTACTTGGACTGAAGTTGACTGGGATCCCCTAAAAATTTTTTGGTGTCTAAATAAGGAGCCCAACCCCAACACTCATGAAAGAGTCCAACTACACACTCCTCAAGGTCATCCAAATTATCTACATTATACTTAACTATTACAGTTTTTCCTCCCAGTATAAAGGAAAAAAAGGCTCCTCGTTCTCATCAAGGAAGAAAGGTCGGGCACCCATAACAACTCAGATTTTGAAAAAGTAATTTTTAAAGTCATGGAAGGACTCGTCAAAAATAGAGAAAACTTTCCTCCCCTGGACAGCTCAGAAAGAAACCCAACCCAGTTTTTTAGAAGAGCTAAAAGGTTTGGTCAGCACAAAGCGGTAAAAGAAGGCTTTAAAGGAAGGTCGGACATCAAGTTCCCGACAAAGGAGCTGATATATTTTCAGAAAGGCCCATGAATTAGGGTGTAGTTGGGTAGGAGTGACGTTGCAAGCACAGAGGACATTGATTTCAAAATTGGAAAAAGGTAGCCTAACATCTAGCCTAGTAAAAAAGCAATCATAGGCATATGAAAGGACGTTCTGACCTATCAAGGAGGGAAAACACACCCTCTCCCCGGGATTAGTTACCACTATCTCATAATTTCTCTCATCCTCTCGACTTTTACACAACCTATGGTGCCTATGGAAGGTCTCGACATACTCTCTATCAATAACGGGAATGGGAGTAAGAATAGAAATATCTACCCAGGTCAGATGAGAGGAAACTTTGGTAGAGATGTTGTGAATAACAAATCGAGACATAAAGCTATACCTACAAATACAACAAACAAAGAAATCGTCACTAAAGAAGTCGGACACCAAACAAAGGAAGTCGGGTTTTCTATCAACAAAACGAAAACTACTAATTCAAAAATAGTTTTTCAACAAAGAAACCTAAGATACAGAAATGGCATCACTTTCAACTAAGCAAAAGCGACACCATTTGGGGGCAATACAATTATAGTATATAGTAACAATCTCAAACAACCATAGTTTCAAAAGATTAAAGACACAACAAGAAAATCAACAGTGAGAAAGAAATCATAAAGCCTCCAATAATAAAGTCTTCATTGCTAACAACATCCCGAAAGTCACCAACCATGATGAAACGAGCAAGTAGAAGGGCACGTCAAATAGCAGAAACACGAAAGTTCCACTTCAAAAGAACCAACAAAGCTTTTGAAACCTCAAAGATAAGAAAATCTTGAATGGAAGAAAAAAAGAAGGAAAAGAAAGGTGAAAGGGTTTGAACGAAGAGGTACAGAGCATTTTCAAAATCGAAAAAAGAAGGAAAAAGAAAGAGTTGAAGCTTTTATAAGGGATAAGGGGCAAAAAAGACATTTCACACTCCTCCTTTAAAGCCACGCGTGGATTCTCAGTAAACTGCCGCGTAATGTGCATCACGTCATTAAAGTGGTAACGTTTCAAAATTGGAAACATGTCAAGTACCCAACCTCATGAAGGCAGCGTACCCGACACAAAAAGCAGGAGCCACAAATGCTTGAACCCGACCTCTTGAAAGATCGGATTCAAGCAGAGACACTGTTCATAACCTGTCCCAAAAACAAAGCCAGACCCAATAAGGATAAAAGGCCCACCAAAAAGGGTGGCCTTTTCCACTTACCCGACCTCTTAAGAGGTCGGACGCGACAAGGAGGTTCATTCATACTTACCCAAATAAGTAACTACCTCCCCAAATCTCTCCTACTATCTTTATCTCACATAGAAGATAGATTCTAACAAACTCCCAAGATAAAGGTAATGGTTATCCACCAACAAAGGTAAAATTACTCCAAAAATGTAGTTATCTAATCTACTATAAATACACTGACACCACTTAAATATATTCACGTCCCAATCTACTAAAAACCTGCCTAAAGTCCTTGCTAACTTAAGTATCGATGTCTCTTGCAGGTACCACCCCCTACTTCCTTACGAGAAACTCGAACGGCGGCACCTCGACACCAGCACAAGTCAGACGTTGCCTCATAAGGAGTTTGGATCTCACATTCAGTCCCAACTTACCGTTTCAAATAAACCCATAACAGATTTATTTACATTTTTACTTTTAATATAAATTGGTTGAAAATAATAAAAATGTATAATTTATTTTTTTTCGGC
>NC_029785.2:41072811-41127900 GCF_000816755.2 Arachis ipaensis | reverse complement strand
CTATGTATGGTGGGGTATGGGACAGTGGGATTCCAATTCCACCGAATTTAAATTAAAATTAAAATTTAAGGTCCATGCTTCTATAGTAATTTGAGTATGCTGTATGCTCTGATCGAGTACTATTATTTCGGCTGAATTAATAATAAAGCAGAGGCACACATGCATGTGTTCAGTGTCATATATAGTGGAAGTTACTTTGTCAACACTTTGCTAGTGGCAAGAGCACAATATTTTATAGTTATGTAAATGTTATAAAGCGAATTAAATAATACAAATGTGTAACATATTTAAGAATTAATAATACTTAAAGATTTAGATGAAAAGTTATTAAGAATAATCGATCCGGACAAAAACAAAATATCAGATGCAAATTTGATGCTCGAGAGATTACTCACATTTTTAAGGATATTCTCGAAATTTGATGTTTCTGCTTTTGTTTACAATGGGAGACAAGAAAATCTGGACCAAAATCATCACAGTTTGGACTCAATTCTTCCTTTCTTCTCAAGATTTGTGAAAGTTTGAATTACAGCAGTTTTGATCGTAAAAATAGAGTACGGTTAAAACGAGCACAATAACTTTTTTTATATTAGGTATGTTATATTGATACCGGCGAGGGGTACAGTACAAGGTGGTGGAGTCCGATCACCGCCGGTATGTGGGCAAGTGTTCCGAGTTCGGGAATGGGTGCACATGGTTGATTCGGCTCAGTCTCCGGAAGCGCAAGGGCATTTGGGAGGTCAAACGGTACAATGGCCCTCACACTTGCCTGGCCACATCCATATCAAGTGATCACAGAAGTTTGGATCATTCTGTGATTTCGGCGTTCATTCTGCCAATGGTTAGGGCTGACGCATCGGTTAGCATAAAGGTGCTCCTGAACGCCACGGCAGCGCATTTTGGTTTTAGGCCGACTTACAGGAGGGTTTGGATGGCAAAGCAGAAGGCCGTTGGCCTCATCTACGGTGACTGGGATGAGTCATACAGCGAGATACCTAGGTGGGTGTTGGGTGTCCAGCTGACGATGCCTGGTTCTGTTGCGGTCCTCAGAACGAGCCCGGTTCTAGTTGGAGGACAGGTGGACGAGTCTCAAGCTTATTTCCACAGACTTTTCTGGACTTTCCCTCCGTGCATCGAGGCATTCCGGCATTGCAAGCCGCTAGTCAGCATTGACGGCACACATCTATATGGTAAGTATGGGGGAACGTTGCTCATTGCGATTGCACAGGACGGGAACTCCAACATTTTACCTGTCGCATTCGCATTAGTAGAGGGTGAGAATGCGGAGTCCTGGACATTCTTTCTCTCGCACCTTCGGCAGCACGTGACCCTGCAGCCCGGTCTGCTGGTTATATCGGATAGGCACAATGGCATCAAGTCTGCGCTTGAGGCCCCGGACGGAGGTTGGTTACCCCCTTCTGCGTACCGTGCATTCTGCATACGACACGTAGCGGCCAATTTCGCCCTTACCTTCAAGGGCAAAGACGCTAGGAGGCTTCTCGTGAATGCAGCGTACGCGAAGTGTCATCAGTTATTAATTAGCATACTAACCTCCCTGGACTGTAACCGGTCTATCCTAAGCCTCCATGCCCACACTCTCGGACCCTTCTCGCTACCGGAAGGGTTGTAACTACTTCTCTCATACATAATTCGAACCAGGTTGGTTCGAATTATGAAGGAGAGCAATTCGAACCAGCTTGGTTCGAATTATATTAAAATACACTTTGGCTCATTGCTGAAACGAAATTGGATTTGGCGCATTTTGGTTACACGATTCTTGCTTTGGCTCATTATGGTTTTTTGCCCGAAATTTAATGGTTTATATAAATGTGATACATCTAATATGCACAAAATTTTTGTGCTCATTTTAGACATACTAATAAAAACACCCTATTCTTTTACCCCTCAAAAAAACCCATTCTAATAGAAAAATATATAAATACTTGTATTATTGTTTGAAGAAAACTTCATTTAAAGGTAAAATACTATTTTATTTTCTAATATTTAAACTAAATTTTAATGTTGTTTTTAATGTCTGAATTCTGAAATGTCCTATTTTTATTCCAAAAATTTTATAATTAAAATTTGTAACATTCATGTCATTTTTTACTGTATATATGAATCATAGTTTAGAAATACGATATATTCACATAAAATGTAAATCATGTTTAAAGATTGTGATTTATTGACAAAGCAAAAATGAGTAAATCACTAAATTGTGATTTGTTTTTTCCACGAGTTAATATAAGAGATTAAAGATAATAAACGTGATTTTCAATCACAATTTAATTGAAAGCATGATAACTAGTAAATAGTGGTTTATTTATGCTTTTATACTAATCCCTGATAAAGAACCACGATTTACTCATTTTTCCCTTTTTATGTTATGGTGGTTTTTAAACTATGTTTTTTTTATGGCATAAATCCTTATTACAACTCGCAATTTAACGGAGGTTTAATTATTCTGTTAATACTTATAATTTGACGAAATTTTCAATTAGGTCCCTATACTTTTTTCTTTTTTTAATTGAATCCCTGCACTAATTTTTTTTTTTAATTAAGTCCCTCCTAACAGTAAATGTTACAAAAAACGTTAAGAATGGATTAATTGACCATTATACTCATCATTTACTTCTTACAAATCATTGACAATAAGTAGGGTTCTGAGTTCTCATTCTCTTCGCCTCGTCTTCAAACTTCTCCTCCTTTGTTTTCTTCTCATACTCTATGAATACTTATGGATCAAAGTCACTTGTCTTCAGAAATCTCTAGTTCCAAAACCCTCATCAAGAAGAGACATCTTTGTTTTTGTGGTGAGGCAGTTGCTGTTATGTCTTCTTCGGCAGTAGCAAACCATGGAAGAAGGTATGTTGGTTATGGGAGAATGCCAAAATGCAAGTTCTTTGAGTGGATTGATGATAAGAAAGATGAGAAGAATGGATGGTTGAAGCAAAAAGAAAGGAGGGCTCGTTGCTTTTGTGGAGACACAATCATTCTTCAGAGTTTAAGTACATCAACAAATCCAAACATAAGATTCATTGCTTATCCTAACAGGAGATGCAAGTTTTTTTAGTGGATTGATAAAAAGGAAAAATATTTCTGGGGAAGATGGAGTAATGAGTTCACATCAAGAGTTTGGAAGGGTCAAAGAATTGGAGGCACAAGAAAGGAAGATAGAGAGATTAAGTGTGGATCTAGAGAGATTAATTGCGAAGGTTGGAGAAATAGATGCTTGTGTAGAAAGGTTATGTGGTGAGCTGAGTTTAGTCCAAGAGCAATTTGGTAAAATGGAAGCCACTATGAAAAAGCAAAACAAGATGCAAATTATATTGATATTGATATTTGGTGTTTGATTGTTGCAGTGTTATATGTAAAGGTATAGAAAGTATGGCTGTCATGAGAATGTAATAGTCTATACTCTATATAACTCAAAAGTGTACTGTTTATTTTGAGTGCAATGAAGATATATCATATATTATTTAATTTCTTTAAATGAAAGTTGTTCCTTTGCTATTTAATATGCATAGAAATATAATACAGAGAAAAAAGTAGTGACAACAAAAGATGCATTGAATTATGTACAATGTATTCATAGTTTATAATATACACCAAGTATTTTTGTATTATATATTGCAAGACACCTAGATAACCACAAAATAAATGATTCACCCTCTCATAACAATGGTCCACACCACATAATAAAAGTAGTCCATACCATAAACAAAGCAGAGTCACAGGACATAATATGACTAAAAATCTTACATAACAAAATAGATATCAAAAGGAAACCCTAAAGAGTTTGAAGCCTCAATCAAGTGTGAGGTCAAGGTGTTCAGGTGGCTGACTTGTTACCTTCCTAACTCCTATCTTGAGTCTTCCACTTCTGTTCACACCAAATACTTTGGTCTTAGACAAAGATTGAGATGCTGGTGCAACTGGCAGTAGTGGCTGAGATGATGGTGTAGATTGAATGGGTGGCTGAGATGCTGGTGTAGGCAAGGTAGCTAGCTGAGATGGTGGTACAGGGGTGTTTAGAGGTTGTAATGGTGGTGCAGGGGTGTTTGGTAGTTGAGTTGGTGGTGCAGGGGTGTTTGGAGGCTGTGATGGTGGTGTAGGAGTGTTTGGTGGTATAGTCATAGGAGCAGCTCTCCCTTTATCCTTTCCTCTGCCTATCTTTACTGCTCTTCCTCTGCCTTTCTCTCTAACCACTCTAGATCTGGGAGTAGCAGCAGCAGCAAATCCATTTGTTACAACAGTGGCACCAGATTCATTAGCAGCAGCACCAGCTTCATTATTAGTAGCAGCACCTCTTCCATTTCCAGCAGCAGCAACATCAGATCCTTGTGTGCTTTTAGGAGCTACAACATCAAATAGCAATTATTAATAGTTCATTCAACATATCAACAAAATAAATGAGCAACCAATATCTGTCACTATAGGGTTTGGACAGTGTCTCCTATTATGTCCATATTGGCCACAATTATTGCAGGTAATAGAAGTTCCAATTTTTCTATATTTTGTTTGTGATATGTTCTCATCAGGCTCCCTTATCCTAACCATCCTTGGCCTTCCTGCTTTAACTTTAAATATTGGAGGAATGATAGTATTACATTGTGTCTTTGGCCACATATTTTCTCCATTAATTGGTGATATTGACTTTCCATATATAGCAAGGTATGCAATAGACCTTAAATTATAATTTAAGTGCAAACACAATAAATTAAGCAGTCCATAACTTATTTAGTTGCAAACATAACAAATGGCATATTACTGTCCATAATCTTATTTAATTTCAAATATAACAAATTAATCATTATAGTTCATAATCGTATATAAGTGCAAACATAATAAATTAATTATTACATTATACCTTTTGTTGGTCTGACATAAAAATTCACTTTCTTGATTCTCCAATGTCGTTCAAAAGCAGATTCAGGAACCACCCCCAGCTGTCCTTGGTCTCTGCCTCTACTGTGGCTATGGCAATCAGAAAATAATTGTCATTCGGATCTCTACCTACAGCAACTAGCAGCTATTGTCCATGGTCATCCTTCAAGTGACAACCATCCACACTAATAATAGGTCTACAACCTACCAAGAAGCCTTGCTTGACTGCCTCACATGGCACATATACATTCTCATAGACCAGGGCTGGTGCATAAGAGAAGGCCTATCAACCAATATACTCACACTAGATCCTGGATTTGTCCTAAGTATCTCTGTACAATAATCCCTTAGCTTGGCATACTGTAGGATTGTCTGCCCATGTACCTCTTCTCTTGCCTTCCTTCTTGCCTAATAAGCCTTGCCAACACTAATGTTGGCCATATATTTCTCTTGGATGGTCTGAATAACTGTTGCGAGCTTCATTTCCTCGCCTTTGCTGATGTTGTTGGCAATCTTCTTTGAGATCCAATTGCTTGATGCAAGTCTTCCGCTGTAACTCCTTCCACAACTATGCTTGACATTCAATGTCTTGATCCTAAAATAGTCAGAACCACCAACCTTACTTGCAAAACACATCCACTTGCACTTTCCCTTTTTTCCTTTGCAAACAACTCTGCACCTCACCTTATCACTTTTTCTAAACCTGATGTCCTGACCATTCAATAGGGCATGCTCCTTAATAGCATCTTTAAATTGATTTAGTGATTTAAATTCTAGTTCCACCTAAAATTCATACTCTCTATTCATCTCTACCTCATTCTATTTGGGAAACTTCCTCTTTTTTATCATATCATCAGAGTCCTCCTCATAACTATCCATATCTTCAGTCTCGTATCCATCAGAGATGCCCCCAACTTGCTCATCAACCTCCATGAAACCTTCATCACCTTGAGTTGATCCAGTTGCTGTAGGTCCCTCATCATTCAGTGGGCCAGTGAATCCTCCAAAATATTTGATTGTGGATCATTATCCTCCACCTCAAATCCAAAGTAATCCTCATGATCACCATCATCGGCACTGTCATTAAATACCTCTTCATTAGTAGAAGGCTCTAACTCAGCATCCACTTGAACCTCTATCAACCCACTCCCACTGTCTTGACCTCCCTCTGGCACATAATCAACATCACTAGATGTGATTTCAATCCCGTTACCTTCTCTGACTCCATCGACAACGTATACCTCGCAATGTTTCAAAGAACTTGACACCAGTGACCTAGCCATTCTTAATGCATCCCCATTGGACTTAAAATCTCTTAGACCTGACTTCAAATCTTGGTTTCTTGTACCATAACCTGGTGTATCCCTTATACCCTTGTTTCTTTATCTCATTCACAATCTCTTGTAATGACCATTCATCAACGTCAAAACATAAATCCTCCCCAACCATTCCGTGTCCGATGTCAACAAATTTTCTACCATGGTGGACCTCAATGGTGAAATCCAAATATCCTATAACTACATACCAAAAATAAAAAAATACAATCATAAATTCCTATTCAACCATTTTCAAAAACAAAAGGAAGCTCTAATAAACAATGTCGCAAAACCCCCTAAGCAGAAAAAAAGAGAAACATTTCAATGACTGACAAGGTTAAGCATTGTCTTACCTAGAAGCAGCAGAAATTCCTACAACAATGGCTGTGACACCGGAGAAGCGACACCCTCCAGCAATGTTCCAGTGGAGTTGATCTCGGCTGATGACGGAGTGTGCAATGAACGAACGAAGGAGGGAAGGAAAGTGAAGAGTTTTTCTCTTAAGTCTGGGAAAGTGAAGAGTTTTCTTTTAAGTTTGGGAGGGCTATTTTTGTCTATATGAAAATAAGGGTGAGGTAAAATTAGGAATTTAGAAAAAAGTTAGAGAATCCTTAATTTAGGAATGGAATATTCTGTTAAATCAAACGGTTTGGTCACGGTAGGGACCTAATTGAAGAAAAAAATTGGTGCAGGAACCCAATTAAAAAGAAAACAAGTATAGGATCCTAATTAAAAATTTTACGAAACTATAGAGACCAACAGAGTAATTAAACCTTTAATAGAGGCACAATATATAAATTCAAAAAGTCACAAGCTTGAAGCGACAATTTCAGCCTAACATTTAAATTTTAATAACTGCCTACAAGTCATCCTAAATCTTGGCTCCTTTGATCTAACTAATTATTTTGACTCTTAAAAGATTCAATTTTTGTTAAATTATCTTCCAAAGAAAGAGATATCATTTTGTTTATTAACATTGATTTAAGTTTGACAACATGCATCAGAGATAAGGAGACATATTTAAAAATAGACTATAGAAATTAGATTTCAACAAAAATTTTCAAAAACCTACTTAAAAAATGTGACCTTTTTAAAATCTTCAAAATTTGATGATTTTATACCACGTGAATTTTTATTTTCGTAATGTTTTGAATGAATGAAAAAAAATCCGAAGATTGATAATAGGGCTTTGGCAACGATACCAAATCAACTCAAATAATATCACGGTGAGTGAGTATTATTCCCATAAAGTTTAAAAATTTGAGTAAACAATATTTAATTAAAATCCTAATTAGATTCACAAACTTTTATGAGAGTAGGAATCGAACTTAAACAATAACAATTTATTATGCAAAGCTTATGAATGATGAGATAGATAAATAGTGAATGAAGATGTTAGACTTTTAGAGATGTTTAATTCTTAAGAAAGAAAACAGTCATGTTTATTACTTTGATTCATGCACATATATGTTCACGACAAATCGTATGTAATCAAATCCCAATCTCTTGGTAATTCAATTTCTCTCTATCCTAGCCAATAGCCAAGTCCTTAATCAATTACTTAACAATAGGAGGATTACAGTGCAGTTCTAATTTAATGTCACATAACATTCAAAGTTATTCCTAGACAATTGAAAAGTTACGAGAATGAGTTTGAAGCTAATCCCAATAATAGATTTCCAAAGATAATAAAAGAATTCAAAATAGACCCAAAAAATTTTTTCAATACCTCTAATCATTTAGAATAAAACGAAACCTAATTTTTCAAAAGTATCAATGCATTAATCAAGATAAAAGAACAATCGTTATCATTCTATAAAACTAAACAGAGCTCCTTGATAAATCCCGATTTCGTGATTTATCTTGTGCTTATTTTAGGAGATTTTACCGCCTTTTCCCACATTTATTCAATAAAATAGCATGGTTTTGTAATTCTCCCTTGAATTGTGCTTAAGTATAAAAATATGCTTTTTAGGCCCTTAAATTGGTGATTTTGATTCACTTTAATTCCATTCGATGCCTTGATATGTTTGTTGAGTGATTTCAGGTCCATAAGGCAAGTATTAGATGGAAAGAATGAGGAGAAAAGTATGCAAAGAGGAGAATGCATGAAGAAACAAAGATTGGGAATGCATTAATCGACGCGCACGCGTACAAGGCGCGCACGTGCAAAAGTGGTTTTACATAGATACGCGCACGCGTACATGCCGCGTTCGCTCGGGTGAAGATTTTGCCAATCGACGCGCACGCACACATGGGGTTGATTTCTGAGCTGCCCTGGCCCAAATCCAACTTGTTTCTGAGTGTATTTCATGCAGAATTAAAGTCCAAGCAAAGGGGGAGCAATTAGTTTAGCCAAAATGAGCCTTTAGTTAGTTTTCTAAAGAGAGAAGTGGTGCACGAATTGTGAATCACACTTTTCACAACTCGTACCACTGACCAGCAAGTGCACTGGGTCGTCCAAGTAATACCTCACGTGAGTAAGGGTCGAATCCCACGGAGATTGTTGGTTTGAAGCAATCTATGGTTATCTTGTAAATCTTAGTCAGGAAGTCAATTATGTTTATCAGTTGAATTGCAAATAAACAGGAGAGCATGGATTAAAGGTTACTTGTTATGCAGTAATGGAGAATATGTTGGAGTTTTGGAAATACTTTGTCTTCTGAATCTCTGCTTTCCATTGTCTTCTTGTTCACGAACGCACGTCCTCCTATGGCAAGTTGTGTGTTGGTGGATCACCGTTGTCAATGGCTACCTTCCATCCTTCCAGTGAAAACTACGCTCACGCGCTCTGTCACAGCACGGCTAATCACCGGTTGGTTCTCGATCCGGTTGGAATAGAATCCCTTGATTCCTTTACATTTGTCACTAACGCGAGAAATTCCTGTGTTTTCTTCTTGGTGGGATCATCCTGTGTTTGTTGTTTTTCCATTGATGCTTTGGTGATTGGCTTCTCAATTGAGATATACTCAGTTATTCCCATCCTTACTCCAGCGTCCTTGCAGAGCAGAGAAATCACGCTTGGATAAGCCAACCTGGCCTCCTTAGAATTTTTGTTAGCAATTTTGTAGAGTTCAGCTGAAATCAGCTGATGAACCTCCACTTCCTTTCCCATCATGATGCAATGGATCATAACTGCTCTTTTAACTGTGACTTCAGAACGGTTGCTAGTAGGCAATAGAGAATGCCCAATGAAGTCTAGCCATCCTCTGGCGACTGGTTTGAGATCCTCTCTCTTGAGTTGATTTGGGACACCCTTTGTGTTGGTGGTCCACTTGGCTCCAGGGATACATATGTCCTCTAGAATCTTATCTAGGTCCATGTCTGCTCTCATCATCCTCCTGTTGAAGGAGTCTGGATCATCCTTTTGCTGAGGTAGCTTTAAGATCTCCCTGATCCTGTCAGGGTGGGTATGAACAATCTTTCCTCTGACCACGGTCCGATAGTCATAGAAGGCAGTTCCAGATAGTTTCTGCTTGTCAGTTTGCCACATATTAGCATAGAACTCCTGGACCATGTTCCTTCCCACTTTCGTTTCAGGATTAGCTAGGACTTCCCAGTTCTTGATTCGAATTTGCTCCTGGATCTTTGGATATTCATCTTCTTTCAGAACGAATCTAACTTCCGGGATCACTGATCTCAGACCCATTATTTTAAGATAATGGTCTGAATGTTCTTTAGATAAGAACTTCCCTTGATTCCAAAGTGGTTTTGGAACGCTCTCTTTCTTGCCTCTTGGAGTGGGTTGTTTTCCTTTAGGAGCCATAATCTTAGTGATCGCGGATAAACACACCAAACTTAGAGGTTTGCTTGTCCTCAAGCAACAGAAAAGAAAGGAGAGGGATAGAAGGAGAGCTAGCTGCAATTGTTGATGGGAGAGGAGGGAGGCCGAACTCAAATTTATAAGAGGGGAGGGTGGGTTTTCAAGAGTGTGGGCCAATAAAAGCCACATTGGAGGACCTTGGTGGCTGTTCGCTCACCTCCGAAATGGCCTCCATATTGAGATCCATGGCAATGCCACAGGATCCTCTGTGCTTCTTCTCTAGGCACGCACCTATGGATTATTCCGTCTGCACATCTCTTAAAGAGATAAGGTTCATCCCACAAGTAATACTTTGCATCAGTAATTAATTTCTTCTTTTGTATCCTGTTGTACTCCTTGGGTATGAACCTTGCAGCTTTATAGTTTGCAATATCAGCAAACCATGGTGCTTCCTGAATGGAAAATAAATGCTCATCAGGAAACGTCTCAGAGATCTCAAGAAAGGGGAGGGACGTCCCTTCCACTGGTTCTATCCGGGACAGATGATCAGCCACTTGGTTCTCTGTCCCTTTTCTGTCTCTTATTTCTATATCAAACTCTTGCAGAAGCAATACCCATCTGATGAGCCTGGGTTTTGAATCTTGCTTTGTGAGTAGATATTTAAGAGCAGCATGGTCAGTATACACAATCACTTTTGATCCTACTAAGTATGATCTGAACTTGTCAATGGCGTAAACCACTGCAAGTAATTCTCTTTCTGTGGTTGTGTAATTTTTCTGAGCATCATTTAGAACGCGACTGGCATAATAAATGACATGCAGAAGCTTGTCATGCCTCTGTCCCAATACTGCACCCATGGCATGATCACTGGCATCACACATTAGCTCAAATGGTAACGTCCAGTCTGGTGCAGAAATGGCTGGTGCTGTGACCAGCTTAGCTTTCAGCGTTTCAAACGCCTGCAGGCACTCTATGTCAAACACAAATGGCTTGTCAGCTGCTAGCAGATTGCTTAGAGGTTTTGCAATTTTTGAAAAATCCTTTATAAACCTCCTATAGAATCCTGCATGCCCCAGAAAGCTTCTGATTGCCTTAACATTGGCAGGTGGTGGTAATTTTTCAATTACCTCTATTTTTGCTTGATCCACCTCTCTTCCCTTGTTTGAGATTTTATGCCCAAGGACAATTCCTTCAGTCACCATGAAGTGACACTTTTCCCAGTTTAAAACTAGGTTGGTTTCTTGGCATCTTTTCAGAACAAGTTTCAGGTGATCAAGACAGGAGCTGAATGAGTCTCCATATACTGAGAAGTCATCCATGAAGACTTCCAGAAATTTTTCCACCATATCAGAGAAAATAGAGAGCATGCATCTCTGGAAGGTTGCAGGCGCATTACATAGCCCAAATGGCATCCTTCTATAAGCAAACACTCCGGATGGACATGTGAATGTTGTTTTCTCTTGATCCTGGGGATCTACTGTAATCTGGTTATAGCCTGAGTATCCATCCAAAAAGCAGTAATAATCATGACCTGCTAGTCTTTCTAGCATCTGGTCTATGAATGGTAAAGGAAAATGATCCTTTCTGGTGGCTGTATTGAGCCTTCTATAGTCAATATGCATGCGCCACCCTGTAACTGTTCTTGTAGGAACCAGTTCATTTTTTTCATTATGAATCATTGTCATGCCTCCCTTTTTTGGGACGACTTGGACAGGGCTCACCCAGGGGCTATCAGAAATAGGATAAATAATCCCAGCCTCTAGTAGCTTGGTGACCTCTTTCTGCACCACTTCTTTCATGGCTGGATTTAGCCGCCTTTGTGGTTGAACCACTGGTTTAGCATTATCCTCCAATAAGATTTTGTGTATGCATCTAGCTAGGCTTATGCCCTTAAGGTCACCTATGGACCACCCAAGAGCTGTCTTGTGTGTCCTTAGCACCTGAATAAGTGCCTCCTCTTCCTGTGAATTTAAAGCAGAGCTTATGATCACTGGAAAAGTGTCACCTTCTCCCAGAAACACATATTTCAAGGATGGTGGTAATGGCTTGAGCTCGGGTTTAGGAGGTTTCTGCTCTTCCAAAAGAAATTTCAGAGGCTCTTTCATGTCCTCTGAATCCTCTAAATCAGGCTGAACATCTTTAAAGATGTTATCCAACTCTGATTCAAGACTCTCAGCCATGTTGATCTCTTCTACCAAAGAGTCAATAAGATCAACTTTCATGCAGTCTGTTGATGTGTCTGGATGCTGTATGGCTTTGACAGCGTTCAACTTGAACTCATCGTCATTGACTCTCAGGGTTATTTTCCCCTATTGGACGTCAATGAGGGATCGTCCAGTTGCTAGGAAGGGTCTTCCTAGAATGAGAGTAGCACTCTTGTGCTGAAGAAGCCTTTTTAGAGGGGTTGTTATCAGCATTTGTGTGTGTCTGATCCCTCACTGGCAGTTGAGTGCCAGAGTTAGAAACTGGAGTGACGTTAGACGCCAACTCCTTGTCTGTTCCTGGCGTCTGAACGCCAAAATTGTGCCCATTTTGGGCGTTCAGCGCCAGATCTTGCCCAGTTTGGGCGTTCAACGCCAGATCCTTGCCCATTTCTGGCGTTGAACGCCAGTTTTGCCTTGTTTCTGGCGTTGAACGCCAGTTTTGGGCATGGTCTGGGGGTTCAGCGCCAGCCTTCCACCAATTTTCTGGCGTTTTAGTGCCAGAATTATTTTTCCCTGGGCTCTTACTGTCCTCAGGTGAATTTTGGGTGGTTTGCTCATTCCTTAGCTTTTGCTGCCTTGAGGTGGGGTATTTAATGTTTTCCCACTTCTTAATTGAACTGCTTGGCATTCTTCTGTTATTTGTCTTGACAGCTGTTGCTTTGTTTGCTTAAACTGTTCTTCCATATGTATATTAGCCATCCTTGTCTCTTGTAACCTATCTTTAAATTCGGCTAGCTGATTTGTTAGAAAGTCCAATTGCTCCGCTTAGGTCCATGATGGAGAAAGGGAGATGATGTAAAATAGAGAAAATATTTTTATTTATTTATTTATTAATTTATTTTAAAAATAAAATAAAAATAAATAAAAGTGGGTGAAGATTTTCGAAAAATTGAGGAGAGAGAAAGTGGTTAGGAAGTTTTAAAAAAAAATCTGAATTTTAAAAATTGATTTTCGAAAAAGATGCTTTAAAATAGAGAGAAAAGATATTTTTAAATTTTAAGGAGAGAAAAACAATAAGATAGCACAAGATTTAAAATTTTTAGATCTAATGCTCCTTGTTTTCGAAAATTTTGGGGAAAAAACACCAAGGAACACCAAACTTAAAAATTTTAAGATCAAGACACAAGGAAAACTCAACAACACTTTGAAGACTCACAAGAACACAAGAACACAAAGGAAAAACACCAAACTTAAAATTTTTTAGAAAACCAAAATAAATTTTCGAAATTTTTTTTTTGAAAAATCAACAAGAAAACACCAAACTTAAAGTTTGGCACAGGATTTAATAGAAAAAAATATTTTTGAAAAAGATTTTAAAAATATGATAGCCAATTACCATGAACATAAACACCACGTTCTAACTAATTGAGCTATAAATTTAAAGTGTTTTAACAAGGGATAAATAATAAAAGACTCTAAACCAAAAAAAGAAAAATTTTTCCTAATCTAAGCAACAAAATAAACCGTTAGTTGTCCAAACACGAAAAATCTCCGGCAACGGCGCCAAAAATTTGGAGCACGAATTGTGAATCACACTTTTCACAACTCGTACCACTGACCAGCAAGTGCACTGGGTCGTCCAAGTAATACCTCACGTGAGTAAGGGTCGAATCCCACGGAGATTGTTGGTTTGAAGCAATCTATGGTTATCTTGTAAATCTTAGTCAGGAAGTCAATTATGTTTATCAGTTGAATTGCAAATAAACAATAGAGCATGGATTAAAGGTTACTTGTTATGCAGTAATGGAGAATATGTTGGAGTTTTGGAGATGCTTTGTCTTCTGAATCTCTGCTTTCCTCTGTCTTCTTGTTCACGCACGCATGTCCTCCTATGGCAAGCTGTGTGTTGGTGGATCACCGTTGTCAATGGCTACCTTCTATCCTTCCAGTGAAAACTACGCTCACGCGCTCTATCACAGCACGGCTAATCACCGGTTGGTTCTCGATCCGGTTGGAATAGAATCCCTTGATTCCTTTGCGTTTGTCACGAACGCCCAGCCTTCAGGAGTTTGAAGCTCGTCACAGTCATTCAATCCTTGAATCCTACTCGGAATACCACAGACAAGGTTTAGACTTTCCGGATTCTCATGAATGCCGCCATCAATTCTAGCTTATACCACAAAGATTCTGATTAAGAGATCTAAGAGATACTCATTCAATCTGATATAGAACGGAGGTGGTTGTCAGGCACACGTTCATGGGTTGAGAATGGTGATGAGTGTCACGGATCATCACCTTCATCACAGTTAAGCGCGAATGAACATCTTAGATAGGAACAAGCATATTTGAATAGAAAACAGAAATACTTGCATTAATTCATCAAGACACAGCAGAGCTCCTCACCCCCAAAAATGGAGTTTAGAGACTCATGCCGTCAAAGAGTACAAAGTTCAGATCTAAAATGTCATGAGATGCAAAATAAGTCTCTAAAAGTTGTTTAAATACTAAACTAGTAGCCTAGGGTTACAAAATACGCGTAAACTATGATGGATGATGCAGAGATCCACTTCTGGGGCCCACTTGGTGTGTGCTGGGGCTGAGATTTAAGCAATTCACGTGCAGAGGCCATTTGTGGAGTTGAACACCAGTTTTTTGTGCCAGTTTGGGCGTTCAACTCCAGATTTTGATCCTTTTCTGGCGCTGGACGCCAGAATTGGGCAGAGAACCGGCGTTGAACGCCAGTTTACGTCATCTATCCTTGTGCAAAGTATGGACTATTATATATTGCTGGAAATCCCTGGATGTCTACTTTCCAACGCAATTGGAAGCATGCCATTTCGAGTTCTGTAGCTCCAGAAAATCCACTTTGAGTGCAGGGAGGTCAGAATCCAACAGCATCAGCAGTCCTTTTTCAGCCTGAATCAGATTTTTGCTCAGCTCCTTCAATTTCAGCCAGAAAAATACCTGAAATTACAGAAAAACACACAACTCATAGTAAAGTCCAGAAATATGAATTTTTCCTAAAAACTAATGAAAATAGACTAAAAACTAACTAGAACATACTCAAAACTATATGAAATTAACCCCAAAAAGCGTATAAAATATCCGCTCATCAAGAAGCTCCCTCTTTTCTCTAGAATTAGGTTAGATTATTTTAGATCCATGTTTAATTTCTTGATCTCATCTTGTTTCCTTTATAATTTCTCATTTCTACACTTTGATTCTCTTAGTTGTAATGTTAATTTCTCTTTTATGTCTCTTTTGTGATGATGAACTCATGTTGGATTTGGTTTACATTTAATGCAATTTGATGTTGATGTTTCTTTCATTGATGAATTGAGTTGTGATATTACATTTCTTGCAATTAGTAGTTGGTAGACTTTATTATTCTTACAATTTATGATGTTTATTTCTATTGTACTCTATGTGTTTGATGAAATGTTCTCCTTAGTTTTTAAGTAGTTTTGTTGACTCTTGGTCTAAGCTAAGGGAATTGGGTAAACTTGAGTCATTGGATATAATGGATTTGGTAATTTGAGAACCCTTGGTGATCAATTTGACACCCATTGACGCTAACCCACTACTAAGTTAATTAGTAGGTAGGTTGGGACTTAAAGGTTGATGTGATCAAACCTATTTGATGTACTTCAAAGCTTAGGAGTAGATGTTACGTACTTAAGGCTTTTGGGAAGTAGACTTAATAGGTTGGCCTCTCATGATTATCAACATTTGGTTTGTTGACAAGGATGATGACCTCAATTACCCAAGTCTTAGCCAAGAGTTCTTTATCTTGTTTACTTTAATCACTTACCTAATTTACTTTTCTTTCCCTCTTATGAACAAAAAAAAACCCCCCTTACCCCTTTATAGCCAGTAATTGAGCATTCCATTGTTTCCTAGGAAGATGACCCGGAGTCCAAATACTTCGGTAAATTTTCATTTGGGGTTTGTACTTGTGACAGAACCGATATTTTAATTTGATGGGAGAGTTGTTTGTTGGTTTGGAGCTATGCTTGCAACGAAGTAATCCCTTTCTTTAGGAAGAAAATCTAGACCGACAACGATTCTCTTTTCTCTCATCAAATTAATGGCACCGTTGCCGGGGAACACAATGGTGCTATGTTATTGGCTATTGTATATATTGTGAATAGCTTGAATTTTGGTTTGTTTGCTAGTTTTTGCTAGTTTAGGATTTTATTTTCTTTGTTTCTTATTAATCTTTGTTTTTATTTCCTCTTTCACTATGAATTCTCATCCTTGTGGCTATGAGTGTAGTTCAACTTATGTTGTAGGAAATGAAAGCTCTAATGAGGATATACATCAAGGATTTGGAAATCAAGGATCGGAGGAACCCCAAGCTTATGAACAACCTTCATGGTAACAACCTCCTCCGAACTATTATGGGTATAATCCTGATCCTAATGTGTATAAATCTAATGTGTGTAATGATCCTCATTGTGGTTGTTAACCACAATCATCATATGCATATGATTCCACTCCTCAATATAGCCATACACCATACTCACAAGCCACACACCACCATTCAACTCCATATGACCATAACTCATACACACCATATCAACTACCATATGAACCATATCTAGAACAATCAACACCCCAATACCAATACTCCCAAGAACCACAAATTCCACATACACCACCTCAAGAATGCCACCAATATGAACCACCTTCCAACATCAACAATCTTCCCTCAAACAATGAACCATATCTTCCACCACCACCTCCTGACGAAGCCTTCATATTAGAACTGAGAGACCTTGAACCTCGTATCTTAAGGCGACAAGAAGAGGATGAAACTAAGTTTAAGGAGCTAGGAGCAAGGATAGCTAGCATGGTAGAAGCCGTGAATCACCTGACATCCCACCTAAGCTCATGTACCTTCAGTACCCCCATTGTTGAATGTGGAGAAACAATCAGGGAGCTTAGTGAGGAAATGAACTTGAAGCTCCATGGTGAGGAAGAAGAGTTGAAGCAAGAAGTGCAACTAGCGGAGAAGATAGAGATTAGCGAACACAAGGAAGTAGTGGGTGGATGTTTGGGATATGTTGAGTACATAAGAAATGTTAAAGAGGAGAGTAAAGTTGCGAAAGTAAACGGAAAGTTGAAGGAAATTGATCAGGAAGTGGATTCCATCACTAGTGATTTTTTGCCCACATTGACCAATTACCTTGACAATCTTGTGGAGCCTTCCCCCAGTGGACTAGAAAGCAAGGTTGAGAAGGACGTGCAACCTCCAAGACCTATTGTAAGTGAAGAACCGGAAGAAGTGTTCCAAGCAACAAGCCCTCCTTTCTATGATGATTCCGCACCAACATATGATCCTTTCGAGTTTGAAGAATCCTTCCCCACAATGCTTAAA
Source organism: Arachis ipaensis (assembly GCF_000816755.2). Lineage (NCBI taxonomy): Eukaryota > Viridiplantae > Streptophyta > Magnoliopsida > Fabales > Fabaceae > Arachis > Arachis ipaensis. The sequence continues at coordinate 41,110,410 of NC_029785.2, read as the reverse complement.
CTTGATGATGAGGTAGACTTCACCAGACCTCCTGTCTATGATGAGAGTGATGGGGAAGAGATAGAAGAAATTGGTGAAGAAGAATGTGAACTTGAGGAAGCTTGGCAAGAGGAGAAACTTGAAAAACCTTGCCAAGTGGTGGAAACCTCTAGAAGAGGATGGACGGGAGTAGAGCATGCTTTATCAAGATCTTTGGGAACTCCTCCACCTAGTTCGCCATCCAATCCTTCACTTGAGTGGGTAAAACTTCTAACTCTCAGCTTTATTATCCCACTTGAGTATGGTTTGCTTGAGACGGATGGCCAACTTAGGGCGCTTTGTGGAATTAAGCGAAAGAGAAGGATGTTTAGTGGTTGGCGTTGTAAATCTAGATTCGTTATGGCTGGAAGCTCAGAATTGAAGAGCATGAATTGGTGTAATGCTCAATTAAATGGGTCTAGGAGAGTAGTTTGGTGCTTTCATGAGAATTCTGCTTTCTCGCCACCCGGACGGAATCAAGGCGGTCAACTAGAAGATGGGTGTGAAGACAAAGTATGGGATCCTAGATCACATCATAGCAATCAATTTTGGGAGCTCATATTTTAGAGAGAACCTCACCAAAGCTTGGTGAAGGAGGTTCGAACATCTGACAACAGATTGAAGGACAAGCACTCTTGGAGGTTCAAGGATGGATACAAGCATAAGCCACCTTGACAAGAAGCCTCCCAATTGTCCAACTTAAGGACTTAAACTAAAAGTGCTTGGTGGAAGACACCCCACCAGGGTAAACTCTTTTCATTCTCTTGTAGATATAATGAATGAATGAATTGGGTTCCATTGTATATAATTTCTTTACTTCTTAGTATATTTTTCTTTGCTTGCTAAGGTGTTTATACATTCTATGCTTTAATTAGTCATGATTCTTTGAATTTGAGTTTTTGCTTGGATTGCAAGTTTCCTCAATTTGTTTGAAAAATCCCTAATGTTTCAAAAGTGTGTTTAATTTTGCATCCTAGCTAGTTTTAGAATCTTAGAGAAGGATGGGAAGTTTATGAGCTCTTTTTGACGCTCTTATAAAAAAAGAGAGAGAGAAAGCCAAGCCATGCGCAAGCGCATAGCGCGCGCGCATCGGCTGCGTATTTAAGTTTTCTGGGCCAAGGAACCAGAGAGTTGTGCCACTTTTGGGCCAACTCTGTGCCTCAACCCACGCGGACGCACACTGTACGCGTCCGCGCCACTTCCTGTTTTCTTACCCACGCGTTGGCGCACCTGGCGCCTCCGCGCCTATTCAATAACCTCAACCCATCTACGCGAACGCACACAGTGTGCGTGCGCGTCGATGCGTTTTAGCATCAACCAGGCCAAGGGACCCGAGAGTTGTGCCAACTCTGGGCCTTTTTTGTGCCTCTGGCCCAGCAGACCAGCGCGGACGCGCACCGTACCCGTCCGCGCCAATCCCCAATTCTCCCATCTACGCGTAGGCGCATATGGCGCTTCCGTGCTACTTCCTTATTTTCTCACCCACGCGGACGCGCACGGTGCGCGCACGCGTGGATTCAAATTTTTACTTACCCCAGGGACGCGAAGCCCTAGCGCATTCGCGCAACCCCCTTTCGTCCCTCACCCCAACGTCTCTTGTCCTTCTCCCTCACTCACCAGAAACACCCTTCTCCTTTCTCCCTCCACAACCAGCGACCTCCGACGACACCACACCGTCGCCACAACCCCCTCTTCCTTGCTCTCCCTCTCTTTCTCACTCTTCGGCTCTCTCTATATCAACCACCATCCCTGCTCTGCCTCCGTTCCTGCTCTCTGCTCCACCACCATTAAGCAACCGTGATGCCATTGTCGCCGGAGTGGGCATCGTCGCTGGCAGCACCACCTTACTGCCTCCTCTGTCCTTTTCTCCCATTTATGTTTCCGTTCTGCTTACAGATTTCACAACCTGAACCTCTACTCTGTCTTTCTCTTACTGATTTTTGTCAATTTAGTTTAGTTAGATTACTTTAATTAGTTTAGTGTAATTAGGTGGTTAGCGAATCTGGGCTGAGTAGTGGATTTAAGTTTGTTTGAATTTTTGTTGCTGTGTGCAATTACTCTGTTTCATTGCTTTGCTTGTGCTATATGTTTGGCTTGTCTAATGCTGCTGCATACTGTTTTAATGCTGCTCTATGCTTGAAGTGTTGGAATTCAGATTACTTGCTTATTGAATGGTTCATTGTTGATGGGGTGATTTTGTTTTTTTCGAATTCGAATTGATTTGTCAACTGCTCCACTTTAATTTTCCATTTTATTCTTGTTTCAAGACCCTGTTGTTGCTGAATTCCTATTTTACCTTGTTCTTGATGCTGTTCTGGTGCTGTGCTGAAAGCCAGTTTCTCTGTGCATTGTGTAAGGAAAAGAATACTTTTGTGGCATGCTGGTTGGTTTAAATTGTTTCTGATGATCTGCTGCTAAAATATTGGCTCATTTGTTCAATTCATATGAACTCATACCTAGTTTTTGTGCTTTTGCTTTTCAATGAATTCATATGGAACCTGATTTGCTGTTTAAACTTGGAAATAGCCAATTTGCTGCTAAAATGCTGCCGGATTTTTCCTAACCATGTTCCGTGAAATAACAATGTTTTGATTGATGCAACAAACTTCTATTTGACGATTTCTGTGTCAATAGAACCTTGTTAGCCAAATGGTTTGGAAAATCCTCAAGAACAAGTTTTGGTCATACTTATCATATTCTTTGCTTGTTATTCATGGTGACTTGCTTATAGGCATTGAATTATTTGAATGAATTTTCAGACTGGCCATCACTTGTAACTCTTTTAAGATTTCATGCCTCTTTTGCATAAACACACAAGTTGAAAGTTTTCCTTTTTATTCTAAGTGGCTGATTTGATTCACTTTACTCATGCATAAATTGTATTAAGCCACATAGACCATAAGGTTTTCCATTCTTTTCTCAATTTGTAACTCTTATGCATCATTGAATTTGGTGTTGAATGCTTCTTGATTGATTCATTCTTTAATGATTTGACTTCACCAACACAAATTTATTTAACTCTAGTGATCTTTGCATTGACTGATGACTTGTTTTCTCATTAGTTGTTTTCTGGCTATATCATATTTCATCATCAATGACTTGATGCATTTCATGATTGTGAATGTGCTTACATTCCTACTTTGTACATTCCCTTTTGAATTGAGCCGGTAACCACCATATCACTGATTTTCAAATTGATTTCTGACTCTAACTTGTTTGACCAACTAACTTTTCTTTTGGTTTTCAACTTAACTCTTCTGATCATTCCTTTGGATATGGTGTTTCTTAGGCTTGATAAACAAGTAATGTGCAAATGTGGTTTGAATTCTTGGTTTGAAGTCTGATTTGAATTCTGAATTCTGTTACTTGCATTCCAAGAAATCTCTTTTCTTTCTTCACTTTATGAATATGCTTTGCTTTGAGTGCTTTATATCTGTTTGGCTATCTGTTTATATTGTATCATCTCTATTTTTCAGGATGTCAGACAAAGGAAAGGCTATAGCCACTACTTCCAAAAAGAGAAATCGCTCTGAGACCTCTACCCCTCTCCTTATGCAAACTATGCTAAGAATCCCCTAAATGAAGAGGATAGAGAAAATCAACTGCCGCCACCCACTGACCCAATCAAATTCCCAAACCTCTACTGTGAGCTCCACTTCTCTGACATCTAGAAGAAGAATCTTAACATTGAGAAGAAACTGCTCCTTTCCAATGATGTGAGGCGTGCCATTAACACCCGCATTCTGGAGTTAGGATTGGATTTTGTTGACAGAGATTTGGGGAGGGTGAACACTTCATGGGTGAGAGAATTTTATTACAATTTCTTCCGAGCCACTCTTGATTCAGTTCAACTGTGGGGTAGAGAGATTATGATCACTGAGGTTGCTATTAGGGATGCACTGCTTTGCCACCATCGTTCTGATGACACCTACGCTTATAACTAGGAAGAGATAGCCATCCACTGCATGACATTTGACTATGAGGCACTTAAGCGCGTGATTGCCACACTTGACACCCCCTGGGTGATGGATTCTGGGAACAAGAAGCCCAAGGGGATGCGTTTCACCTATCTGTCGAGGGAGGCCTGGACCTGGCAGCATATATTCACCCACTATGTCTTCCCCACCACTCACTTCTCAGAGATTCTGATGGATGTGCTGGTTCTGATTGGGTGTGTGATGGAGGGGAAGGAGATTAACTTCCCCCGACTGATCAGACAGAGTATGTGGCACGCGCATATCCGTGGCCTCTTGCCATTCCCTACTCTGGTCACTAGCATGATCGAGATGGCTGATGTTCTGTGGAAAGATGATGACGTGACACCACCACCCCCAGATGACGACGAGAAGGAGGTTACCATTCCTCGAGCCAGAGCAGTAGAGGAGGCAGCTCAGCCCTTATCATCAGCAGCAGCAGCAGGACCCCCCTCTACTTCAGCAGCAGCCGCAACATCCTTACCACCACCACCAGCACCTGAGCCGACTTATCTATTGGTGCAGCACCTGCTTCACTTCATGGAGCGCCTCGAGCGGCGTGTCATGCGATGTCTCGACCGCATCGACCATGTGTTTGTATCACAGGGCATCGAGCTACCGCCGCTCCCAGACTCTCCCACTTCCGACGAGCAGGATCAGGAAGAGGAGCTGGCTGAGGAGCCGACTCATCAGGATGCACCTCCAGAGACGCAGGTCACCACTGAGGTTCAGCACCCTCCTGAGGTTCAGCAAGACACTCCACAGCCACAGCCAGAGCCACAGCCAATCCCAGTACCACAGCCTGAGCCACAGCCTGGCGTGATTATTGACCCCCATCCTGAGCTTCAGCAGTAGCATCTTAGCTTTTGATGGTGATTAGAAAAATGTTTTAGGATTGTTAAAAATCTAGTTAACCCTTTTTTATATAAGAATTGTGTTTTGATTGAAAAAGGGGTAAACTAGAAAAATTTTAAAATTTTCTAAATCACAACATCACATTAAAATAAGCCTAGTCAATATGATAAAAATTTCCAAGAAATTCATTTTTAGGGCACCACCCCAATTGGTTGAAAAAAAATTTTTTTAGAACTTGCTTGAACTATACACTTGTGGATCATGTTTTGAGCAAAGAACACAAGCATGTGAGATTTGAGCCTAATTGTGTGGTTACATCATACATGACCACTTACTTTCATTCTTGTGTGCATTATTCTCTTCCTATGAGTGTAATCTTTGATTTGTTTGATTCTTTATGTCCATTATTTTGTGTATACATGCATTTATATGATTGAGGCCATTGTTCAAATAGCTCACTTACCCAAATAGCTAATCTTTTATCTTCTATTGTTAACCAATCTTGAGCCTATACTTAACCCATTTGTTCATAATTGTTGCACATTACAAGCTTAAGTGAAAAATAATAAATATTCCTTGTTTGGATCTTTGATTAGCTTAGGCTAGTGAGATTGTTTATCATTTGATTTTGGGAAAGTTGGGTACATTAGGTAGAGATAAAAGTGTATTTGTGTTTTTGTTGAGAAATTTTCAAGAATTGGGTACATACTCATGTATTAATCATGTGCAAACCATATGCATTGATGCTCTTGTATATATGCTTTATCTAAAAAAAATGTTTTTACAACAAAAAGGGAACAAAATGTCCCAAAGTTTAAGGTTTCATAAATTCAATGCATATGTGTGAGAATCTAAAAAGGAAATGCATGAGTGTGTGAAAAAGTGAAGAATGGATAGCTAGGTTTGTTTAGAATTGTTTAGGTTGTCATAAGTTAGGTGGGAAGTTTACGTTAATCAAAGATTCGAATTTTAAGCTCACTTGACCATATGCATCCTACTTGACCCTAGCCCCATTACAACCTATGGGAAGTCCTCATGATATCTGTATGCATGCATAAAATAATTGTTGATTGTTAGATGAAAAACAAAACTTGGAAAGCATGATTAGGGAAAAATTGAGTGAATCAACCCCATACACTTGAGTGCATAGAGCGGATACACATCCGGCGAGGGTTCGATCACTCAATTACATGTTTCCACCCATGATCATTTTTTTCTTGCAAGTTTGTGAACTTTTTCAATGATTCAACCCAATTGTGGTTTGCTTTGATTGCTAAAACCTTAGCCCTTATGCTTGTATATGTATTCTTGGAGATTGATTTATTTTGACTAAGCTATTGTATCATGTAAATAGATTGCATTTAGTTAGTTGCATTGAATAAATGTTAATACCCTTTGCTTCTTTCTTGATTTTAGCTTGAGGACATGCTTAGTTTAAGTGTGGGGAGATTTGATAAACCCCGATTTCATGATTTATCTTGTGCTTATTTTAGGAGATTTTACCGCCTTTTCCCACATTTATTCAATGAAATAGCATGGTTTTGTAATTCTCCCTTGAATTGTGCTTAAGTGTAAAAACATGCTTTTTAGGCCCTTAAATTGGTGATTTTGATTCACTTTAATTCCATTCGATGCCTTGATATGTTTGTTGAGTGATTTCAGGTCCATAAGGTAAGTATTGGATGGAAAGAATGAGGAGAAAAGCATACAAAGAGGAGAATGCATGAAGAAACAAAGATTGGAAATGCATCAATCGACGCGCACGCGTACAAGGCGCGCACGCGCAAAAGTGACATAGATACGCGCACGCGTACATGCCGCGTCCGCGCGGGTGAAGATTTTGCCAATCGACGTGCACGCACACATGGCGTGCATGCGCCAATACTCTCACATGGCCCACTTAAAGGCAAAACGCTAGGGGTGATTTCTGAGCTGCCCATGCCCAAATCTAACTTGTTTCTAAGTGTATTTCATGTAGAATTGAAGTCCAAGCAAAGGGGGAGCAATTAGTTTAGCCAACATGAGCCTTTAGTTAGTTTTCTAGAGAGAGAAGCTCCCTCTTCTCTCTAGAATTAGGTTAGAATTATGTTAGATTATTTTAGATCCATGTTTAATTTCTTGATCTCATCTTGTTTCCTTTATAATTTCTCATTTCTACACCTTGATTCTCTTAGTTGTAATGTTAATTTCTCTTTTATGTCTCTTTTGTGATGATGAACTCATGTTGGATTTGGTTTACATTTAATGCAATTTGATGTTGATGTTTCTTTCATTGATGAATTGAGTTGTGATATTACATTTCTTGCAATTAGTAGTTGGTAGACTTTATTATTCTTACAATTTATGATGTTTATTTCTATTTCACTCTATGTGTTTGATGAAATGTTCTCCTTAGTTTTTAAGTAGTTTTGTTGACTCTTGGTCTAAGCTAAGGGAATTGGGTAAACTTGAGTCATTGGATATAATGGATTTGGTAATTTGAGAACCCTTGGTGATCAATTTGACACCCATTGACACTAACCCACTACTAAGTTAATTAGTAGGTAGGTTGGGACTTAAGGGATGTGATCAAACCTATTTGACGTACTTCAAAGCTTAGGAGTAGATGTTACGTACTTAAGGCTTTTGGGAAGTAGACTTAATAGGTTGGCCTCTCATGATTATCAATATTTGGTTTGTTGACAAGGATAATGACCTCAATTACCCAAGTCTTAGCCAAGAGTTCGTTATCTTGTTTTCTTTAATCACTTGCCTAATTTACTTTTCTTGCCCACTTATGAACCAAAACAAAACCCCCCTTTACCCCTTTATAGCCAGTAATTGAGCATTCCATTATTTCCTAGGAAGACAACCTGGAGTCCAAATACTTCGGTAAATTTTCATTTGGGATTTGTACTTGTGACAGAACCGATATTTTAATTTGATGGGAGAGTTGTTTGTTGGTTTGGAGCTATGCTTGCAACGAAGTAATCCGTTTATTTAGGAAGAAAATCAAGACCGACAACGATTCTCCTTTCTCTCATCACTCCTAATCCTAATACAGAGGAATTAGTGACTCATCAAAACAAACAAAAAAAAGATGAAAATATGCTAATGACTGCTGAATGCTAAAGCTGCTCCTCTCAAGCTTATTTATATCCTCTATCCTAACCTAATTTTTAAATTTAAAACTAAACATAATCTTATCTTTTCCTCGAAAAATAAGATAAACTAAACATAATCTTTCCAAAATGAATTAACTGAAATCAAATCTTGATAAATTCTTAGAGTGTGTGGGCCATGTCAAATGTCCATGTTGTTTTTACTGAAAGAAGACTAGGCCTTGAATGAATGCATGGGTGCTAGGCGCTGGCCCGTGGCACTAAACGCCAAGGCCTTTTGGTCGGTCTCTGATCGTGGGTGCTAAGTTCCATTTGTGTTGCTCATGATAGGCGCTAAGCGCCGACGCTTTTGGCCTGCTTTAGGAACACAAGCGCCAAGCACGGGCATGTGCTTCTTGTTCGGCGCTAAGTGCCATTGTGGTTGTTACTTTGTTCTTCTTCGAAGGCATTAGGCGCTAAGGTTGGGCACTTGGCACTGGGGCCCTAGAAGTGAAGAAAAATTTGGGCGTTGGGCACCGAAGGAAAGTACTGAGTGTCAATCCGTGGCGCTGGGCGCCACTGTGTGGGCGATAGGCCCCCAACTTTAATTTTGTCCTTCATGGGCGTTGGTCGCCCCACCTTCTCTAATTGCTTCTGGCTTTTCTTCTCGTTGTTTAAATATCTTTGAAAATATCCTGAACACACAACAACTCTAGAACAATTTTAAATAAAATAGATTAGTTGTGAAAACCTCAATTAACCTAAGAAAACTACTAATATTTATTAAAAAAATGCTAAAAAGACTACTAAAGATAGCAAGGCATCACAACACCAAACTTAAAACTTTACTTGTCCCTAAGAAACAAAAAGTATTCTGATCTATGATTAAGTTTGTAGTAATTTATAATGATTTATGTGACTACATATGGGCTTCCATTACTCACATGATCCTACAAACTAGAAATCTGAACATTCAAGAATCTAATCTAGATGATATTATAGGTATTCTTTTTATAGTTTTTAACTTTCAACTCAATTTCCTTTTCAGTCTATTTTTTTTTGTGAATGTAATATTCATCACATTTTTTTCATAAACCAACTTTAAAGTATTGGAAAAGATAATTTCACATCTTTGACTCTAAAAATTTTGTCTTAAGGCAACTTTTTAGTGTAGATTTTCAATCTATACTCACGAACCAGTTGTTTCAATATATCAAGTGATGAGGCACCCTTAGATTTTATCATCCATGGTTTTTCTTGACACAACAACACCATAAGCACATAACTAGAAAAATCTTTCTGGTCTTTTTATCTCATGTATTCTAGACATTGGTGCTCAGAGCTTTGGACTCTAATTGTTTTATCTCAAGGTAACTCTTTAGGGTAGATTTTCAATCGATACTCCTGAACTAGTTGGCTCAATGTATCGGGTGATGAATCACAACTCGGATTTACTCACCCAAGTTTCTCCTTGACACAACAATACCATAAGCTCATAACTAGAAAATCTTTTTGATTTTTTTATCTCATGTATCATAAACACTGGTGCTCAGAACCTTGGTTATTTGTTTTTCTTTTTCAATCTGTCCTCCCTTTTTTTTTTACATTCACAATTCTTATCATTTCAACTACTTCACGATTTTAGACTTTTTCAGGAATTTCAATAATATTTTTCTAGATCTCATTCCTAAATGTGCTAGCTCTCTCTTTATGTAGGTTTTCACAAACGTTCAACCCATCATGTAATCATATCTTTTTCACATAACTCACACATTTCTTAATCTTACACAATCTCTTTTTATATTTTATCCATTTTTCTCCAATTTACACCACTTAGACATTCCCTGATATATGCAAATACAAAACGATAAGCAATTAAAAAACTAAAGCCTAAACCAAAAAATAGAGAAAAGAAATCATAAAAACAGTGCAAAAACAAGAAAACAGTTAAAGTCATATAACTATCAACAGAGAATTAAAAACCTAAATAAAATTACCACTTTCTGTGAGCTTTTTAATCCTCATCTTCAATGGTCTCTTGGGCCTCTGCTTTCACTTCTTCCATTGGGCCATCTTCTTCTTCTTGTTGTGTTATCCTTGCATGAATCATAAACACACAATAGAAATGCATAAGTGATTGGGTTGCCTCCCTATAACTCTTTTAACATCACTAGCTTAACTTATAACACTTTCTAGGATAGAATTTGGACCAATTTTTGTTGGTCTATTTTTTTTTCGAGATAATGCTATAATCTCTGCCCATTCACTGTAAATTTTCTTCCCATGTTTTTCTCCATTACCTCAATGTGTCCTTAGAAAGACACTTTATTTACTACAAAGGGTCCAGACCACCTTGTCTTGAGTTTCCCTAGGAATAACCTCAACTGTGAGTTAAATAATAATATTTTATGTTCCGGTTCAAAATATCTTGAGATGATTTTCTTATCATGCCATCTTTTTGTTCTCTCTTTGTATAGATAAGTATTATCATAAGCCTGAATCCTAAACTCATCAAGTTTATTGAGTTGTAGCGGTCTTTTTTCACTCACAGCTTTAGCATCAAAATTTAAGAATTTGACAAGTAATATGCTGTATGCTCTAACTCAACAGGTAATGACACATTTTACCATAAACTAGTTGATACAGTGACATGCCGATTGGAGTTTTGAAGGCTGTTTTACAGGCCCAGAGGGCCTCATTGATTTTTCTAAACTAATCCTTCCTAAAGGCATTCATTGTCTTCTCTAGAATTCTCTTGAGCTATTTGTTGGACATCTCAACTTGTCCACTGGTTTGTGGATGGTATGTAGTTACAACCTTATGTCTTACTCCATATTTTTGAAGAAGAGCTTCCAATTATTTATTGTAGAAGCGGGTTCCTCCATCACTGATTAGTGTTCTTGGCATGCCAAATCCATTGAAGATTGTCTATTTTAGGAATCCAATCATGACCTTAGCATCATTGGTGGGTGATAGGATGGCTTCCACACACTTAGATACGTAATCAACAACCACTAATATGTAGAGGTTAGAGTATGAGGATGGAAAGAGTCCCATGAAATCTATTCTCTATACATCAAATAGTTCTACCTTGAGGATGAAATACTATGACATCTCATGCCTCCTAGACAAGTTTACAGTTCTCTGGCATCTATCACATCTCTCAACGAAGGCTTGGACATCTTTGAAGAGTGTTGACCAATAAAGACCACTTTGGAGAATCTTAGCCGTTGTCCTAAAATGACTGCCATAATTTGAACCATGACAATGCCATAACATGCCTTGCACTTCTTCTTCGGGGATACACCTCCTAATTATATTATCTGAGCATCTCTTGAAAAGGTACGAATCATTCCATAAGAAGTAACGAGCATCATGAACCGATTTCCTTCTTTGATTCCAATTCAATTCTTTTGGGATAACCTTTCCAGCCTTATAGTTAGTTATGTCAGTGAACCATTGCGTCATTTGGATGGCCAAGAGTTGCTCATCTAGAAAATATTTATTGACCGGAATTTGAGGTTCTTGCTTTTCCTCAAGTTGGATTCTGGATAAATAATCTGCCACAGAATTTTTTGAGCCCTTCATGTTTCAAATTTCAATATCAAACTATTGAAACATCAACACCCACCTGATTAACCTATGTTTGGTATCCTGTTTAGACAAAAAATACTTGAGAGTAGAGTTGTCAGTGTAGACTATTACTTTTGATCCAATTAAATATGACCTGAATTTTTCAAAGCAAATACTACAGCCAATAATTCTTTCTCAGTTGTTGTATAATTATTTTGTGCGTCATTCAAGACATGACTTGCATAATAAATAACATGCAACAACTTATATTTTCTCTGTCATAAGACTACGCCTATTACATGGTCACTAGCATCACACATTAACTCAAACGGTGTAGACCAATCCGGTGGGACAATTATTGGTGTAGATAAAAATTTGGCTTTTAGAGTTTCAAAAGCACACAGAAATTCCTTATCAAACACAAATGGGGCATCTTTAAATAAAAGACTACTAAATAGTTTTACAATTTTTGAAAAATATTTTAAAAATCTCCTATAAAATCCTACATATCTTAAGAAACTGCGAATTGCTTTCACATTTATTAGTGGTGGTAATTTTTTAATTACGTCCACTTTGGCTTTATTAACCTCTATGCCTTTACTTGAGATTCGGTGTCCTAGGACAATACCTTCTGTTACCATAAATCACATTTTCCCAATTTAGAACTAGGTTTCTTTCTTGACACTTCTCAAAACTAAAGACAAATGGTTTAAGCATGTGTTAAAAGTATTACCAAATACTGAAAAATCATCTATAAATTCCTCTATGAATTTTTTTACCATGTCAGAGAAGATGAAAAGCATGCACCTTTGAAAAGTGACGGGTGCATTGCACAATTCGAAAGGCATTCTTTATAGGCAGAAACTACATAGGGGAATGTGAAAGTTGTCTTTTCTTGATTGAGAGGATCAATTGCAATTTGGTTGTACCTTGAAAATCCATCCTAGAAATAGTAAAAGGCATGGCCAGCAAGTCTTTCCAGCATTTGATCAATGAATCGTAAAGGAAAATGATCCTTTCTAGTTGCCATGTTAATCCTTCACTATTTAATGCACATCCTCCAGCCTGTAATTTTTTTTGTAGGGATTAACTCATTTTTTCCATTGTAAACTATTGTGATCCCCCCTTTCTTGGGAAAAACCTACACTGGATTGACCCACGGACTATCAGACATAGGATAAATGATTCCTGCATTCCATAGCTTCATCACTTCCTTGTGAACAACCTCCTTTTTGTTGGATTAAGCATTCTTTGTGCCTGTATAACTGGTTTAGAATTCTCCTCCAATAAAATCTTGTGCATGCACATCGTGAGGCTTATTCTCTTTAGATTATTGATTGTCCATCCAATGGTGGTCTTGTGTTCCCTCAGCACTTGCAGTAATTCTTCCTCTTCTAACTCGCTCAATGAGGCATGATTAAGGATAAGTTTCATTAGCTCCAAAAAATGAATACTTAAGAGTTGGAGGTAAGGGTTTCAACTCCAGCTTAGGCAATTCTTGCCCTTTATCATCTCTCTCCTTGGTGTTGTTCATTCCTTGTTGCATGGGTGAGGTGGACGTGGGTGTCTTTTCTATTGAATGCACAGTTTCCAATTCTTCCATTACTTCAGAACATGGGTACTATGGAGTTTCCAAAGAGTTTACAAGAGATTCTTCATCAAGAACTTCTTGAATTAATAGATCAATTAAATTAACTCTTATGCCACTCTCTGTTTCACTTGGATACTGCATGGCTTTGAAGACATTAAAGGCCATTTATTCATCATGAACTCTTAGTGTTAACTCACCCTTTTAGACATCTATGAGAGCTTGTCCTGTGACTAAGAATAGCCTCCCTAGGATGATCGAAATATCATCTTTCTCCATATCAGGAATTACAAAATCTACAGTGAAGATAAATTTTTTTCACTTTGACCAAGTCATTTTTCACTACTCCATTGAAAACTTTATTGATCTATCTTCCAATTGTTGAGATATCTTTGTTGGCTTCATTTCTTCTATTTGAAGCTTCTTTAACATGGATAAGGACATCAAATTAATACTTGCCCCTAAATCACATCGTGCCTTTCCAATGGTGATGTCTCTAATGGTATAAGGAATTTAAAAACTTCCTAGATCTTTCAATTTTTGTGGCAGTTTTCTTTAGATAATGGCACTACATTCATTGGTGAGTATCACTATTTCATCTTATTTGAGAGTTCTTTTCCTGGATAACAATTCCTTCATAAATTTAGCATAGAGGAAAATTTGCTCTAAACCTTCTACGAAAGGAATGTTAATCTGCAATTTCTAAATACTTTTAACAATTTAGAAAAATATTTTTCTTAATTCTGCTTCTGCAATCTTTGAGGAAATGGGAGTCTAGGTGCATAAGTCTTTTCCTTCACATTCTCTTTCTTAACTTCAGGTGCAAGAGTGTTGTTCTTCTTTGGTTCCTTCTCTCCTTTTGCTTTTGAAGTTTTCCCAACTTGTTCTTCATTGTTCTTTAGAGATTCTTTGCTAACCACTCTTTTACTTCTAAGATTAATAGTCTTACATTCCTCTCTAGTATTAGGTACTATGTCACTTAGAAAAGTTTTGTTAGTTTTTCTGCTAATTGCTTAGCAATTTGTCCTACTTGCACCTCTAAGTTTCTTATGGAAGCTTCTTGATTCTTAAAGTTTGCTTGTATTTCTTAGATGAAGCTAGAAGTTTTTTGAACAAATGTGGAGGTTGATTGAGATAATTTTTCCATAGTAATATAAAGAGATAAAGGTTTCTGAGGATTCTGTGATTACACAGGAGGTGCTTGCTGCTAGTACAGAGCATTGAAGTTTTTCTGTCCTTGATTCCTCCAACCAAAATTTGGGTAGTTCCTGTATCCATGATTTATATTTTTGAGAAAGAATCATTTTGTGGTCTTGAAGAATTCCCCATATATTTCACTTGCTCAGCAGAAGGTTGGACTTCATTGAACCATTTGAATTCTTTATTCTTATGAGCTCTCCCACAAAATTCACAGATGATAACTTGTGTTTCGATAGCCGAACCTTGCGCTTACCCCATTTGTTTAGTGAGTGAAGTGAGTTGTTAAGACATGACTTTATTTTGCGCTAAGAGTGTGCCTAGTGTATCCAACTCCATCACTCTTGTTTTCATTGATCTCTTGGTTGAGTACATGAAATTATTAGTTGCTATTATTTTAATCAATTTCAAAGATTCTTCAGGTGTCTTTTTTATGCAATGATCCTTCTGCTGATGCATCATTCACAGTTCTAGAGGTTCAAAAGACTCCATCATAAAAGATTCGGATTTGTAGCCACTCAGGGAATGTATGGTGAGGGCACCTTCTCAGCATCTCCTTGTATCTTTTCCAAAATTCATAAAGTGATTCTCCATCTTTCTAGAAAAAGGAATTAATATCATTTCTCAACCGGGCTAACTTATTTGGTGAAAAATATTTAGCTAAAAATTTACTAACTAAATCATCCCATGTTGCTATGCTTTATAGAGGTTAAGCTTGAAGCCACTGCTTAATTCTATCCCTCAATAAAAATGGGAATAGACGCGATCTTATGGAATTTATGGTAACTCCATTCCTCTTGATAGTATCGCATAGCTGTAGAAAACTAGCTATATGGACATCAAGATCATCTTGGGGGGCCGACACCAAATTGCTCCCCCTACACCAATTGAATGAGTGAGGGCTTTAACATAAAGTTATTGGCTTGGATGTTAGGTCTCACTATACTGCTTCCACAAACACTAGTGGTAGGTGTGGTATAGTCACTTAGGGTTCTCCTGGTATTTCTATTGCCTTCTGCCATTCTTTCTTACTCTTCTGCTTCTCTCTTAGTCTTTGACTCTTTTTTTCTTAATTGTGCGAGTGTTCTCTCTATTTTCAGACCAAATTAGAGAGGTGTGGAATCTTCACTATCTTGCATGTACAAACACAAAAACAAACACAGCATGAAAGTTCAAATTCCTTACATTAGAGTGAAGGGAGTTTTGGGCACGATAAGGAATAAAATAAAAAACAAAAAATAAAAGAAAACAAGTATCTAATTTAGTGATTCAACCAAATATTTCTTGTCAATCTCAGTTAATCCTCAACAACGGCGCCAAAAATTTGATAGGCCTTTGGCAAGTGCATTGACGGTCAAAAAATTGCCGATTAAGAATTTATAATAAGAACAGCATTGCAAGTACAGTTCTTAACCGACGAAAATTCTGCTTATCAATTTAAAAAGGGTTGTCACAATTTAAGAATAAAATACTGGCAGTAAAATTCCCAGGTCGTCTCCCAACGAGTTGACAAAAGAGTGCTATTTATTAGTTAGGAATTTTTCTGAGAAATTTTAGAATTGGAGAACAGAAAAATAAATGATTATAAATTAAAGCAATAAACTTAACAAGAGGTTTTGTGTAATTAAAATAAAGAAGCCTTAACTGGGAGAGGATTAATCAGAAGTTCTATCTTTGTTGAATTTTCCCAAATGCAATAGTAAGAGGTTGTTGTTTTTACTTAGTTAACCCTTACCGAATAAAAGAAATTCAAAGTAATTGAGCCAACTCTAATTCACAAGTCCTAATCCTCTCCTATGGAAGGATTAGCGTTAGTGACTAGAGAGCCAGCCAACAACTTCCAATTACCACTTAACACTTGAGTATTCCAACTCAAGGGTCTCCTTTCAATCAACTCCCAAGTCAAGTTGGGAGTTTACTCCATTGACATGAATGCCATTTTCATAAATGATAAACGGGAAAGAAAAGAAGACATGGAAGTTCAAATAAAATAATAAAAGAAAATTAATTAAAGGTAAAAAGAACTCTTTGCATTAATAAATTCCAAAATAAAAAATATCCATATGTAATTCTGAATAGGGTAAATGGGTGATTAAAAGAGTAAGGAAATAACGAAACAAACTAGAATGATGGAAACTTCAACGGAGGTAGTAACTCTTCTCAATATCCAAATCAAAAGCATAAAACTAGAAATCTATGAATGTGAAGAACCCTAGAGGAAGTAGTATTTTTTCTCTAAGATTCAAAACTAAAAACTAAAACTATGAGAATGAGAATGTGTGTTGAGTCTCTACTTGTCCCCTAGCTCTAGTCTGTGTTTCTAGGCCGAAAATTGGGTCCAAACTCAGCCCAAAATCGCCCCCAGTGACTTCTGCAATTTCTGCACGTGGCACACGTCACGCGTACACGTCAGTCACGCATACGCATCGATGGTCCTCTTCGCATGTCACACGTACGCGTCAGGTACGCGCACGCATCGCTGTGCAATCTCACTTGTCACGCGTACGCATCAGGTACACGCACGCGTCATTGTGAAAATCTCCAAATCACATGCACGCATGAGGTACGCGCACGCCTCGATCCTCGCTGGTCATCTCCTTTATTTCTTGTGTTCCTTTCATTTTTGCAAGCTTACTCTCCATCCTTTAAGCCATTCCTACCCTATATAGCCTGAAAACACTTAACGCACATATCACAACATCGAATGGTATAGAAGGACATTAAAAATACACAATTTAAAGACGTAAGAAGCAATTTTTCAATCATAGAATAGAATTAGGAAGGAATTGTAAAATCATGCAAATTGTATGAATAAATGTGCAAAAACTTGATAAAAACCACTCAATTTAGCACAAGATAAACCATAAAATAGTGTTTTATCAATCTCCCCCACACTTAAACATTAGCATGTCCTCATGCTAAGCTCAAGGAGACCAAAAGAATGAATGGGGGAAAGTAAGACTCATGAGATGCAACCTATGTATGTGAATGTAACTATATGCTAAGATCTTTCTATCTGCTTGGTTAAAAGTAAACAAGTTCTCCAAGACAAACATAAATCAGATTCTACTAATTCAAATCACACAATAAAATACAAGTAAACTTGTAAGAAGATAGCTCATGAAAGCAGGGAACATAGATTCAAGCATTGAACCCTCACTGGTAGTGTATATGCACTCTAATCGCTCAAGTGTCTAGGGTTAATCCACTCTACTCTTCTCTAGTCATGCTTTCTAAAACTTTGTTCTTTATCTTAACCAATCAACAAATATTTAGTATACCAATACAACATCATGAGGTCTTTTCAAGGTTGTAATGGGGCTAATGTAAGGGTGAGGATATATGTATGGCCAAATGAGCTATAATATGAATCTTTGACTAACCTAAGCTCTCACCTAACACACACACACACACTCTATGTAATTCTAGAATCATGCTTAGCTACCCAAAATTTCACTTTTGTATATTTCACACACTCATGTATCAAATTTTCTTTAATTTCACCACATATACATTGATCTTTTATTAAACTTAACATTGGGGTAATTTTATCCCTTATTTATTTATTTATTTTTAATTAATTTTTTTTAGAAACATGAAAGCAAACATAACATTTCAATGCATATGATTTTTCTGGTTTCACATGAGTAAGCACCTAAATTCCCAATATCTTGTCAATAAAACTCAACACTTTCTCATCAACCCAAGTTCTCACAATTCCCCACACTTAATTGACACACAATCTCTATCTTAAACTAACTAAAGATTCAAATGAGGTGATTAATTATTTTTCCGCTTAAGACTAGTGATGTGGTACGATATAGAACAAATGGGGATAAAAAAGCTCAAAGTGGCAAACAAAGGTAATTGAAGTGGTAGGCTATTTGGGATAAGTGAGCTAATAACAAATGATGGCCTCGATCATATGTATGCATGCAAATACACTAAACAATGGACATATAGAATGGAACAAACTATAGATTGCAATCATAGAGAAAAAACACACAAGAATAAAAATCATGGTTAAATAATGTAACCATATAATTAAGCTCAAATCTTATAGGTTGTGTGTTCTTAGCTATAACCTATGTTCCAAATTAAAATCTCCAAACAAGTTTAACACAAAATTGAATTTGAATTAGTGAAATACTATAAAATAGGGTCTTGAAAAGAAATTTATTACTTCAACCAATAAAAACATACATGCAAGCAACTATTATCATGCAATCTATCCTACCTAACAAAAGAAAAAGTCAAATGTTGGTGTTAAGAGAGAGAAATTACCTCCGGAAGTCAAGGACTGACCTCCCCACACTTAAGGCTTGGCACGGTCCTCCGTGCCATTAGTAAGGAGCAAGGTAAGGCTGGAAACATCGCCTTCGCTGTCTGGTTCGCCATGGCTCCCTGTGCTACTGCGTGAAGGGGAGTCCGGGGTGTCTTTCTGTTCCGGTGGTGGGTGGGTACCAACTATGAGTTCCTTCAGATAGTTGCATCGGCGCTTGTTGCGGCGCTCCAATTGCTCCATCCGCCGGTCTTGCCAATCGAACCTCTCAAGGATCTTAAGGAACATCTGATGGATGGATGGTGCTTGTGGTATGGATGATGGTGGAGTAGAAGAAGGAGGAGTATCCAAAGATGGGCCTGCATGCTGGCTCGCAGAGGGAACTGGTGGCCTGATGTACTTCCCATTCGGGACATACTGGTCGGCCCTAGGGATCATAACCTTCGTGTCTCCTGTTCGATAGGACACACCTGCTGTAGAGACTAAATCTGAAACCAAAGCGGGGAAAGGCAGGTTACCTACAATCTGTACGTGCCCCATTGCCTGCTGGATGAGTCGGGGCAGGTTGAAAGGTTGCTCTATCAGGATGCACCAGATGAGAACAGCCATGTCCACTGTGAAGGTGGACTCGTGAGTGCTCGGAAAGATATAGTGGGACATAATCTATGACCACACGCGAGCCTCCAAGGTAAGTGATTAGGCTGAGATGCTCTTGGGTTTTGACCGATGCTGCCCATAGATCCAGGTGCTGCAAGGTTGGGCTATAACTCCAAGGACACTATCCCAGTCAAACTGATACATCTAGCGCTTAAGAGAGGCTTCTTGATATGCATCCAATCCCTCTGGACTAGGTGGAAGATCCAGTGCTCGCTGTATGGCACTCTCAGAGACAGGGACTTGTTGCTGACAGACATAGACAGTCTGCAGAGTAGGCAAGTAGAAGTTGGAGTAGAATTCAACTACCCATGATAGGTTGACCTCTCGTGGCTGCCTCCTCAAAATCCCCACTGTCTCCTCTCAATCCGGGGCTCCATAAAATCAACAAAGTGTGTTAGGAAAATGAGTAGATACTCATTGTTGTAGTTCCTCTTGGCTAGGATGGGGAACATCTGTTCGCAATAACGGTTAGTGAACCGTGTGGAGTCCCGTGCGGAAAAGGCTTTCTCTGCTTCATCAACTTTAATGATCCCTTCACCTGCTTTGTAGGTGGCGTGACGCTGGTAGATGGTGGCGCCTTAGCCGGTGCTCTCTTGGTTCCTCTCCTTGCCGGTGTTTTGTCAGTGGCCTTCTCTTTTCCTTTCTTGATACCCATGCCTAAGGAAGAAAGAAAGATGGAGAATGTTAAATATAGATAACTAAAGAACCAGAAGGAAGAAATTCCAAGTGATAATAAATGCCAAAGAAAAGATGATAGCTTAAATACATGGTAGCTACAACTTGTAGGTATGACATCAATTAAGAGCAAGAAGGCAATTCATAAGAATTAGATGCAAGAGGGTAAAAGCATGCAAGAAATAAGCATGAGAGCATAACTCAAGCATCAATTATTAAATGTGCCAAATTAAAGAGCACTTTTATGATGACAATTGTGAATGATAATTCCAAATACATGTGGAGTACAAGTGTTGTGAAAAAGAGGCATTAAAGTGTAAGAGTAAAATAAAATAGAGTTCAAAATGCCATAAAAGCTTTTTCACAAACACTTGATGTGCAAGTTAAAATAGGAATGAAAATAATGAATGCAAATGTATATAAGAGCCAAAATAACATATCAATTGTCAAATCACTCCTTATAATATCTGCAAGCTCAATGATAATAAGGTATTACCCAAATAAAGCTCCAACACCAACATAAAAAATGCATGAGAAAAGAAAGAAAAAGAAACCATAAATAACTAAGCTAAAAGAAAAATTGAGAAGAAAAAAAAATAAATGCAATAATTAAAAGAAAAAGGAAAGAGTAGAGGAGAGGGAAGAAAGAAACCTGGGGAAGA
Source organism: Arachis ipaensis (assembly GCF_000816755.2). Classification (NCBI taxonomy): domain Eukaryota; kingdom Viridiplantae; phylum Streptophyta; class Magnoliopsida; order Fabales; family Fabaceae; genus Arachis; species Arachis ipaensis. Next base: position 41,089,849 of record NC_029785.2, on the reverse strand, counting down.
AGATGAAAAAGGGAGAAAGAAAGTAGTAGATAGTAAAAAGGAATAAGGAAGAAAGAAGGAAGAAGAAACAAGAAAGAATTAGGAATGAAAAAGAATTAGGATTGGGGGAGGGAATAATTGAAATCTGCGCGGCGTACTGGGTTAATCATGCGGCGCACGCGTACGCGTGGGTCGCGTAAAATGTAAGCGACGCATAAGCGTCTGGGACGCATACGCGTAACATGTGTTGTGCCAATCGCGCGAAGGCAGCCCCGCGCACGCACAACTCTCGGGTTGAAATGCATGAGAACCAAAAAGATATACGACGCGTGCGCGTCAGGTATGCGCACGCGTTGATAGACACATAGTGAAACTGATACGGACACGTCACGGGCGCGTACGCGTGGGTAAATTTGTGCCTAGAGCACAGTTCCAGCGCGAGGTCAACACAACTCTCTGTTCAGCACGCTATTTACGCCGATTTGTAGGGTCATGCGTACGCGTCAGGGACGCTTACGCGTGGGTTGCTAAAAGCGCAAGCGACGCGCATGCATCAGGGACGCGTACGCGTGGGCTTGCTTGTGCGCAAAGCACACTTCCTTCACCACTCCCGCGCAACTCTCTATTCAATTCCTATTCCTTTCGCAATCACAAGTGACGCGTGCGCGTCCTAGATGCTTGCGCGTTGAATGCATTTTTTTTATGCAGAATGCAGGTGATTATGCAGAAATTATGAATGAACACTGATAAAAACAAAATAAAATAAAACTAGGAATGAAAAGGGATGATCATACCATGGTGGGTTGTCTCCCACCTAACACATTACTTTTACGTCCTTAAGTTGGACGGTCCACAAGCTCAATCTTCTTCTGTTGGTGGATCCTTCAAGAGGAAGACCTCTAGCTCTTTATTGTCCTTCATCTTCTCACGATGATATAGCTTCAAGCGGTGGCCATTGAACTTGATGAATTTGGAGATTGAGGGATGACTCAGGTGGAAGACTCCATATGGCTCTGCCTTCTTTATTCTATAGGGACCTTCCCATCTTGATCGCAACTTGCCTAGCATGAGCCTCATTCTGGAGTTGTAAAGGAGAACTAGCTCCCCAGGTCTGAACTCTCTTCTCTTGATATGCTTGTCATGCACAGCCTTCACCATTTCTTTGTATAGCCTGGAGTTGTCATATGCTTCGAGTCGAAGGTTCTCTAGTTCTGCTAGTTGCAGCTTCCTTTTAGCACCGGCTTTCTCAAATCCCATGTTGCATTCTCGTACCGCCCAGAAAGCTTTGTGCTCCACCTCCACTGGAAGGTGACAGGCTTTTCCATAGACCAGGCGAAATGGACTCATTCCAATGGGTGTCTTGTATGCTGTCGGATAAGCCCAGAATGCATCAACAAGTCTGGTGCTCCAGTCCTTCCTATGAGGCTTGACTATCTTCTCCAATATGCGCTTTATCTCTCTGTTAGACACCTTGGCTTGCCCATTGGTCTGAGGATGGTAAGCCGTTGCTACCTTGTGAACAATGCTATGTTTCTTTAGTAGACCTGTTAATCTCCTGTTACAAAAATGAGTGCCTTGATCACTCACGATTGCTCGTGGTGATCCAAAGCGACAGATAACATTGTTAGCATCATCAGTACGGGTAGGAATTGCTTCCACCCATTTAGAGACATAATCAACAGCTAACAGTATGTATAAGAAACCACTAGAGTTTGGAAATGGACCCATGAACTCAATGCCCCAAACATAAAAACTTTCACAGAACAACATCAGTTGCTGGGGCATCTCATCCCTCTTGGATATATTTCCAAACCTTTAGCATGGGGAACAAGATTTACAGAAGCCAGTGGCATCCTTAAAAAGAGTGGGCCACCAGAATCCACAGTCTAAAATTTTTCTAGCTGTTCTTTGAAGACCAAAATGTCCACCATTCTCAGAGGAGTGGCAGGCCTCTAAAATTGACTGGAATTCTGATTGAAGCATACACCTTCTAATTATCTGGTCAGTACCACACCTCCATAAATATGGGTCATCCCATATATAATATTTGGACTCGCTTTTCATCTTGTCCCTTTGATGCTTAGTAAAATTGGGAGGGAAGGTATGACTGACTAAATAATTAGCTATAAGTGCATACCAAGGAACTACCTCAGATATTGAGTGCAAGCTATCAAATAGGAAAGCATCATTGATAGGAGTGGATTCATTCTTAACGTGCTCTAGGCGACTCAAGTGGTCCACCACTAATTTCTGGGAACCACTCCTATCTTTAATTTCTAAATCAAATTCTTGCAGCAACAATATCCAACGTATTAGCCATGGTTTGGACTCTTTTTTAACTAACAAATATTTTAGAGCTGCATGGTCTGAGTATACTACCACCTTAGTACCAAGTAAATAGGCTCAGAATTTATCCAAAGCAAAAATAATAGCCAGAAGCTCTTTTTCAATGGTAGTATAATTAGACTGAGCAGCATCTAAGGTTTTAGAAGCATATGAAATTACAAAAGGGTCCTTACCTTCGCGCTAAGCCAGTGCCGCTCCTACTTCATGGTTGGAGGCGTTACACATAATCTCAAATGGCTGGCTACAGTCGAGTCCTCTCACAATCGGAGCTTGAGTCAGGGCGATCTTCAGCTTATCAAACATATTCATGCAGTCCTCACTCAGCTCGAACTCAACATCCTTCTGCAGCATTCGGGATAAAGGCAATGCTACCTTACTGAAGTCCTTGATAAATCTCCGGTAGAAACCTGCATGACCAAAGAACGAACAGACTTCCCTCAAGGAGGAGGGGTAAGGTAAACCAGAAATCACATATACCTTTGCTGGATCGACAGAAATACCAGTATTAGAAACAACATGTCCTAGAACAATACCTTGTTTTACCATAAAATGATATTTTTCAAAATTTAATACAAGGTTTAAACTAACACACCGATCTAATACTCTAGCTAAACTATCCAAGAAAAGGTTAAATGAATCACCATACACACTAAAGTCATCCATGAAAACTTCCATACAATTCTTAATAAGATCTGAGAAAACACTCATCATGCATCTTTAGAAAGTAGCCGGTGCATTAGATAAGCCAAAAGGCATCCTCTTATATGCATACGTTCCAAAGAGACATGTAAAAGTAGTCTTCTCCTGATCTTCAGGAGCTATATAAATTTGAAAATAGCCAGTGTAACCATCTAGAAAATAGTAGTGTGATTTACCTGACAGGCGATCAAGCATCTGATCGATGAAGGGCAGGGGGTAGTGATCCTTGCGAGTAGCCTGGTTGAGGCGCCTGTAATAAATGTACACCCTCCAGGAGTTCCGCACTCTAGTTGTCAGGAGCTCTCCATGCTCATTTTTCACTATTGTGACTCCAGACTTCTTGGGCACCACCTGTATTGGGCTAACCCATTCACTATCTGAGATGGGGTAGATGATGTCAGCTTCAAGCAACCTGGTCACTTCCTTCTTGACAACCTCTAGAATGGTGGGATTCAGCCGCCTTTGAGGTTGACGAACAGGCCTTGCTCCCTCTTCTGAAAATATCCTGTGCTCACAAACTTGAGGGCTGATGCCTGCTATATCCGCCAAGCTCCACCCAATTGCTTTCTTGTGTCTTCTCAGCACACTAAGCAACTGCTCCTCCTGTTGGGAAGTGAGTTCCCTTGCAATAATAACTGGGAGCTTCTGATTATCCTCAAGGTAATCATACTTGAGGTGGGGTAGAAGGGGTTTTAACTCCATTTTCTACTCATGGCTAGGCACTTGATCATCTAGAGCCATTGATGGTGACAAGGTATCTTTAGTAAGCTCAGAGGATTTCTCCACACTTGCACCTTGATCCATGTGCAGCTCTTCTACTTCTTCCTGGTGGACTGCAGTTACAGTCTCATCATGATGTTGCACTAGAAGATGGAATGATCTTCCAGAGGGTGCTTCATAGCTTCATTCAGGTTGAAACTCACTGCTCGGCCATCTATCTCAAAAGAGTAAGTTCCTGAGAAGGCGTCCAATTTGAACCTTGAAGCCTTCAGAAATGGCCTTCCAAGGAGGATGGAAGATGGTTTTTCTGAGTCATTAGGGGGCATCTCCAAAATATAGAAGTCAATAGGGAATGTTAGCCCCTTAATGCTCACCAGCACGTCCTCAGAAATTCCTATCACCGACCTTTTTAAAGGAGGGAGCCTCAAAGAATCATATACAGATAATGGAATAATACTCACACACGCACCTAAATCACACATGCAGTTAGAAAATTTTACACCCTCTATAGTAATAGTAACCATGCATGGACCCTGATCACTACATTTTTCCGGTATATCACTGACGAACGGATTTTTGCTAGTAAAGAATTCACAATAAATTCCTGTTGCAAGTATAGTTTCTAAACCAACAAGAATCCTTTCATACAAAAATTTGGTTGTCACTAAAACAAACCCAATAAAATTAAACCGAAGTATTCAAACCTCGGGTCGTCTCTCAAGGAATTGCAGGGAGGCATGTTACTATTGGTTATGGAAAAGTATCTTTTTTGGATTTTTGAAAGGTTGAACAAGGAATATAAATGACAAGAAAGTAAATTAATAATTAAGAGAGCTCTTGGCAAGGTATGAAAATTAGAAGTCCTATCCTAGTTTTCCTTATCAATTGTGATGAGAATTGTTCATTGATCCCACTTAGTTAACCTCTAACTATAAAGGAAAGTCAAGTGGATAAATCAATTTAATTCCTCAAGTCCTAGTCAACTCCTAAGGAAATACTAGCTTTAGAGGGATCCAAATCAACTAGCAACTTTCAATTATCAATCAACAAAGGAGTTTGATAACTCAAGAGTCTCTAATTACTCAACCAAAGCCAAAAGGAGAGAAATCTACACTAAAATCCAACCAAGCATTTTATTAAACACTTGGGAGGCATAACATAAAAGCATAGAAAAGCAATAAGGAATATTAAATCCAAACAACCAATTGCAAGCATCAATAATATAAATTTAAGAAAGCAATCATAAATATGAAATACCTCAAATTATATTAAATAGAGAAATCAAATCTAACATGAGAATTTATAAACCAAATTATGGAAATAAACAAATCAACAAGAGGAATAAGTAAACCAAAGTACTAGAACAATTAAAGTAGAAGGAACCAAAATTGAAGCAAGGTAGAATTCTGAAATTAAGAAAAGCTAAACCTAAAATCCTAAAACCTAGAGAGAGGAGAGATCTTCTCCCTCTAAAAATCTACATCTAAAACCTAAAATTATGTGAATCAATGAATCAATGGTTCCCCCATTCTGCAGCCTCTAATTTGTATTTTTCGGGCTTGGAACTGGGCCAAAAGGAGCCCAAAAATTGCCCCCAGCAAATTCTGAAACGTACAGCACGTGGCTCTGTCACGCGTACGTGTCGTCCATGCGTACGCGTCGATTGAACTTTCGCAAGGTCACACGTACGTGTGCCTCACGCGTTTCACGCGTACGCGTCAGGTGCGCGCATGCGTCGCCATGAAAATCTCCAAATCACGCGCACGCGTGAGCCATGTGTGCGCGTCGCTCCTCGCTGGTTGTCTCCTTAGTTTCTTGTGTTCCTTCCATTTTTGCAAGCCTCCTCTCCATCCTCTAAGCCATTCCTGCCCTATAAAGCCTGAAAATACTTAACACACAGATCACGGCATCGAATGGTATAAAGGGGAATTAAAATACACAATTTAAAGTCTTAGGAAGCAAGTTTTCAACCATAGAACAGAATTGGGAAGGAATTGTAAAATCATGCAAATTGTATGAATAAGTGTGCAAAGACTTGATAAAAACCACTCAAATTAGCACAAGATAAACCATAAAATAGTGGTTTATCAATCACCCATTAAAGCAGAAATAGAGCTACCTAGAGGAATAGTTTCTAAATCTTGTATTTTATCTTTATTCATGTATAAATCTTTTAGAAACTTCGCATATTTAGGTACCTGGCGAATGGCATCAAAAAGGGGAATGGTTACCTCAACCTTTTTGAAGATCTCCACCATCTTGGGATTGAGCTCCATCTGCTTTCTGGACTTCCTAGCAAGGCGTGGGAAGGGAATAGGAATCGCTTCTCTTGTAACTTCATTTTCCTTTGGTGCTCCATTCCCTGGTTGAGCTGCTTCTTCTTCAACCATGTCTTATACTTCATCTTCCTTTTCAACATCCTCTACCTCAACAATGTCTTCAACTTGAATGTCTTCCTTTGAGCTTGGCTCCTCATGATTTCTCTCTTGCAGTGTGGTTCCAGACCTCAAAGTGATGGCATTGCTTCCACCTTTGGGGTTGGGTAAAGGTTGAGAAGGAATTGTACTGGAGCTTGAAGGTTGATTGTTGGGGGTAGATAGTGAATCCATCTGGGAGACGAGCGCTTGGAAAGTAGCGTTCAGACCGTTTATAATAGTGTTAAATGTATTCTAAATGTCATGTTGTCCTTGCACAAGAGAGCGAAGCATCTCATCATTAGAAGAGGAAGGGGGGTAAGTGATTTGAGGGGTCTGCTGTTGGCTGTTCTGAGGCACTTGGGACTACCTTAGGTGTGGTGCTCGGTAAGGCTGGCCTTGGTTTTGCTGTTGGTAAGGAGGGTTCTGCTGATACCGGTTCTACTGATTATTGTTGTTGTTCCACCTCTGATTTCCATCATTGTCTCTGCCTCCTCGGTTATAGTTGTCCCTCCATCCTTGATTGGAATTATCCCTCCATCCCTGGTTAGAGTTGTCTCTCCACCCCTGGTTGTAGTTGTCTTGCCAACCAGAATTGTGGTTCCCACCTTGGTTATAATTGTTGCCTTATTGATAGTATCCTTGATTCGGGCGGTCGTAGAAATTATAGGTAGATGCCAAGGTGTTGTCTTCTTGTTGGAGCTATGGACACTCATCAGTGTAATGAGTATAGTAGGCACATATTCTGCACACTCTTCGAGAAACCAACTGTTAACACTGTTGTTGTGGGGGAGGCTGAGGTTGTTGTTGATTCAGCAGTAGCTGCTTCAGTATGTTGGTCATCTCTCCCGGAGTCTGTGTGAGAGCAGCAGTGTCACTACTAGAGGAAACCTCCACAATAGCCTTGGGATGGTTGTTTCTGTGCCTGGCATTCCGGGTAGACTCAGTTAGATCGGCGATCAGCTGCCACGCTTCTGTTGCCATCTTGTACTTCTTTAGAGAGCCATTACTCGCAGCATCTAATGTAATCTTATCCTGAGGCTTCATGCCTTGTGTGAAGTAGCTAATCAACACCAACTGGTCAATCTTGTGGTGGGGACATGAGTTTAGGAGATTCCTGAAGCGTTCCTAATATTCGTAGAGAGTCTCTGACTTGCCTTGGATAATGCAGGAAATTTCTTTCCTCAGTCAATCTGTAACTTCAGCTGGAAAGTATTTGTCCAGGAACTCCCTTCTGAGCAGATCCCAATTAGTAACGACTGCTTCAGGTTGAGTGTAGAACCACTCACTTGCCTTTCCCTCAAGAGAAAACGGAAAGGCATATAACCAAATAGTAGTTTCATCCGTACCATGACGCCTAGTAGTTGAGCATGCTGTCTGAAAATCCCTGAGGTGCTTAATAGGCTCTTGAGCAGGTAAGCCATGAAACTTAGGTAGTAAGTTGATTAGCGCAGTCTTTAGTTCAAAATCTGCATCTAGATTTGGGTGACGCGCTTGATACGATTGCAGTGTAAAGTCTAGAGCTCCTGCTTCCTGAAGAGTAATCCTTCTGGGCTCCGCCATATTACCTGCATGTAAATCAACAGAATTAGTAGAAGAGGAGCTTGTTTCTTCCTTAAATGGCACTTCAGATTCGCTCTCAGATAAGACTGGTGAATTGGTAGTAACCACTTCACCATCCTCAGAAGCTAACCGACGCCGAGCTCGCCTAATACGTGAAATAGTTCTTTCAATTTCAGGATCAAACGCGGCTAATCTCGGATCAGGTAGTGAACGCGTCATTCAATGAAAGAAACATATAGCTCATGGTAATAAAATAAAATAAAATATGCAAATATGTAAAATTAAAAATATTTACACCAACCAATAATTTAGCACACTATTGCAACTCCTCGATAATGGCACCAAAAATTGACGGTCGAAAAATTGCCGATTAAGAATTTATAATAAGAACAGCGTTGCAAGTACAGTTCTTAACCGACAAAAATTCCGCTTATCAATTTAAAAAGGGTTGTCACAATTTAAGAATAAAATACTAGGAGTAAAATTCCCAGATCGTCTCCCAACGAGTTGACAAAAGAGTGCTATTTATTGGTTAGGAATTTTTTCGAGAAATTTTAGAGTTGGAGAACATAAAAATAAACGATTATAAATTAAAGTAATGAAACTTAACAAGAGGTTTTGTGTAATTGAAATAAAGAAGCCTTGACTGGGAGAGGATTAATCAGAAGTTCTATCCTTGTTGAAATTTTTCAAATGCAATAGTAAGAGGTTGTTGTTTTTACTTAGTTAACCCTTACCGAATAAAGGAAAGTCAAGTAATTGAGCCAACTCTAATTCACAAGTCCTAATCCTCTCCTATGGAAGAATTAGCGTTAGTGACTAGAGAGCCGGCCAACAACTTCCAATTACCACTTAACACTTGAGTATTCCAACTCAAGGGTCTCCTTTCAATCAACTCCCAAGTCAAGTTGGGAGTTTACTCCATTGACATGAATGCCATTTTTATAAACGATAAACGGGAAAGAAAAGAAGACATGAAAGTTCAAATAAATAATAAAAGGAAATTAATTAAAGGTAAAAAGAACTCTTTGCATTAATAAATTCCAAAATAAAAAATATCCATATGTAATTCTGAACAGGGTAAATGGGTGATTAAAAGAGTAAGAAAATAAGGAAACAAACTAGAATGATGGAAACTTTAATGGAGGTAGTAACTCTTCTCAATATCCAAATCAAAAGCATAAAACTAGAAATCTATGAATGTGAAGAACCCTAGAGGAAGTAGTATTTTTTCTCTAAGATTCAAAACTAAAAACTAAAACTATGAGAATGAGAATGTGTGTTGAGTCTCTGCTTGTCCCCTGGCTCTAGTCTGTGTTTTTGGACCGAAAACTGGGTCCAAACTCAGCCCAAAATCGCCCCCAACGTCTTCTGCGATTTCTGCACGTGGCGTACGTCACGCGTACACGTCAGTAACGCGTACGCGTCGATGGTTTTCTTCGCATGTCACGCGTTCGCGTCAGGTACGCACACGCGTCGCGGTGAAAATCTCCAAATCACGCACACGCCTCGATCCTTGCTGGTCATCTCCTTTATTTCTTATGTTCCTTCCATTTTTGCAAGCTTCCTCTCCATTCTTTAAGCCATTCCTACCCTATATAGCCTGAAAACACTTAATGCACAGATCACGGCTTCGAATGGTATAAAAGGACATTAAAAATACACAATTTAAAGGCGTAGGAAGCAAGTTTTCAATCATAGAACAGAATTAGGAAGGAATTGTAAAATTGTGCAAATTGTATGAATAAGTGTGCAAAGACTTTATAAAAACCACTCAATTTAGCACAAGATAAACTATAGAATAGTGATTTATCATGCACCAAATTGACTCAAGGAATACTACGGTGGGTAGGAATTATTCTCAAGAAGATTAAAGGATTGAGCAAACAATGTTTATTTGAAACCCTAATTAGATTCACAAACTTTTGTGAGAGCAATAATCGAACTTAAAACAATAACAATTTATCATACAAAGCTGATGAATGATGAGATTGATATATAGCGAATGAAGATGTTAGGGTTTCAGAGATGTTCAATTCTCAAGAAAGGAAACATTCATGTTTATTACCTTGATTCATGCATAGATATATTGACGACAAATCGTATTTAATCAACTTCCAATCCCTTGGTGATTCAATTTTTCTCCATCCTAGCTAATAGCCAATTCCTTGATCAATTAGTTAACAATAGGAGGATTATAGTATAGTTCTGATTTAATGTCACATAACATTCAAAGCTATTCTCAAATAATTAAAAAGTTACGAGAATGAGTTTGAAACTAATCCCAATAATAGCTTTCCCAAGATAATAAAGGAATTCAAAACAAACCAAAAATATTTTTCAATACCTCTAATCATTCAGAATAAAACGAAACCCAATTTTTTAGAAGTATCAATGCATTAATCAAGATAAAAAAAATAAGTATTATCAATCCATAAAATTAAACAGAGCTCCTAACCCTAACACAGAGAAATTAGTGACTCATGAAAACAAATAAAAACAAAAGGTGAAAATATGCTAATGACTGCTGGATGCTAAAACTGCTCTTCTCCAGCTTATTTGTGATGATATGTCATCATGTCATATTTTTCTATGCTTTTTCATACAAGAAATTGATGATTTGTGCTTAGATATTGAAAGCTTTTGTGCTTAAATGGTATATTTCCTTGATCTTTTGATTTTATAAATTTTGTAGGAAATAAGTGGAAAAAGAAGCAAAATAGCACAAAATCAGCTCAAAAGAAGAGAAAAAGGATTTTGGGGGCACACTTTGAAGTTTGAGCACACTTTGAAATTTTAGGCCACGCTTTTAAAAGCGTGACCCATGACCATGAGGCCATGACATGCATTTAATTATTAAAGCCATCATGATGAATTATAACGCATTAGGCATGGAAAATGAATGCTACGTTAAAGCAATTGGTATTAGTCAATGAATGCATGCATGAAATGTTGCATGAAACATTAATTAATTATGCCAATAAGAATGAATGAATGCTACGTTGAAATAAATGAATGATACATTGGGATGTTTAATTAAGTTCATGAAAGAATGCATGTAATATTATTAATACCAATAAGGCGTTAATGAAGTGCATGAATGAAACCATTAAATCATTAATGCCATAATGAATGAATGCTTTAACGTAATGCAATTGGCTTTATTAACTAAGTAATATAATAAAAGCATGCATGTGTTTAGTTAATTAGTACCATCATGGACAATGCATTGGCTTTATTAATTAAGATAGAATGAAAGCATGTAGCGTTGATTTTTGCAACGGAGCGCCTCAACAAAGCCAAGGAGAAACAAGAGAGCGCTCCGTTCATTCATTTCATTTTTTCGGGCATGACCCATGAGGAAAAGCAAGGCGCGAATAAAGGAAGCAAAGTAGCACTACGTTTGTGCTCTTAACTGAGCGCTATAGGACTTGGCAAGAAAATTGGCCAAAGTAGCTTCACCATGCAAATTAAATCAAGCCATCCGGATCCACTCCTCTTCAAATCCAAAGCAAGCAAAGCCCATTATCATCACTCAAAGGCACAAGAGATAGTTAGAATAGGAATTCCATTTAATTGTAATTTATTTTTAGTTTCAATTTCACTCAATTCACTTCAATGCTAGCTTGACTAGACTAATCACTCACTAAAGTTTCTTGATCCATCAATCCATGTGGGATCGACCTCACTCTAAGTGAGTTTTATTACTTGATGCGACCCGATACACTTGCCGGTGAGTTTTTGTGTGGAATCTAAATTTCCACCCATCAATTTATATCCTCTATACTAACCTAATTTTTAAATTTAAAACTAAAACTAATCTTATCTTTTCCTAAAAAAAAGATAAACTAAACATAATCTTTCTAAATTGAATTAACTGAAATCAAATTTTGATAAATTCTTGGAGTTTGTGGGCTATGTCAAATGTCCATGTTATTTTTACTAAAATAAATGCCAAGTATTTTGGTCGGTCTTTGATCACGGGCGCTAAGTACCATTGTGTTGCTTATCATGGGCGCCAAGCGCGAGCGTGTGCTTCTTGTTAGGTGCTAAATGCCATTGTGGTTGTTACTTTGTTCTTCTTCGAAGGTGTTAGGTATCAAGGTTAGGCACTTGGTGTTAAGGCCCTGGACGTGAAGAAAATTTTGGGCGTTAGGCATGAGGAAGTGGCATTGGGTGCCAAACAAAGGTACTGGGTGTCAATGCGTGGGCGTTGTGGGCACTGGGAACCAATGTGTGGACGTTGGGCGCTAGTGTGTGGGCGCTGGGCGCCATTTGTGGGGATGGGTGCCCACCTTTGCATTCTTATAGGCCATTGGGCGTCCCACCTTCCCTGATTGCTTCTGGATTTTCTTCTCGTCGTCTGAATTTCCTCAGAAATATTCTTAACACACAACAACTCTAAAATAACTCCAAACAAAATAGATTATCTTTGAAAACCACAATTAACCTAAGAAAACTACTAATATTTATTAAAAGAAATGCTAAAAAAAACTATTAAAGATGCCAAGACATCATAACACTAAACTTAAAACTTTGCTCGTCCCCAAGCAACAAAAAGAATTCTGATATGTGATTAAGTTTGTAGTGATTTATACTGATTTATATGATTAAATATGGGCTTCCGTTACTCACATGATCTTGCAAACTTCAAATCTGAATATTCAAAAATCTATTCCGGAAGATTTTATATGTATTCTTCTTATAGTTTTTAACCTTCAACTCAGTTTTCCTTTTCAGTTTTTTGTGAATGTAATATTCAGCACCTTTTTCTCTCATAAACCAACTTTAAAGTATTGGGGAAGATAATTTCACATCTTTGAATCTATATGTTTTGTCTCAAGGCAAATCTTTAGTGTAGATTTTCAATTGATATTCCCAAACCAGTTGGCTCAAGGTATCAGGTGATGAAGCACCCCTCGAATTTACTCACCCAAGTTTCTCCTTGACACAGCAACACCACAAGCACATAACTAGAAAAATATTTTTTATCTTTTTATCTCATGTGTCCTAGATATTAGTGCTCAGATCCTTGGTTATTTTTTTCACCTAAATGCACTTATAACCTAATTACAATAGGGTTTATTATTCACATAATACGTTACATATTTATTGTTCACTTAGAATTTTTTTGGTAATATTTTTACGTATCACAAAAAAATATTTCAAGAAAGTAAAACGTATTACACTAACAGCAAATATACACTTTGTATTGTTATCACTACAAGAGAGGTGGAGTTTAGTGGCGGTTTTTTCTGCGGCTAGAGGCGGTTTAAACTATTTCAAAATACAATTCCGGCAATCAAGTAAACCGCCCTGATTAGTGGCGCGGGCAGTAGATTTTGCAGTAGTTTTCAGCAACCGCTGGTATAACTGTCGCTAATCAGATACTTGATTTGGTGACGGTTGTAAAACCGCTGCTATTTTCTTAACTGGTTTTTTAAAAAAATTGCAGCGGTTTAAAACTGTCGCAATTCTAATGGGTGCTTTAAAACGACGCAGCAATTTTCAACTTGCTGTAATTTTCTACATGATATTTTAAAAAATAACTGCTAAACTACTACATGTGGCACCATTTTTCTTTACTAAATAACTTATTTTCTTTACATCATAATTGATTAAACTTAAGATACTTGTATCAAATAGCACTAAATAGATAAAACCATAAAGAAGAGCAACACCACCACCTGTGCAGAACATAATATGTAGTTATGTCAGGTCTGGTTTAGGATGTGAAATTGAGTATACAACTGCAAGTGCTAATAACATACCAGGTTATGCCCTCCTGTACGGCGGCCTTGGTTGCATTCAAGGCATCTATCACTCTATCCTTCTTCTCACCAACTTCAGCCTCACTGGCTCCTCCAATATGTGAAAGGCAAGTTTATTATGTTAATATTATCATTGTAGAACTTTAACATGTTACCAGGTATGAGACCACTAAAAATCTAGATTAACTTAATATGCCCACCGTAAAAACTGCAACACTCCCAAAAAGCTTGGTGAGTCTTTTCTGTAACTTTTTCTTGTCATAATCTAAAGTGCTATTTTCAATTGTTGACTTAATCTGCTTGTTGAAAAGATCACAAGAATCAAGTCAGGAAAAAAATACAATGTAAGTAACGTAAACACCAACAAAGGTAGCCCCAAATTTAGGAGGAGATCCGCTTAAACCTGATCACATGTTTCCTCAATTGCTTTCTTGTCACCATCTCCATCAAGAATGAACGTATCATCTTTAGAAATTGTCACCTAGATTACTAAAAACTTTAGTTGTCAAAATCAATTAAAATCAAAAACAAAGAATTTTATTTTGAGCTTAAACACTAGCTTTTGAATTATAGTGTACATGCTCTTACAAAACTCTGTTGTCCATTAAAATTATATTACAAATCCAGCAAGAAAGAAAGGTTACCTTTTTGCAAGTGCCAAGCATTTCCGAATGCACTTTTTCAATATTCATGCCAAGCTCTTCAGTGGTAAGCTAAAAGGATATAAAAGTTGTATCATTCATAAGCTTTTTAACATAGGATTTTACTTTATAGTAATAAGTAATAACTTCATAACAGAACACTTACTTCACCTCCTGTAAGAACAACAAAGATCATGGAGGCCGGACTTCCTATTTTCACCAAAACCAGGCACTTTGATGGCACATACCTGAGCCAATGCAACAAACACCACACAAGATAAGCATAAAAGGATCCAAAATCTTACTTGAATGCAAAAGGTAAATCTCTTGGCTAGTGTACAAACCTTTATTCTAGCACAAAGCTTGTTTAGAATGAGAATTGCAAGGGCATCACTTTCCACATCCTCCGCAACAATCAACAAAGGTCTTTGTTTCTGATAACAAAGAAATGTCAACCAATTATATAGTACAAAAGCTAATACTAAAAAAAAGACTAGCGAAAGGAAATTGTTGTTGCTTACCTTTAAACCCAACTCTAATACTTTAACTATAGCATCAATACTCGAGATTTTTTCTCATGGATTAGAATCAGTGAATCCTCAAGTTCCTGTAGTCACAATTTACATATAACATGTTAAAAAGAAGCTATTCTTTAAACTTAAAAGAAAAGAGGTAGAGAAGCAACATACAAATTTCTAGTTCTTTTGGTTAGTTATAAAATATGAAGATATGTATCTGGTGCACGAATTTCCACACCTCGTACAACTGAACCAGCAAGTGCACTGGGTCGTCCAAGTAATACCCGAGTTAGTCAGGGTCGATCCCACGAGGATTGTGATTTGAAGCAAGCTATGGTTATCTTGAAGATCTTAGTCAGGCGGATAGAGAAGTTAGTTGATTGTTTAATTCGCATGAAAAGAAAATAAATAAAACGTTACTAGCTAGGTTGATGTGTTTGCAATGATAAAAAGATGGTTAAGGCTTGAAGATGCTTTGTTCTTCTGGATTAATCCGGTCTTACTGTCTATTCCAACTGTGAATGATTTCTTCTATGGCAGGCTGTAAGTAATCAACGTCTTTATTACAAGATCGCTAATGCTCCTCCAGATCTGAACGCCAGGGTTAGTGCGGATCCATTCTAATTGAGGGTGAAGCTCTTGCAGTTCATTCTCTTTAGTGATCCTACTCAAAATGCCACAGACAAGGTCGAATCTTCTGGATTAGAGGATGCTGCACCTTTGGTTCTAGCCTCTACCACAAAAACTCTAATCTTTCCATACCTCGGCTGAACTGATGTCTCGAGAAGTCCCCAACGAAGTCGTGGATTAGCCGTCTAAGAGATGCATAATCAAGCTATTGGTTCATGATTGTCCGATGAAAGACTCATTCTGAACCCATGTAGAATGAGATAACCTTGTGCCGGTTCAACGCATTCATATTGATGAAGAACGAGGATACATCTTAGAATAGAGAATCAAACAGGGATTGAAATAAAACAGTAATACTTTTATTAATCCATAAAACTCAGCAGAGCTCCTCCCCTCAATCTAGGAGGTTTTAAAACTCATACTGATAGAAAATACAATGTGGAATTCAAAAATATGGTATCAGAACTTCCTCTAAAACTATAAAATTTATCAAATAAATACTAAGCTAATGAGTAAGCATTACATAAGAAGGGTAAAACAGTCTTTTAGTGATAAAATCCACTTCTGGGGCCCACTTGGTGAGTGTTTGGGCTGAGCTTGATCGAGATCCATGCGCTAGGAGGCCTCTTCTCCTTTGGGCGCTGGATGCCAGAAAAGGACAGGAGGCTAGCGTTGAATTCCAGTTTTGGGCCTTCAATTCTGAAGCAAAGTATGGACTATTATACATTTTTGGAAAGCACTGGATGTTACCTTTCTGTAGGCATTGAGAATGTTCCATTTGGACTTCTGTAGCTCCAGAAAACCTCTTTCGAGTGAAAGGAGGTCAAATCTAGACAACATCTGCAGTGCTTTCTCTACCTCTGAATTAGACTTTTGCTCCAACTCCTCAATTTCAGCCAGAATATATCTGAAATTGCATAAAAATACAAAAACTCAAAGTAGAATCCAAAAATATAAATTTTGCACTAAAACCTAATAAAACTTAAACAAAACATGCTAAAAACTATATGAAAATGATGCCAAAAAGCGTATAACATATTCGCTCATCAGAACACCAAACTTAAATTATTGCTTGTCCCCAACCAACTAAAATCAAAGTAGGATAAAAAGAAGAGTAAGATACAATGAATCTCAGAGTTTCTAATGAAGCTCAGTTTCAGTTAGATGTGCGAGACTTAGTAGCTTTTTGCTTCTGAATAGCTTTGGCATCTCACTATCCATTGAAACTCAGAAGTGTTGGTCTCTTTAGGAACTTAGAATCCAGATGATATTATTGACTCACCTAGTTTAGTTCTTTTTTATTCTTGAACACAGCTTTTTAAAGTCTTGGCCGTGACCCCAAGCACTTTGTTTTCTAGTATTACCACTGGATACATAAATGCCACAGACACTTAACTGGGTGAACCCTTTCGGATTTTGATTCAGCTTTGCTAGAATCCTCAGATAGAGGTGTCCAGAGTTCTTAAGCACACTATTTTTGCTTTGGATCATGACTTTAACTGCTCAGTCTCAAGCTTTTCACTTGACACCTTCACACCACAAGCATATAGTTAGGGACAGCTTGTTTGAGCCGCTTAGGCCATGATTTTATTTCTTTTAGGCCCTCCTAACTATTGATGCTCAAAGCCTTGGATCATTTTACCCTTGCCTTTTGGTTTAAAGGATTATTGTCTTTTTGCTCTTGCCTTTTGGTTTAAAGAGCTATTGGCTTTTTCTGCTTTTAATTTCTCTCTTTTTCTTTTTTTTTCGCAAGCATA
>NC_029785.2:41063547-41072527 GCF_000816755.2 Arachis ipaensis | reverse complement strand
TATATTATTGCTTTTTTGCTATTTTTCTTGCCTCAAGAATCAATTTTTGGATTTTTCAAATTACCAATAATATTTCTCCTTTTTCATCATTCTTTCAAGAGCCAAAATTCTTAATTCCAACTTCGATTATGCACTGTTCATTCATACATTTAGAAAACAAAAGCAATGCCACCACACCAAAATAATTGACTATTCTTATTATATAACTCAAAGTTCATGTATCTCTCAATTCTTTTAAAATAAAATTTTTCTTTTAAGTAAGGTGAGAGATATATGGAACATTTTATAGCCTTAAGACATAGATGATCAAGCAACAAGAACAAGAGAACAGACAATAAAACATAACAGAAAACATAAAAATAACATAAAAGAAAAGGGGATTAAGAGAACGAATCCACCTTAGTGATGGCGACCACTACTCCTCCTTGAAGATCCAATGTAGTGCTTGATCTCTTCAATGTCACGCCCTTGTCTTTGTTGTTCTTCCCTCATAGCCCTTGTTTCTATTTGCTATTTCATGGAGGATGGTGAAGTAGTTGGAGATTCTGTGGGACCTGAGAAGCTAGGGAGTTCAAATTCCCTGCCCAACTTATGGGCGTTGAATGCCCAGCTTGTGCACCATAGCTGGGGTTGAACGCCAGCTTGCCACCCATTTGTGCCGTTGAACGCCCAGGAGGAACCTCCTTCCTGGCGTTCAATGCCAGATCTTCTGCCTTTTTTGTAGGGATGGCAAAACTCCCCGAGATGTGGGGATCCCTGCGGGGACTGTCCCGAATGGGGATCCGACTGTGGGAAGTTTTCTCCGCGAGATGGGGATGGGGGATAAAATTTCCCCGAGGCAGGCGCGAGGACCCGAGTGGGGATCCCCCTATTCCCCAAAATTTATAAATTTACTGAATTATCCTTAATAGTTTATTTCTCATAAATGTTTTTTAGTCATTTCTCTCTCTCTCTCTCTCTCTCTCTCTCTCTCTCACACACACACACACACACACACACATATAGAAATCGAAAACTCCTAATCTTCATTTGCATAACCCCTCTTCAATTCAGAGATCCCTAAAACTGTCCATACTCTATTCAACCTCTATGCAGCCACCTCCTTGCCACTCTCCCTTCTCACCGCATCGTCACACCTCACCGTGCCATCACCCTCACCGCGTCGTGCTTTCTATTTGCGGCGTTCCTTTCATAACTCTGTCGTTGTGTCCATTCTCCTCTCTATTTTTGCGTCTCTCACCTCATCCACTACTTTGCCCTCTAGCTCGTCGTTGCGTCCCCTCACTGCGTCATTTCGAAAGAAGTCACCATCGTGTCATTTATACTTTTTGTATAAAATCTTGCTATTTTTGTATAAGATGGATACTTGCAGCTCAATTCATATGGAAATTAATAATTAGTTAGAACTATCAAATAGATGGAGAATGGGATCCCCGCGGGGAATGGGACCTTGTGGGGAATGGGGATGGGGAGCATTATTCCCTCACGGCAGGAAATGGGAACGGGGACGGGGAGCGAATCTAAGGGCGGGGATGGGGAGCAGGGAGGCATCCCCCACCGCCACCCTGCCCCGTTGACATCCCTATTTTTTGGTCGTCGAACGCCTAGCCTGGCTCCCTGGCTGGCGTTCAACACCAGTTTGTTGTTCCCCAGAGGGCGTTGAACGCCCACTCTGGCTCCGTGTCTGGCATTCAACTCTAGCAAAGTTTCTGCTTCAGGGTGTTCTGTTTCCAGCTCTGACTATTTCTATTTCCGTTCTAACTACTGCACATGATCACAAACATTAAAAAGCAAGGAAAAACTCTAAAAATAAACTAAAATAAACTCAAATGAAAATAAACAAAAGCAATAAGAACAGAAATACTCTACTTATGGTTGGGTTGCCTCCTAACAAGCGCTTCTTTAATGTCATTAGCTTGACAGACAACTCCTTTCAAGGAGGACGATAGTCATAGAGGAATAAATCCTTACTCCTTACTGGGATCTTCCTTCCTGTGCTCTCATGGATTAGCTTAATACACTCAAGAGACAAGATCTCATTTACTGCATGAGGCAGGGTTTGGCTTGTAGCAATATGCTGGTGTCCCTTAGTGCCATTTTCCTCTTCCATGGTGAATACCATGATGAGATAAGTGAACATTACCATCTTCCATGGTGAAAAGCCTTCAGTAGGGATATTTTTGTTTTTCCAACCCCTAGGTATCTTCCTTTTGGGGCCTTCCTCCTTTGTGGATAGTGTACATCTAACACCAAACTTACATTTGGTCTTAGGAGGATTGAATTGGTTTCATCCAAGGGAGGAGGCTTGAATGCTGAATCCTTTATGCAAGTGCCTCCCTTGTCAATGGGTAATGGAGGGTTAAGAATCTTGAACACCATCTAGTCCTTATGCAAGGTGATCCTTGTTTCTTGTGCCTTTTGGATTTTCAGCTTCTTCATCACAGATGAAGGTATCAGATTTAAACTCAAGCCAAGATCTTACAGGGCTTTGTCAAAAGTGATCTTTCCAGTAATCCATAGAATCTGAAAGATCCCTAGATCTGGCACCTTGGCAGCTCATTCTGAATTAGGATACTGTACTTCTCAGTAAGTATCTCTATTTTATCTCCCCTTAGGTCCTTCTTTTAAAAAAATGTCTTTTAGACAGGCTGTATAGGGGGTCTTTTTTCCCAAAACCTTTGCAACAGAGATATTGACTTGCAACTTCTTAAGGGCTGCTGGGAAATGAGCCAACTACTCATTTTCTGGTTCTTTTTGCATGCCTAGGAAAGGTAGCTCTTGAGGTTCTTTCACCTCTGTAAGGACGTGCTCTGTGGTAATGACAGGCTCCTCTTACACACCCAGAGAAGATTCAACTCGAGATTCTTTCTCCTCTGTGGGGTGTGCTCAATGGCATTCTCAGGATCCTCCTGGTTCTTGATTGCCTTCAGTCCCACAATAGCAGACTCCTGAGGTTCGGCCTCTTTGGTGAAGACTACTGTCTCACCATCTTTTAAGGTCTCCTTCCCAGAGAGCATCAGCCTTTCTGTGAGGGCCCTATAGGGATGCACTTCCTCAAACAACTCAGTAAGATGAATATTAACCTGCTCAGGTGTCCACCGGTTATGGGTGAGAGTGTCTCCTTGAGGGTAGTTACCACTCATATCACTAGGAGCATTATAAACCTCATCAGGGGGTGCGACTACAGTCTCCATGTCTAGAACTTTTGTCCTATTTGGAGTCTCCTCACAGAAGTATAAGTGCTGGTTATTGGCAGCTATCTCAATGAGCTCATCTGCCTCTTCATGTGTCTCTATAAAGTACAGAGGGCTATTTTCAAAGTGATCTACTGTCTTCCTGGCTATCTCAGAGATTGCTCATAGAAGATCATTGTCTTGCCCCATCCTGAGAACCTATGGGGAGGACATATCCTGAACATCAGCTTGTACCTCTCCCAAGCATCATGGAGAGACTCACTCCCCTTCTGCCTGAAGGTCTGAACATCGGTCACTAGCTTAGTTAATCTCTGTGAGGGGGAGAACCTGTTCAAAAAATTGTTAATAACCTTATCCCAGGTGTTCACACTTCCTCTAAGTTCCATATGCCACCATTCATTTGCTTGATCACTCAGAGCAAATGGGAAGAGTTTTAGTCTGGGGACTTCAGGGTCCACTCCATTGACCTCTACAGTGTCACAGAACTACAGGAAGTCGGAGATGAACTTACTGGGGTCTTCCTATGGGTGTCCATGAAACTGGCATTTCTGCCGTAACAGCAGAACCTGGTCTAGGTTGACCTTAAAGTCATTTGAGTCAATAGGAGTGTCAAATGTATAGGAGCCCTGAGGTCTCGCAATTCTTGTATTCCCATAGTGACTCCGGTGTCTCTGCATACATAAATAAGAGACAAAGAAAAATGGGAGTCTCTATGTCACAGTATAAGGAGCTCCTGGTCAGATATCCAAAGGAAGAAAGAATAATGAAGATAGAGGGAGGAGGAGAAGAATTCGGCTAGAAGGGAGGAAGAATTCGAAAATTAGAAGCAAAATTAGAAACTAGAATTCAAATATTTTTATTTTTATTTTATTTATTAATCATATAAAGGTTAATGAACTAAAAAGATTTGAAAATTTAATGATGATTTTCGAAAAAGATGAGGAAAAATAAAGAAGATATTTTCAAAAATAGAAGAGAGATGAGTTAGTTAGGAAGTTTTGAAAAAGAAGAAAGAGAAATCAACTAACTAATTAAGAAAGATTTGAAAACAAGATAAGATAGAAGATTAGAAAAGATTTGATTTTGAAAATATTTGAAAAAGTCAACAAGATAAGATAAGAATTGAAAAGATTTGTAAAATATTTAATTTTAAAATTTAAAAGACGATAAGATAGAAAAGCTAAGATAAGTTAGGTAAGGAAGATAAGATAAGGAAGTTAAGAGAAGATAAGTTTTAAATTAAAAAGATTTGAAATCAAAATCAAAAAGTTAGTTTCTAATTTAAAAAGATTTGAAATTTAAATTTTAAAAGAAAGATAAGATAAGAAAGAATCAAATTTTAAAAGAAAACATTTGAAGTTTGATTTTTGAAAAAGATTTGATTTTGAAATTTGAAATAAGATAAGATAAGATTTTTGAAAATTAAATTTTAAAATTTTTTAATTTTGAATTTGAAAACAAGGTAAGATAAAGATTTGAAAAAGATATGATTTTTGAAAAGATTTGAATTTTGAAATTTAAAACTAAGATAAGATAAGATAATGATTTTGAAATTAAAATTTGAAAAACTTGTTGTAATTTTCGAAAATTAAGATAAAGATAAGAAAAGATATTTTATTTTTTTTATTTTTGAATTTAATGAAGAAAGAGAAAAATAACAAAAAGACACCAAGCTTAAAATTTTTAGATCTAAGACACCTAGAATTCAAAAATTGGAAAGAAAAACACAAAAAGACACCAAACTTAAAAATGTTAAGATCTAAATAAAAAGGAAAACAAGAACACTTTGAGGATCAAGAAGAACACCAAGAACAAAACTTAAAGAATTCAAAGAAAACAAGAACGTGCAAAGGACACCAAACTTAAAGATTTTGAAAACCAAAGACACAATTTTTGAAAATTTTAAAGAAAAGACACAAGAAGATACCAAACTTAAAGATTGACATAAGACTCAAACAAAAGACTCTATTTTTGAAAATTTTTAGAAAAAGACTCAAAGAAATTCGAAAATTTAACAAGGACATAAACAAAAGACTCAAACCAAAAACAAAGATTAATAAAGAAAAAAAAAGGTTTTGAAAAAAAAATTTTGAAATTTTTTTCGAAAAGGAAGAAGAAATTAAAAGACTCAGATAAAATAAAACTAAACCTGTAAAGAAAAGGAAATTACCTAATCTAAGCAACAAGATAATCCGTTAGTTGTCCAAACTCGAACAATCCCCGGCAACGGCGCCAAAAACTTGGTGCATGAATTCCCACACTTCGTACAACTGAACTAGCAAGTGCAGTGCGTCGTCCAAGTAATACCTAAGTGAGTCAGGATCGATCCCACGAGGATTGTAATTTGAAGCAAGCTATGGTTATCTTGTAGATCTTAGTCAGACGGATAGAGAAGTTGGTTGATTCTTTAATTTGAATGAAAAGAAAATAAATAAAACGTTACTAGGTTGATGTGTTTGCAATGATAAGAAGATGGTTAAGGCTTGGAGATGCTTTGTTCTTTTGGATTAATCTGGTCTTACTGTCTATTCCAACCGTGAATAATTTCTTCGATGGCAGGCTGTAAGTGATTAACGTCTTTATTACAAGATCGCTAATGCTCCTCCAGATCTGAACCCCAGGGTTAGTGCAGATCCATTCTAATTGAGGGTGAAGCTCCTGCAGTTCATTCTCTTTAGTGATCCTACTCAAAACACCACAGAGAAGTACGAATCTTCTGGATCAAAGGATGTTGTGCCTTTTGTTCTAGCCTCTACCACAAAGACTCTAATCTCCCCATACCTCGGCTGAACTGATGTCTCAAAATGTCCCCAACGAAGTCGTGGATTAGCCATCTAAGAGATGTATAATCAAGCTAGTGGTTCATTATTGTCCGATGAAAGACTCACTCTGAACCCATGTAGAATAAGATAACTTTTTCTGGTTCAACGCATTCATATTGATGAAGAACAAAGATATATCTTAGAATAGAGAATCAAACACGGATTGAAATAAAACAGTAATACTTTTATTAATCTATAAAACTCAACAGAGCTCCTCCCCTCAACCTATGAGGTTTAGAAACTCATACTGATAGAAAATACAATGTGGAATTCGAAAATATGGTATCAGGTCTTCCTCTAAAACTATAAAAGTTCTCAAATAAATACTAAGCTAATGACTAAGAATTACATAAGAAGGGTAAAACAGTCTTTTAGTGCTAAAATCCACTTCTGGGGTCTACTTGGTGAGTGTTTGGGCTGAGCTTGATTGAGATCCACGTGCTTGGAGGCCTCTAGGGTGTTGAACGCTGGCTAGGGGGTCCTTATGGGTGTTGGACGCTGGTCTCTTCTCCTTTGGATACTGGACGCCAGAAAAGGGCAGGAGGCTGGCATTGAACGCTAGTTTTGGGCCTTGAATTCTGCAGCAAAGTATGGACTATTATACATTGCTGGAAAGCTTTGGATGTTAGCTTTCCATTGCCATTGAGAACGCTCCATGTCGACTTCTGTAGCCCCATAAAAGCTCTTTTGAGTGCAAGGAGGTCAGTTCCATACAACATCTGCAGTGCTTTCTCTGTCTCTAAATCAGACTTTTGCTCCTGCTCCTCAATTTCAGCCAAAAAATACCTAAAATTGTATAAAAATACACAAACTGAAAGTGGAATCCAAAAATTTAAATTTTGCACTAAAACCTATGAAAACTTAATAAAACTTAAACAAAACATACTAAAAACTATATGAAAATAGTGGCAAAAAGCGTATAAAATATCCGCTCATTAGTATCCCCTGTCGAGCTTCATTCTTTCAACAACTTCTAACTCATTGTACAATGTTTTGCCATCCTGAAACAGGTTCAAGTTAGAGCTGAACAGATGCAGTATCATGGGTATAAATATCCAAAACCATCAGACACAGAAACTAGAAACTAAAGAAAAAATAAAGTACCCAAGTTGCAAATATAAAAACTTACTGAGATTGTGATTACACCCTCTTTGTCAACTTTTTCCATAGCTTTTCAATTAGCTCACCAATTTCTCTCTCCTGATTTGCTGATATTATCCCAACTAGTTCCTACATTGCTGCATTTATTCAAATTTGATTAACGACTAGTAAATTAAAACACAATACAAATCAAAGAGATTGAACTTGTCAAACAAAAATCAAGCAAAAATCTTTTTACCTTGATCTATATTATCTTCTTGCAAACAATATACTTTTTTAATGGAAAAAATATCCCACTCCCACATAGTAGCATATCCACAACTAGGTTTTTCATATGTTAGATATTTTAGAAAACCAACACTACTTACTGAAGAACTGAACTTCTCAACAATCATATCAAGCACATTGATGTCTTCAATCCACTTCATTGCATCCACATGATTTACATACATACATATGCTCATCAGCACCAATCAAGCGTATCAAAACCTAGCTTTTAAGGGACAAAAAAAAAGAAAAATTATTACCAAGATAACAATTTATTTTCACACTAAAATACAAGGGAATAGAAATCTTAGTTACCCATGGAAGTAAATATCTTCTTAAGACTAAAATAATATAATGCATGTGACCAGCAAAAGTAATATCATTAAAAAAATTCAAATATTTTTTGTGCCATAAACCAACCTCCATGACAGATATAATTTCAATCAAATTGACTAGTTTCTTCATAATTCCTGGTGAGCCTGAATAGCCGTAAGGTCAAGATATTAGCAATTACAACTACGTAGAAGCACAACACAACATATATCACGAAATACAAAATAGTTCAGACCTCAACATTTTGAGCTTTCAAAACAATGCTAAATAGTTAGAATTAATTCAATGGGCAATACTAGTGGCTTAAAAAGGACACTGTTAGATGTTTTTTTTTTTTTTGGTATCTGTACAATGAAAAGGAAGAAGATGAATAATTTGCATAAAGGAAGAAAAAATTGAATGGTCATTGTTATTTAAAGAAAAACTTACAGGTAATTTAAAAAAAAGTTCACAGCCAAATTGTTTGCTTTGATCTTTAGTGTTGAGGTACTCTTGTCTTATGGTGTGTTCTCTTGTCCCCTCCCGCAATTAACCAAGCGATTCCTTTTCCTCTTTTTCTGTTACTTCATAGGAGCATAGCCAACTACCATGAAACCCTCAATCGATGATCTCACCTTACCCCCTGCTGCAGTCACCAACTCTACCGCACCATCCAAGCCCGTCTTCCTTACTAAAACCCAACGCGAGCAACTGGCACTCCAGCAGGAAATCGCCAACCAGAAGCACAGCCAAGAGCAGCTCCTTTCTCGTAATTGACCTTCCTTCGATTCTGCAGCCGATTCCAAACCCTCCGCTGACTCCGATTGCTACAACCGTGATCGTGAAAGGGACAGGGACAGGGACAGAGACCGCGAACGTTGAAGTTTTGTGTTTTTCTTAAATCACCGAGGGAGAGGTTTCTTTTTTTAATTCCAACTGGAAATTTTTTGTGTGTGGCATTTTGCCCATAAACTACAGCCAAATTGTTTGATTTAGCAGCCCCATCTCAAACCGTCACCAAGGCTGCTACAATCTAGTATTTTAGCAGCATTTTCAAAGACCGCTGGTATATGGCCGCTGCCATTTGCCGCTTCTGGCGTAATGTATTAATATAACTCTAGAGGTAAAATGAATAATATAAAATACATTTATTATTCGTGTAATATATTTGGCTCATTTTAATTATTTTATCATTAATTTTAAAATCTATAAAATATTTTAAATTGTAAATTTATCCTAAACAAGTTAAAATATATCATATTTTATAATAATAATCGTGTTAAT
>NC_029785.2:41055623-41063352 GCF_000816755.2 Arachis ipaensis | reverse complement strand
AATAATCGTGTTAATATAAAATATGCTTTTGCTATTTAAGTAATAAACTTTTATTTTAATTATTTAATCTTACAATTAAATCCTCAAAAACATAAGCATAAGTATGTGCCTCATAAACATATACATTCAGCCATTCATACATTAAGCATTCGGATTCACTTCAAGCATTCCAACATCATTCAAACATCATAAATCACACATTTAAGCATTCAATTTTATCAAATTTTCTATCCAAAACATTGTTAGGGTTTATGGCGTATATGAGGGCAATTACACTAACTAACCCTTACCACAATTCCAAGATTTTTAAACACCTCTTAAGAGTTTTTCAATAGCAATTTCTTTCTATATTTCAATCAAGATATTTTAGAGCTTGAAAGGCCTCATGGCCGAATCAAACACTAAGAGAAAGAGAGAGATTTTGTCACCCTTAAAACTTGAAATTTGTAGTTATGGACTCCTTGAGGCAACTAGAACATGAATTATGAATAGAATAAAATCAAACATGATCTTCACTTGTAATGCATCATATGGCTGAATTCAAATTATGAGAAAGAAAGGATTCTTCTCACCTTTTGAATTTGAAAGTGATGTTTTCTTACTCTGAGGTTTCTAAATATGATTTTCTAAACAAGAGAAACAAGAAAATGAAGTATTATCCATGAACCTTCATGGCCGAACCTTTACTGAGGCAAAAAGAGAAGTTATTCTTCAATTTACTTTAGAGAAATTGGCATGACGATGAAGAGGACAATGAAAGAAAGAGATTAATCATAGTGAAATTTTGATTTGGGCTTTGAATCTTCATGAATCAAAGGTGGAAATTGATATATCCATGGAAGTTATCTCTTTTTCTCTCTCTTTCTTATGATGATGAAAATGATTTTAGAGAGAGAGAAAGGATGTGCACAAAATAAAAGAGAGAAAAGGATAAAATTTAGCTCAAAATATCTTATAAGAGATAATTATCAAGAATAGTGGATATCTGAGCATAAATTTTTTACTTTATCTGATCAAATAACTCATTTATTAGTATAAATGACACTAGTATTATAGTTTTCTCTACACCAAAATATCTCTAAAATATTTTGGTGCAATTTATTTGAATAAAGAATATTGATAATAACCTTTATTGGTTGAATTTTGGATCCGATAATTATATGATTAGAAAAATCTCATCTTTGATTTTTGAGATGCTTATTGACTACAATAATATTAAAATATTTTTATTATATTACTTTTTTTCTGTAGGTTTGG
This sequence comes from Arachis ipaensis, assembly GCF_000816755.2. Lineage (NCBI taxonomy): Eukaryota > Viridiplantae > Streptophyta > Magnoliopsida > Fabales > Fabaceae > Arachis > Arachis ipaensis. Next base: position 41,062,095 of record NC_029785.2, on the reverse strand, counting down.
GTTTGGCCCGTTAATCTGAAGCGAGCTATGTCACGAGAATTTTGTGAATTTTAATTGTAGAAAGTCTGAAAAGTCATTTTACTGAAAAATTGAATTATTACAATAGGAACACCAAATTTTATCACACTAAAAAAACCATCAAAAGAGAAAAAATATCAGAAGAAAAATAGTCCTAAGATGATAAGATCTAATGAAAGATGGAGTGATGATAATGAAGAATTGAAAGGTATTGTTCTTATGAAGAAGATGTTCCAAATATGCTCGATGTCCATACTAATCTCAATTTTTGAGTCATCAAGATATTGAAAAATCCTTCTTTAATATTGGTTCTCTCAAACCAACTGGTGAGGGTGGATATCCAACATATTTTTTCAAAGAAAATTGGATGGTGGTAAAATTTTCTTTTTGCCCCTTCATAACCAAACTTTGGGATGACTCGAGTTCCATTAGAAAAATAAATAAGATCATTGTAACACTCATACCCAAAATTCAACAACTTGAATTCATAACTCAATTTAGGCCAATTGTCTTCTGCAATGTGATTTTCAAGTGCCTCACTAAAATTCTTGTTGCTAAAATTAAGTCCCTCCTAAAAAAATCATTTATTTCAAATTAATCTAATTTTAAATTAGGAATTAATGTGCAAGCACTACAAAAAAAAGGCATATGGTCACGGTAAAAAACCGTGACCATAGCTAGTAAAAAGGGTGACCATAGATCTATGGTCACGGTTTTAGACCTATGGTCACGGTTTTTTACCGTGGTCTATTCTCTCGTGGCCATAGGTCTATGGTCACGATTTTTTGATCTATGGTCACGGTTTCAATTTTCAAAATCTGACACTTTAGGCCACGTTTTTTTACCGTGACCATAGCCTCTATAGTCACCCTTCCTTAAAACCGTGACTATAGCCCAACCTATGGTCACGGTTTTCACCGTGGCCATAGACTCTATGGTTACCCCACCTAAAACCGTGACCATAGCCTTTCTATGGTCACGGTTTTTACCGTGGCCATAGCCTCTATGGTCACCCCACCTAAAACCGTGACCATAGCCCTATCTATGGTCACGGTTTTTCACCGCGGCCATAGTCTCTATGGTCACCCCCTCCTTAAAACCGTGACCATAGCCTATCTATGGTCACCGTTTTTTCACCGTGGCCATAGACTCTATGGTCACCCCCTCCTTAAAACCGTGACCATTATCCTATCTATGGTCACGGTTTTTCACCGTGGCCATAGACTCTATGGTCACCCTCCTTAAAAATGTGACCATAGACCATCTATGGTCACGGTTTTTCACCGTGGCCATAGCCTCTTTGTCCTATCTATGGTCACGGTTTTTTAAAACGATGACTATAGCCTGTTGTTGTTTATGAAATTCAATTTTTTTAAATTATAATCACATCCCAAAATGATAATAATCACAAAATAAATCTAAAAATAAGAAATTAAAGAAATCTAAATCATAAAAGTTTCATTATAAGATAGATATGTTTAATCTTTAGTCTAAACAACACAAATCCAAATAGAGCGAAATTTTTCCAATTACATGTACTACCTCAAAAAGTACATAACACATCAAAATATTACATTTACATAACTAATTAAGGTCATTGTAAGACCCATCCCATGTGATATATGTATGGAACATATTTTCTTCATCACATCATGTCTTCCTGCACGTAAAAGAAATAAACATGTTAAATATCTTGCAAAAATGGTTTTGATGATGCAATACATATTCAGCAAAAGAAGGGAAACATTCATCCACAGTAACACTCAAGAATTATTCACAACCATCATTCACTTCAAACAGAAACTATTGCAAGAATGCAGCAGTAGTGATAGCTTAGACTCAGAAATTCATCAAAGTTATCATTACTGCACAAATAACTCAGAATTTGTTCATTCCAGCAGCAGCCAACACAAGAATAAGGCAGCAATAATACTATGCAGCAGCATCATATAAACCAGTTTAGCACAAAAATAAAACAATGAAGTAGCAACATAGGATCAATAATAGTTTAAACCTAATCAACAACACCAAGCAAACTAATTTAGCACAGGACAGATCAATGAAACAGCAGCAGGAAATTAAATTAGAACAGGACAAGTCATTACCAGCACAGGAAAACCAATTTCAGATAGAATAAACATCAGAGTTCAAACCTAAATCCACTACAAAATCAATTGACTACCTAACCACCTAATTCAACTAAGCTAACCTAATCAAACAACAACCTAATCAAGTAACACTAACATGGAGTTTAATCAAAGGAAACTTTTAACAGAAGAAACTAATTCCACTCAACATTGTAAACTCAATCCCATTATTCTTGCAATTAGCTAGCACTACGACATTTAAGTTCTCAAAAAAAAATACCATGTGACAAGCAACATATATATAGCCAATATCCATGCATAATTATAAATGATTAACAATTCTAAAACCTTAACTTTAAGTCAAATTCATGATATATCATTTACCAAAAGCATACTATTAATTTAACTAGAAGTTTTGAACAGTACTTACTTCCATATCCTTTGATACATGGTTCGATCCAAGTGAAGGAGGAATGCTTCGCCGCGCATCATTTGGTGCACTACTCGCGTCAGGCGGAGATCGTTGGGCAGCTTCTATCATTACTTGCACTTGTTCTGCACTCATACCAGGATTGACTTGTTGCAACAACGTTTTAATCAAGTTTGTTAAACCATCCAACTTGGAAGTTAAGTTATTTTGATTTTTCTCCATAGTTGAAACCACTTCATTATGTTGTTGCTGCATTTGTCGGATTTCCTTCTCCTTTTTAAGAGAGGATTTTGTGACTGATCGACCATAGAAACGAACTCTTCCATGTCTCTCCTTTCCGAAAACTGTTTGAACTGCGTCATCATCATTGTATCCTGCTTCTTTCAAATTTTGAAGATGTTCCTATTACACACAAATAGGATCAAAATAAATGCATGCACCCAACAGCTTTAGAATAAATAAAAATAGCTAACACATTTCTTGTTTGGTGTACTTTTCTAAGAGACCAGAAAACTAACAATTGTCTCTTGTGTTCCCGAATCAGTCTCTCCTTTTTTGTTCGTACGAGTTACAACAAACATCTCAGATTATGATGGATCTTCATTGTCCTCGTTCTTTGCACGCTACAAAGAAACCACCAACATGTGACTAAGTAAACACACATAGCTATAAAAGATGCAAAAATACTTGAAATAAAAAGCACAAAAAATACCAATTCAGCGCGTACTAATTCAAAACTAACTGGACCCATTCGATGATTCCATTTTTGTTTGGATCTGTTTTCACGATTTTTGTCAGAAATAACCTACATTTGTGGCAATATAAAATTAGATAGAGTTAGTTAAATACACGATACCATCATTAAAGCCAAGAGAGTTGTGAAAATAACTTATTTTGATAATATCAAGCCTCCAAAATTGAACTAATTTTTGAAAATGTAGTTCAGGTACAGTCATTAGACGATTTTTCATCATCTCTCTAAATGAGTTGTAGGGTGTATAGTGATATTTCTTTATGCATTTCTTAAATTGCTTCCATGCCTCTCCAATGGTATCTATCACCCAAGGCTCAGCATCACTAGGAATGTTATATTTAGACTACAAATAAACAACGAATAATGTTATTTTACCATACATGCTAAGCCTATTTGTAAACAATTTAAAAAGGAGAATGATCGACTCATCTTTGCATAATCCAATATCGAAGTTTTAGTCTCAATGGACACAGCTTGCCAATTAGTATATAACAATGTGACCAAATTAGAGTTTCTTGCAAGTGTTCCCAAAAACCGACTAAACAATTGAACCTGTGTCTTTGTTGGGCCTATGGGTTTGCCATTGTACCATGTTAACTCTATTTGTGTCTCCAAAGCATGAATATACTTGAGTTGGATGGGACCACGAACTTTTTTCTTTTTGGTACCTATTTCCAATGTCGTTACTAGAAATTATTAACAAGAATACTAAGCTAATGAATAAAAGAGTAATCTACTAAATACAAGAGTCAGGTTGGTGCCTTTCACTATTTGCTATTGAAGAAAGGGATAAAGGCATTACCGAGTTGACTGTCACAACTATCACCAATGGTTGGATTGAGCTCATCATAATCATATTCATATTCTTCATCATTTTCATCTAATGATATCCCATATTTTTCAAAAAATTCGTCTAAAGTCATAGCAGGGATAAGAGACTCAATCTTATGTTCTTCTTCGTTGGCATTTTCTTGATTCGATTCCTTCATCGGCATCTTAATGGTCGGCTTCTTGCTTTGACCCTCAGCATCATTGGTATTTATCTTGACTTTATCACCCTCCACCTTTGATTTCTTCATTGGCACCTTCTTCCTAGACGGCTTCTTCCCACCTTCTTCCTAGACGGCTTCTTCATTCGCACCATTAAGACAACTGGCCATGTGTTATGTGACACGTTCATAGTTCGAAAAGGATTAAAACCGTCACTTGCCAAACCAAGCCTCAAGTTGCGCAGTTCTTTTGAAAAGTTCGGGTATCGACTGTCCAAGTTCTTCCATGCTTGGCCATCAGTAGGGTGCCTTATGCAACCATCTTTCAAACGCTGCTCATCATGCCACCTCAACGCCTCTGCTGTGTTTGGGCACATAAAAAGCCTTTTAAGCCTTGGTATTAAAGGAAAGTATCTTAAGGTTTTCGCAGCAACCTTATAAACTTTATTCGGAAGCGCAAAGTCCTCTTCGTTGCCATCCGTAGTAGGAGTCTGATTATATCGAGACTCTCCACAGATACGACAAACTGAGTCATTTATGTACTCATTCCGATACAGCATGCAATCATTAGGACATGCATCAATCTTTTCATAGTCAAGACCCAACTCTTTAACCATATTCTTAGCTTTATTAAAAGAAGTGGGAATGTTCAAATCAGGTATAGCTTCTTTCAATAACTCCAAGAGAGAGGTAAAAGATGTGTTATTCCACCCATGTAGACACTTCAAGTGGTAAAGACGAATGATGAACGATAATCTCAAAAATCCAGTTGTACAATTCGGATACAATTCCAGACCTGCTTCATCTACTAGCTTATAAAATCTCTTCATATCTTCATTCAACCCACTGTTCCCCTCCTCAAGATTTGCCATATTTCCGAATGCGTCACGCAGCAACCCGACGATGAAGAGGACGATGAAAGAAAGAGATTAATCATAGTGAAATTTTGATTTGGGCTTTGAATCTTCTTGAATCAAAAGTGGAAATTGATATATCCATGGAAGTTATCTCTTTTTCTCTCTCTTTCTTATGATGATGAAAATGATTTTAGAGAGAGAGAAAGGATGTGCACAAAATAAAAGAGAGAAAAGGATAAAATTTAGCTCAAAATATCTTATAAGAGATAATTATCAAGAATAGTGGATATCTGAGCATAAATTTTTTACTTTATCTGATCAAATAACTCATTTATTAGTATAAATGACACTAGTATTATAGTTTTCTCTACACCAAAATATCTCTAAAATATTTTGGTGCAATTTATTTGAATAAAGAATATTGATAATAACCTTTATTGGTTGAATTTTGGATCCGATAATTATATGATTAGAAAAATCTCATCTTTGATTTTTGAGATGCTTATTGACTACAATAATATTAAAATATTTTTATTATATTACTTTTTTTCTGTAGGTTTGGGTTTGGCCCGTTAATCTGAAGCGAGCTATGTCACGAGAATTTTGTGAATTTTAATTGTAGAAAGTCTGAAAAGTCATTTTACTAAAAAATTGAATTATTACAATAGGAACACCAAATTTTATCACACTAAAAAAACCATCAAAAGAGAAAAAATATCAGAAGAAAAATAGTCCTAAGATGACAAGATCTAATGAAAGATGGAGTGATGATAATGAAGAATTGAAAGGTATTGTTCTTATGAAGAAAATGTTCCAAATATGCTCGATGTCCATTCTAATCTCAATTTTTGAGTCATCAAGATATTGAAAAATCCTTCTTTAATATTGGTTCTCTCAAACCAACTGGTGAGGGTGGATATCCAACATATTTTTTCAAAGAAAATTGGATGGTGGTAAAATTTTCTTTTTGCCCCTTCATAACCAAACTTTAGGATGACTCGAGTTCCATTAGAAAAATAAATAAGATCATTGTAACACTCATACCCAAAATTCAACAACTTGAATTCATAACTCAATTTAGGCCAATTGTCTTCTGCAATGTGATTTTCAAGTGCCTCACTAAAATTCTTGTTGCTAAAATTAAGTCCCTCCTAAAAAAATTATTTATTTCAAATTAATCTAATTTTAAATTAGGAATTAATGTGCAAGCCTATGAAAGATTTTAAATTAATCTAGTTTCAAGTTAGGAATTATTGTGCAAGCCTATGAAAGATGGAAGGCTGGGGTTTAAGATCCTGGAAATTATGAATATTAGGTATTTTTAATGAAAATATAAG
>NC_029785.2:41031147-41055587 GCF_000816755.2 Arachis ipaensis | reverse complement strand
ATTATTTAGTAGTTATTATTTTATAATTTTAAGTATTAGAATATTCAATTTAATTTATGTATTTTGATTTTATATATTTAGTTAGAAAATTGGGTTTTATGTTATTGGGTTTAGAATTTTTGTTATTTTTAATCTAATATAAGGTGTATAAATACCTCTTAACTTATTGTAGCCATGTGATAGAGATGTTATTAGAGGCATGAAAATCTATTTTTTAGTTTCGTGATTAAATTATGGTGTAGACAAGTGAGGTTAAGTGAGTCTCTCTTATTGTATCAAGAACTTGAATATAAGGTAGAATAATTTTCTTTGATTAAGTTTCAATTTATCAAAAACTATAGTGTGAACAAGTGAGGTAGAGTAAGTCTCTTTCTTATTATATCAAGAAATTGTATAGAAAATAAAGAGATTTTCTTCCATTTCAATTTCAATTTATCTTTTTCATTTGATTGTTTATCCTTGTCTTCTTATTTATCTTTTTAATTTGGGCACATGAAGAATAAATATGAAATCACTCTACCTTCAATGCAATTTTTCGATGCAATATGAGAAGGACTCACTCAACCTCTCTTTTTCACTATGATTTTATCACGAAACCAAAAAGTAATTTTTCATGCCTCTTCTTTTTTTCTCACAACTATAATAATTTTAGAGGTATTGATACACCTCATATTAGGTTAAAGATAAAAATGTAAACTCACTAATATAAAAGATTTTTTAAATAAATAAAATAAATATTTTATTTACAGATATAGATAATTTGGAGTGTTTTTACCGATTTGCATTGCATTACTTATCTTGTTTACAGCGTAACTGAAATAAGTGTGTATATATCTCGTTTACAGTGTAAACGAGAGAAGACACGTTGTCGTTGCATGTATCACGTTTGCACACGTGATACATGGAAGAGAATGATCAACATGTATCTCATTTATACTATAAATGAGATATACACACACTTATTTTGTTTACACTGTAAATGAGATAAACGAAAAGTTATGACGTTTGCACTGTAAAGGAGAAAAACTATGACAAATTTCGATCAACTATAAAAGGATCTGCAACTATTTGTATTCTCCGTAAATATTTTTCTTCTTTTTCTCCTCCATTTTTCTTCCAAAAATTAAGCAAAAATGTCTAGTGGTAGTGGATATGTGGTTGTAAGTGTGTATTTCAATTGTCATATGAGAAATAGTGACACTATGGTGATATTTAAGTGTGATAATCCTATTCTATTGCGCACTCAGAGAGTAAATTCTTTGTCTGAGAAAAAGAGTCTAATATTGAGGAACATCCGTGCTAGTGGGACAAAAGAGGTTGGAAGAGTTGGGTATAGGTTGCTAGCACCAATGACAAATAGAGTTTTCAGGTTCATCTGTTTTAGCTCCATGGCGATGAGCATGTGCGCCTCATGTTTGACTTCCACGGGAGAATCATGGCGGAACAAGTGATGGAGCTTTCTGCAGAGGATCGTGATGTTGGTGGTGGTGGATCTGGCCACTCAAATTTTGTCCAAAATGAACCAACTCTTGCACCACTACCACTGCACTATGCTAGTCCAACGATAGACATGGACATGGATGGTGAGGATCCCAATGAGGACTATATTGTCGATAGCAACAATAGTGGTTCTTTTGAGGATGATGATAAGGAGGAGTTTGTACAAGAAATTTTGGTCAACGCATTAGTTCGGTATGTTTTGCCAGCCCCACAATCAATTCTGGCTTTATCAGCTGTCAGTCACTATCATACATTGGATCTGGACACAATGCATGAGAAAATACCATTTTCCAATATGGGTAGAAAAGATTACAACATAGACGGTGGTATGGAGTTTAGGGTTGGTAACAGATTCAAAAGCAGAGAGGCAATAATGCAAGGTGTGAAGAATTACAACATTTGTAGAAGTGGTGAGTACCGAATCATGGAGTCGGATCGATTAAAGTACCATGTGCATTGCAGGTAATTTGCGGCAGGATGTCCTTTGTAACACTCTAACAATCAAAGCTCACGCTTCCGGCTACGCGACTCTGATAGCTCGGACATTACGACGACTCTTATACTATTTAATACTAAAATATGAGCCTATTTAAAACTTTAAACCGCAATACCGCTCCAAAATACTTTTGTTATATAACGTACATCCATGCATACAATACAACTTACAAAAACTATAATGTTACAAGCATTAACCAATACAATTCCTATCCCTCTTACAGAATGTATAAAGATAAAGGCGAGGGAACAATAAATAATAACTAAAGCAATACAGAGCATCTCAACAACAACTAAATAAACTCTTCGTGACTTCTGTGTCCATATCCTAAAAAGGGAAATTTGTAGGGGGGTGAGAACATCATCCTCGAAAGGGTTCTCAGTAGAGGGTTTTTGAGGATTACTATAATAGGATACGCGGGATAAAATCATTTCTCTGATTAATAACCGCCTTATGCATCTTTTCAAAAGCAAAAGGTTTACTATCAAGACAAATCTGAAATCTTTTCTGAAAGAGGAAACTGTTCATGTAACATAAAATTTAAAAACCTTTCAAAAGGTTTATCTATCCTGAACCAAATTAGCCTTTCATACTTTTCTAAACCAAAGATATCAACCAGACACGGCCTTCGGCCCACCTCATAATCAACCACGGCTCTAGGCCCAAACAACCAAACTAACAACCAATTACCACAGTCCAACAGAGTATCAATCGCAAACACAATTAGGAAAGTTCAAGCACAAACAAACAGTTACTGTAAGTAGAACAATTAGCAGTTAATCACAAGTAATCACAAAGGCAAACCAAGTACTATATGCACACCTAAACAATGTCACATAGATGCATATGATACATGCCTATCCTAGTGGCTGATGATATCATCTGTCGGTTATAAAGCCAGCGCGACAAGTCCTGGTAGCTAACCATTGGACTGTCCCTCTGTCGTGCATCCCCAACTCGAGTTATACTTAACATAAATCATAATCTCATATATATCTAACACCCTCACTGGTGTATATTTACGGGGGCGAGCTCATCCGGAACTTTCACAGTGCCCGGCCATACTTACGATATAGGGTCAGCAGAGTATCGAGTCTCCACCTGGAGCACGTGGTGGCAAGCCACTGCTTTCACCCAGGAAAACTCGTATCTCAAATAGGTGGAAGTGCAAAATCACAATATCAATATCTCAGCATATATGCATTTATTCTCAGCCATAAATCAACATTCATTTCAACCTTCCGGCTTAAATTCATGACTCATAGTCAGCCATCCGGCTCATAACATATTCCGCAATCAGCCAAAATTCATTATCATACACAGCCATTCCGGCTCATAACAAAGTAGCACTTCCACCATCCAACATCATCAAATTCATAAAATAAACATTCAAGCCATAAATCACTTTTTCTCAATTCACTTCACTTTGAAATCAAATTTCAACTCTTTTCAGCCTTAGCTTTAAAGTTCTCATTCCTCAAATTGTTTCAGGCTCATAAGCCCCTTTTACTCAAAGTAAGTTCCCCTTTAAAAAAACAAAGCCACTCTCGGCATCCTCTTTCCAAAACTTCTAAAACCATGGCAAATTAAAGATCTCTTTTGAAATATTCAAAATCGTCCATCCAACAACGGGATTTTATAACAAAAGTTCCTCGGTAGAGTCTCAAGTCTTTAGGGGAGAATAACATAACTCATCTCCTCAAATTCACTTAAAATCATTAAAACATTGGCTTCCTGATTTGAGTAATAAAATAGGATTTAAGTCAAACCGAGTCATGTAATCAATTACTCCTTTCAAAGCCGTTTCCTTCACTTAAACAAAACCAGCTTTAACCCCATGATAAATTCTAAAGCGTTTCAAACTACTTAAAAATTGTTTTAGTTTTACAAAAATTCAGAATTTAAAGAGTACTTAACACTTTTCCCAAAACATTTTAGAATGAAACTTGTCAATAGACGTTCAGGTTCTTTAAAAGTCACTGAAACTCCTCTAATTGAAACCCTCAAGTCAGATTCAAAGACATAAACCCTTTTCACATTTAAAACAGCCTTAAAGCATAAGTTTCATCTAAATAACTTGTTCACAAGGGAGATATAATACTTTTCTTAAGAAACAAGACTAAGTCACAATTTCCTTTTTAATAATTCAATTCAAAAGCATAAGTCATCCCCTTCTTAATAATTTAAATAAAATAGTAGAAGTGTTTAACTCATAATCTTCCAAATAGCATTTCAATAAAATCCCGAAATCTATCGAAATTTCGGCAGCACCTCCCCTAAAACTTGGACATTGCCACCCGGTTTGGGTACCAACTAAACCGTTCCACAATCCTTTTCAATGGTCCAAATCCAAAATCAGTTCAAGAGCGAGCTAAATCTAACAGTCACCTCATTTTTATATCTCAAGGAAACTGTTTCAAAAATCAAATCATTATCAAACGATTAAACTCATTTCCAAAACTTTAAAGAAACAGTTCAGCAACAATTCATTTATCAAAACCAAATCAATTAAAGCAAGCCAGGCAGAATCCAAAAGTGTGTTCTATTCTTCACATTATCAAGAAAACCAACGCAACTCAAATCAATTTCCAACGGATTAAACTCGATCCCAAATCTTTAAAAGAATCAGCTTCAAAAACATTCCGTTTCACAAAGCCGCACAACAATCTAGTCAAACAAACTTTCATAATCATTCAAGACAACCAAACCATACATAAGACTGATACAATCACCAAATATACATTGTCTCACATCAGTATCCATATGTAATAATTTCAATATATAAAACATAGTTTTTGGAAAAAGCCCCTACCTCAATACGCAAAACCATAACCCAAACGCGTCACAAGAACCTTCTCTCTCAACCCGAAATCACCAACATCCGCAACCTTAGCTCCAAGCCACTTTTGCAGTAATCACAGCAACTCTAATCACGATATACAACAACCGAAACTCAATTGTATAGTAATTAACGCCACAAAACTTAGCGTGAGGTAACAAAATAGCAACTAAAGGGCTTTCAAATTGAAGACGCTTACCGAAACAAAGAGAGAACGGCTGAACCGAAACAGCGGTGATCTCCGAGCCAGTTCGGCGGTAGCCTAGCAGCCACCTCAAGCGGCAGCGGCGACGAATTCCGATCACGACAACTGAAACCAACATGCAGTGACTATAGTATTCTCGGAATTCAAAAGGACAGAGGCTAATAACAAGACCCTTACCGCGACTAGGAAGAAGTGACTGAGCCAATTAGCGGCATCCCCGGTGGTGGTTCCGATGGCCACAGGACTACCCCTGGCGACCAGAAGAGCCGCAAGGCTTCCTCCTCCTTCGGCAGCAACAGTAGCGGTGTCTTCCGGCAACCACAGATCTCCGGCAACAGTGCAGAAGCTTCAGCTAAGCACTGTAGAGCAGCAGATCGACAGACATGGCTCCACCGACCGCAACAGGAAGCATGATGCTGACAGCGGCGATGGTGACGGGCTTCACAGCGAAAGCGACGGCGCGAGGCAGCGGCATGATGCATGAGCATCTTTCCTATCTTTTCCTAGTGAATTTGCATCTAATTTGTTGAGTTTAATAAAGAATTAATTATCTTTTAGCCAATATGGATGCTACTTTGAGTCTATTGCAATTTTGTTTATTTCAGGTAGCATTCGGATGGATTTGATGGAGTTTCTGCAGCACAAGAATCAAAGGAGATGGCAGCGAGGAGCGACGCGTATGCGTGACTGAAGCGTACGCGTGATTTAGAGCTTTCCATGGCGACGCGTATGCGTGATTTGAAGATTTGCTCAGCGACGCGTACGCGTGACTGACGCGTGCGCATGACACGCAAAGAAGACAACATTATTCCATCCAATTTACAATCCTTATTATTCTCTGAACCATGATCAACTAAACCTCCATTGTTAAGGTTAGGAGCTCTGTCTATTTGTATGGATTGATTTTATTACTTTTTCTATTTTAATTCATGTATGGATTTATAATTTAAGAATTGTTTTCGCTCTTTATCTTATGAATTTGGGTGGAACGGAAGTATGACCCTCTTTCTATTTGAGTTCTTGTATAACTTGGAAAAACTCTTTACTTGAACAACAGCTTGAAAACATATTCTCCTAAATTTTAATTATCTGGATTTAACGGGATACGTGACATATAATCCTTTTATTTTTGGGTAATTAGAGTTTTTGTGGCATATAAACTGGAATTTGATCATCACCCTCTAATTGGAATTAATTGACCAAGGAATTGACTGTTGATGAATTTTAGAGGAGACTAGAAAGGTCTAAGGAATTAGGGTCTAGTCACATATAGTTTGCCATAAATTAAATCCTACATGATTAAAATAGTTAGTATGAAAAGTTAATCTGAAAAATTAGATAACTCTGAAACCTTAACTGTTTTCTCCATAGTTTATTCCCAATTTACTTACTTGCCTTTCTTCAATATTCTTTATATTGTTTAATGGCTTTTGAATTCCCAAACATTACTTTCTGTTTTCCTGACTAAGTCTATCACTCAATTATTGTTGCTTGATCCATCAATCCTCGTGGGATCGACCCTCACTCACCTGAGGTATTACTTGGTACGACCCGGTGCACTTGCCGATTAGTTTGTGGGTTATAAATTACCGCACCAAGTTTTTGCCGCCGTTGCCGGGGATTGATAGTGATTAACAACTATCAGTTGTTTGATTGCTTAGATTAGGTGTTTTAATTTTAATTTTATTTAAATTTTGTTTTATTATTTTCGAAAAAAAATATTTTAAATAAAAAAATAGCACTAATATTTTTCTTAATTTCTGAAATTAAGTTTGGTGTTTCCTAGTTAGTTTTATTTTAATTCTTCTTATTTTAATTTTTAGAATTCTGTTCATTCTTCTTTGCTTTCCTGTTTACCACATGGTGCGTTTAATCATTTTTGGTGTTTTGTGCTAAGGAAAAATAATGGAGAGGGATCACATGGGTTACTACTCACACCCAGGGAGTGATTCTTATTATTGTGGATGGAGGAACTACCCAAATTTTGGTTGGCAAAGTTAAAACCAAAGAAACTTCAGTGCTCCATGTTCCAACTATCAAGAACCACCATCTCCATATTCATACCTATAATTACCACCTCTTTATCCATATCAAGAACCATCATCTTTTTACCCATATGAAGAGCCACCATCTACCTATTCATACCAAGAACCATCCTCTTTTTACACTTATCAAGAACCATCATCTCCTTCTTATTCATATCAAGAGCCACCATCTCCTTATTCATTTCAAATACCATCAGATCTTGAGCTTCTCATGAAAGAATGCATACATGATATAAAGATAAGTGTCAAAAATGTAGAGAAACATGTGCAGTCCATTATCAAGTCACAGGAAGAGGAGCAAGAAAATTCCTTCCCAAGAGATATAATGCAAGATCCTATGGAAGAAAGTGCGAAAATCAATCAAAGGAGTTTATACTCCAGTGAATTAGAGAACTTTCCACCCTCACATATGGAAGAAGAGGAAGATGCAAAAACAAAGGAGATTGATGCACCAACAAAGAAGCAAGATGCACAAACAAAGGAGGTTGCAAGGGATGAAGACAATTATGGGAATCTACACTCCAATGAAGCAGAGAGTGGCATGGAGGGTGAGTTTATTGAACCACCAATTCAAGAAGTTCTTGATGAAGGGTACACTCTAACCATCACACAACACCCACATGTTGAAATCAAAGAAGTGAAGATAACCAAGGAAAGCACTGAAAAGTGGATTGTGACCAAGAAACAGAAGAAAATATCCATGAAGAAGAAAAGGTCAGAAAAAAACAATCCAACCTCTACACCAACAAGCAAGGTGAATCAAGCTAATCACAATAAAAGAAAGCTTGTTAGAAGGAACTTATATCAGGGGGCACAAATTTTTACCTCTCCCCTCTTGGAGACATTTCTTTTAACCAACTGGAAGAAGAGAAAGAAACTTCAATAATCAGGTGTCAAGCTAGTGACATTAAAGAAGCGCTTGTCGGGAAGCAACTTGATAATTTCGTATCCTTAGTTATTTTTTGTAGTAGTAGTTTTCTTACTTATTTGAGTTTTATTGAATTTTTACTGTTTTTCTGATCATGCAGCTATTTTATCACAGGAACCGGAAAAAAAAAACACACACACACACGACGCGCAAGCATCGCTGACGCGTACGCGTTAGATGGGTGTGTGTGAAAAATAAAAATGAACAGAGAGTTGCGCGAAAGTGGCGCAGGAATGGTGCCTTATGCACAAACATCCTCACGCGTACGCGTACGCGTCCATGACGTGTGCGCGTCATTGGTGATTTTGGCACTCTACGCGTGCGCGTCAGTGACGCGTACGCGTGACCTTGAAAATTGGCGTAAATAAGTGTTTGGTAGAGAGTTGTGCTGCCTTAGGGCTAAAAGTGTGCTAGAAGCACAAAACTTGTTCACGCGTACGCATTCGTGACGCGTCCGCGTCATCTGCACAAATGGCTATCCACGCGTGTGCGTAAATGACGTACACGCGTCGCATGAAATTATTGGTTCCCAAGCCACGCGAACAGAGAGTTGTGCGTGCGCGCAGCTGGCTTCGCGCGAATCGCACAAATCATGGGCACGCGGACGCGTACCTGACGCTCACGCGTACCTGACTGATGCGTACGCGTGACTGACGCGTGCGCGTGACACGCAAAGAAGACAACATTATTCCATTCCAATTTACAATCCTTATTATTCTCTGAGCCATGAGAAACTAAACCTCCATTGTTAAGGTTAGGAGCTCTGTCTATTTGTATGGATTGATTTTATTACTTTTTCTATTTTAATTCATGTATGGATTTATAATTTAAGAATTTTTTTCGCTCTTTATCTTATGAATTTGGGTGGAACAGAAGTATGACCCTCTTTCTATTTGAGTTCTTGTATAACTTGGAAAAGCTCTTTACTTGAACAATAGCTTGAAAACATATTCTCCTAAATTTTAATTATCTGGATTTAACTGGATATGTGACATATAATCCTTTTATTTTTGGGTAATTAGAGTTTTTGTGGCATATAAACTAGAATTTGATCATCACCCTCTAATTGAAATTAATTGACTAAGGAATTGGTTGTTGATTAATTTTAGAGGAGACTAGAAAGGTCTAAGGAATTAGGGTCTAGTCACATATAGTTTTCCATAAATTAAATCCTACATGATTAAAAAAGTTAGTAAGAAAAGTTAATCCGGAAAATTAGATAACTTTGAAACCTTAACTGTTTTCTCCATAGTTTATTCCCAATTTACTTACTTGCCTTTCTTCAATATTCTTTATATTGTTTAATGTCTTTTGAATTTCCAAACATTACTTTCTGTTTGCCTGACTAAGACTATCACTCAATTATTGTTGCTTGATCCATCAATCCTCGTGGGATTGACCCTCACTCATCTGAGGTATTACTTGGTACGACCCGGTGCACTTGCCAGTTAGTTTGTAGGTTATAAATTACCACACCACGGCGGCTCCAAGATCGTGACCACCCCCACTCGTGTGCCCACACTATTCCCGGTTCTGCTCTCGATAGCGACGGCGCGACGGCACGGTGGTGGCGAACTTGACCCGGTGACTGCACGGTCAGCGGCAACGGCGCGAACCCTCCTTCCTCTTCGCATCTCGCGCGACTGTTTCTTCTACCCTGAACGGTGCCGATGGCGTCCTTTCTCGGTGACAAGGACGACGGCTACAATCCCGCGGCCCTCTTAGTCGCAAGCCATCCCTCTTCTTCAGTGCTGGTGGTAGCAGCGGGATGGACGGCAGGGCGCGGCGGCGAGGTGTGGTGGCAATGCCCTTCCTCCTTCCAGATCTCCCTTCCCTGCTTCCCCCTACTCCCTCCATCCCTTTCTTTCTTCGTTCTTTCGCAGTGAAGGAAACTGTGTGTGTGGGCTGTTTGGTGAGGGTGGTGCGGCGCTGAGGGGAGTGGGGAAGGCTAGGGTTTAGGTAAATTAGGTTTAGGGTTAATTTCATAATTTCAAATAAAAATAGGGATACTCTAGTAATTAGAAATAAATTTTAATCCAATAGTAATAATGTGTAAAAATACTATTTGCTCATCAATTTTTCAAATTATTTTCAATAAAATGTTCAAATCCAAGAATTAGAGATAATATAATTCATTTCTCTATTTTTCAAAATAGCAGTATTAATATTTTAGAATATTAATTATTTAATCCAAATCATATAAAATTCTTATTATTTCATAACTATCAACTTTATAATTTAAATATAGAAAATAATCCAATAATTGTAAAATTGGATAATAATTATAACTTATTTCACATTCAATTAATCAAAACTTGCTTTAATCATCTTTAATAAAATAACTTCTGAAATTAAGACTATAAACAACTATATGATTTGAGACTTGATCATAATAAGACTTTTTAAAAGTTCTGGGTTTTACATCCTTGGAGTCTCCGTGTTGTCCTCCGATAAAATTTCGGATATTGGTGAGGTCAAGTTTAATTGTGGTGTATATTATTATTTGTTAATATTATTTCGGTTATAAATGTCTATCGTGTGTGTGTGCGCGTGCGTGCGTGCGTGTGTATTATTTTGTTATGGAGGTGTGCACACCTGTTTAGCCCCCACCATGTCCCAAGACCATCGACAGTTAGACAGCAACCTCATTTGTAGTGTCATCTTGTCCCTCATACAGTCCTGCACATCAGTCACTATCCCTGTTCTACAAGGTACAGTTAGGCAAAGCTATCACTTCAAACTCGCATACAGAAAGGTCTGAATGACAAAGCAAAAGACAATTATGCAAATATACAGTGACTAGGAGGAGTCATATAATAAAGTGCCGAGGTTGCTCCAAGCATTGCAGATTTGTTCTCCCAGAACATACAATATGTGATTTCAGGACCGCACTGTACTATGATGGGCACTTGATGGTGCGCGACTGCAGCCAATTTGATAAGAATATATTTCACACCTAACAAATATTAATAACATGCCAACTAACCTATTTTATGTTACCAAAACATAATATATTCTACTCATCACGTATAACAACACTAAATCTATAAAAGTACCCTAATTATAATTATAAGCTTATTTATTTAAAAGAAAAAACAACAATACTAACCTAAAAGTCGATCGCTCCCGCGATGTGCCAAGTCAAATTAAGGCTGTTGATGCCATCGTCTTGTGCATCTGTGCGCACCATAACATCCGAGTATCTCCCTCTCTCTAGGTTTTAGGATTCTTAGGTTTAGCTATTTTCAATTTTACATTTCTACTCTAATTCAATTTAGTTTCTCTTCTACTCTTATTTGTTCTAGTATTCTAGTTTATTTATTCCCTTTGTTGATTACTTTATGTTGCTACTTTAGTTTATGAACCCTTCATGTTAGATTTGATTTTATATTTAATACAATTTGAGGGATTTCATATTTATGATTGCTTTCTTCAATTTATGTTATTGTTGCTTTCAATTGGTTGTTTGGATTTTATTGTCTCTTATTAATTTCTATGCTTTTATGTTATGCCTTCCAAGTGTTTGACAAAATGTTTGGTTAGGTTTTAGAGTAGATTTCTCTCCTCTTGGCTATGGTTGAGTAATTGGAGACTCTTGAGTTATCAAACTCCTTTGTTGATTGATAATTGGAAGTTGCTAGTTGATTTGGATCCCTCTAAAGCTAGTCTTTCCTTAGGAGTTGACTAGGACTTGAGAAATCAAATTGATTTATCCACTTGACTTTCCTTCATAGTTAGAGGTTAACTAAGTGGGAACAATGGACAATTGATGTCACAATTGATAAGGATAGCTAGGATAGGACTTCTAATTCTCATACCTTGCCAAGAGCTTTCTTAATTATTAGTTTATTTTCTTATCATTTACATTCCTTGTTCAACCTTTCAAAAACCCAAAAAGATACTTTTTCATAACCAATTATAAGTACGCTTCCCTGTAATTCCTTGAGAGACGACCCGAGGTTTGAATACTTCGGTTATTATTTTTATAGGGGTTTGTTCTTGTGACAACCAAATTTTTGTATGAAAGGAGTATTGTTGGTTTAGAAACTATACTTGCAATGGGAAATTATTGTGAATTCTTTACTAGCAAAAATCCATTCATCAGGCGTCCTTTCTCGGCGACTAGGACGACAACTACAAGCCCGCGGCCCTCTCACTCGCAAGCCATCACTCTTCTTCGGCGCTGGTGGCAGCAGCGGGATGGACGGCAGGGTGCGGTGGTGCGGCGGCGAGGCATGGTGGCAACGCCCTTCCTCCCTCCAGATCTCCCTTCCCTGCTTCCCCCTTCTCCCTCTATCCCTTTCTTTCTTTGTTCTTTCACAGCGAAGGAAACTGTGTGTGTGTAGGCTGTTTGGTGAGGGTGGTGCGGCGTTGAGGGGAGTGGGGAAGGCTAGGGTTTAGGTAAATTAGGTTTAGGGTTAATTTCATAATTTCAAATAAAAATAGGGATACTCTAGTAATTAGAAATAAATTTTAATCCAATAGTAATAATGTGTAAAAATACTATTTGCTCATCAATTTTTCAAATTATTTTCAATAAAATGTTCAAATCCAAGAATTAGAGATAATATAATTCATTTCTCTATTTTTCAAAATAGCAGTATTAATATTTTAGAATATTAATTATTTAATCCAAATCATATAAAATTCTTATTATTTCATAACTATCAACTTTATAATTTAAATATAGAAAATAATCCAATAATTGTAAAATTGGATAATAATTATAACTTATTTCACATTCAATTAATCAAAACTTGCTTTAATCATCTTTAATAAAATAACTTCTGAAATTAAGACTATAAACAACTATATGATTTGAGACTTGATCATAATAAGACTTTTTAAAAGTTCTGGGTTTTACATTCTACCCACCTTATAAAATTTTCGTCCTCAAAAATTGATACAAAACGAAAGAAATATCATAACAGTTCACTCTTCAACATATTTAAGGAAGAAGCAAAAATATCTCAACATATAAACATATATACGGTTTTCAAATACTTGAATTGTCGTATGAATAAATATGCAAAGGTAAGAGAATGATTGTAAAGCAAATGTTACAAGATAGGCTCCATGCAAAAGATGACATGGTTCAAACATGTGATAGTAAAGCAAGGCATACTTTTTCAAACCAAAGATATCAACCAGACATGGCCTTCGGCGCACCTCATGATCAACCACGGCTCTAGGCCCAAACAACCCAACCAACAACCAATCACCATAGTCCAACAAAGTCTCAATCGCAAACACAATTAGAAAGTTCAAGCACAAACAAATAGTTACTGCAAGTAGAACAATTAGCAGCTAATCACAACTAATCACAAAGGCAAACTGTTCCGAGGGTTACCTAAAACTGAAGGTCGATCTCGGATGAGATCTGCTGTGGTGGCCGGAGCTGGTGTGTCTGACTTGTTAGACTTGGTGGTGTTGCTGATCCGTCGTCACCGGAGGGTGGTGGTACCTGCTAGAGACTCCGATGTTTAAGTTAGCATGGGCTTTAAGCAGGTATTTTATGTAGAATTAGAGTATGAGTTATGCTTGGGTGCTCCAGTGTATTTATAGTAGTGTAGGCTGACCTTTCTAGATAAGATAAGTTAGTTATCATATCTTTATCTTTAAGTGAAGTCATCTTATCTTCTAGGGAAGTCATCTTATCTTCTGGGGAGCCGCTCTTATCTTTCTAGGCTTTAACTGCCTTTAGATTGGGCTGTATCCCTTCATTTGGGCATGTTTGGGCCCCTCATGTCGATTTGGTCGAACTCTTTTAAAGAAGAGGTCGGGGTCCTAACCTGAAGAGGTCAGTTGCTTTGTCTTCAATCTCCCTAGGTCGGATAGCTCGACCCAGGGTATGAATAGTGCCCCTGCTTGAGCTTGATCTTTACTTTTTTAGGGTCATGTCTTCAGATTTTGACCCCTTTTTTTGGAGAAAGTCGAGCTCGAGCATTATATAACTTCTGCTAGGTGCTCTTGAATGCGAACCATTTTCCTCCTCTTTTTTAATTGTAGCGCGCGTTGCGCTTTTCTTAGGAACGTGCGAGGATAAAATGCTTATTGACTCCTTTTGCCGTTTCCCTCTTTTCAATTCATTTTGAATTTTTAAGCCCCTTTTCAGTTTCTCTTTCCTTTCTTTTCGCTCTTCCTCTTACTCGTGACATTTTCACTCCCTTTGTTTCCTTCTATTTCACATCTCTCTTCAGAGAAGTTCGTTTGGAGTGAGCTTGTTCGTCGTCTCTTTTTGATCTTCTTCGACAGTCTTTAAAACGTTTATTGCTTTCTTCTTCTTCCTCAGGTTGGTATCTTCTTTCCTTTTGATGACTCGTTCTGGTATTTTATGTCTGCGAAGAATCTGTTTTGAAAGGCTGGATCCTTTTTGCTAAAGGTTGCTTTTTTTTAATCAGTGTTGTGCTTTCCTTGACTTGCCCCTAATCTCTTTTCCTTACTGTTGTGCTTCGACTTCATATTTTCGCGTTTTCAGGCCTTCCAACTTTCCCTGCCTTTGGAGTGACTGTTTGGTGTGGATTTTACGCTGTTCTTTGTTACTACTTTCTTCCTTGCAGGTTAGCATTTTCTATCTTTTTCTCTTTTTTGCTTTCGACAACTATGCATGCTTTGATGTAGGGCTTTGACTTTTGTATCTTGCTTTTACTCTTTGAAAAACTTTGATTCTTCTGTGAAAAGATTGTCTCTTTTTGTGTCTTGATCACGACTTGTGTTTTTTCTTTGTTGCTTGCTTTTTTTGCGAAGAATGTGCGTCTTCCGGTGATCTTGTTCAGGGACTTCGTTGCTATTCTTGTATCATTATTTTTTACTTTTTTGCTTCTAGCTTAACACTCTTTTGATGATGAACTATCAGTAGGAGAATTTGTGACTTTTGATGCTTTTTGCTGGTGGTGATGATTTCTACTTCGAGATGTTTAGGGCATAGGTTGTCAATTTCTTTTTTCCTGGTTCTTACCTTGTTATTGCCTCCAAAGGGTGCCCCTAGGCTTTTGGTGTGAGTCTTGGGGCTTTCCTTTTACTGACTTCTTGATTTTCATATGTTATTGTCCGAGTTTTTTTCCTATTTGTCTGATTTGTCTGGTAGTAACCCATTTTATTTTTTCTTAATGTAGGAATAGTTGACCCATGTCACATCGCAAAAACATTGTTGCAATGTCTTCTATGATCCCGGATGGCATGTCAGATTGGCTGGATTCTATCGCTCTGATGTGTGTTACAGTTGTTGACTCTGAATATCGCGTGCGGCTTAAGAGACACCATAGGATTTGTAGTGATAGGGATCAAGAGAAGAACTATGAGTTAGTGTCGCCTGATCCTGAAGAGAGAGTCAGTTTTCCCTCTTCGGTTCAAGGGGAACGTCCCTTCTTCTATGCTTATGACTATTTCTTTAGTCAGTTGAATATTACCATTCTTTTCACTCCTTTTGAGACCGAGTTGATGTGGTCTTGCAATGTAGCTCCTTCACAGCTCCACCCTAACTCTTGGGGATTCATTAAAATCTTCCAGTTGTTATGTCAGGAGTTAGATATCCGTCCCACTCAAACTCTGTTGTAGGAGCTCGGCCCTTCTTTTTGGATGAGAATGACGAACCCACCTTCCTTTTGTGTTGGCAAAAGAACGTGGTAGTATCTAGGTATTCCTGGAAAAGTCTAGATGAGGTTGAGCAGGCTTTTGTAAATGCGTTGAATGAAAACTGGGGGGAGCCCCCACATCTTAATACAAAGAAGTTTCTAGGGGATCCCTCCCTTCTTCAAGCTGAACTGGGTAGTGGTCGATTTCTTTTCCCTAGTTGTGATTTGTGATTTGAATGTTTATCTTTATCTGTTTGTAACTTGTTTTCTTGGTTTCCTTTTTTGTAGAGATGGTTAAGTCTACGGATTCCATGAGACATTTTCGCAGGGCCAAGAAGGCAACAGTTGCTCAGAACATTTTGGCCCAGACTTCTGGAAAGGGATCGACTCAGGCTTCTCTGAAGAAGCCAACCTCGGACACTGCAGAGTTGCAGAAAGTCATCCCGACTCCCCAGGTTCGCTTGGGTCCTTCTGATCCTCCCCCTTTGGCTTCTGGTGCTGCTTCTGGTCCTGCTCCCAAAAAATAGAAAACTATGGACAAACAAAAAACTGTGGATCTTTTTGACCTCGATGCTCCTGATTTTGATGTCGTGGGATTTGTTGATAACCAAATTGCCTATTATGGTCGACTTCCTATGGACAACGTGTCCATTCTTCATCACTTGAGTTTTATTACCAATAACAGCATCCAGATGGTTCATATGGGTGCGCCTTTGTTTCAAACTGTCCAAGGTTCCCCTGTTCATGCTACTAAGGAATTCTTGGAGGATGCAAAGTCGGAATTTGATAGAATCAAAGGATTGAAGGATGAGCTTGACGCCATGGTGATTAAGTTGGAGTTGGACTTGGAGAAGGAGAAGTCGCGGGCTCTCAGGGCTGAGGCAGCTGCAAATTTAGTGGAGGAGATGGCAAAAAATTACAAGGAAAGTTATACCCGCACTTATGCCGAGGTGTTAGAGCTGAGGGGGAGGCTTGAGACTGCCCACGTGGACTATGCCGACCTCCAGGGACATCTGGTGGACACTGTTACAAGCACTTATGAAAACTTGAAGGCGCAGGTCCGAGTTATTACTCCTGAACTCGACCTGACACTTTTTAGCTTAGACAATGTGGTGGAGGATGGAAAAATAGTGCCTGCCCCAGATGATGAAGATGATGGGCCTCCTCCTGCACCCCCTGTCAAAGCCTCTGCAGCCGCGACTTCTTCAAATCCTTCTGCCGAGGTCGACCGTTCCCAACCCGATCCGGATTGTGAGATACTCAATAGTGAGGATCGGACCCTGGACGTTGTCCCTGTGAATATCATTCCTCTTCCTTCTGCCACTGACGCTACTACTGGGGAAACTTTGCACCCCTTATAATTTATGTGTTTTTATCTCCACAGCTCGACTTGTGGGCTTTTAAACTCTATTTCTGTAATTTTGGTTATAACTTGGTTCCTTTGACTGTTAGTTGCTTCTATGCAACTTAGTAGATAAACAAAGTACTTTTGAACTCTTAAGGTCCTCTTCCAGGTTGCCTTCTGAGTCTTTTTAATGATTGTTGTGTTTCTTTTGATATGCTGATT
Organism: Arachis ipaensis; assembly: GCF_000816755.2. Taxonomy (NCBI): domain Eukaryota; kingdom Viridiplantae; phylum Streptophyta; class Magnoliopsida; order Fabales; family Fabaceae; genus Arachis; species Arachis ipaensis. Next base: position 41,038,433 of record NC_029785.2, on the reverse strand, counting down.
GTTCTTTTGCAACCTCTACAAATTTTGTAGATCTTTATAGAGTGTTGGTACTCTGCTTGTCCGACCTCTTTTTGATTAGATCTTTTATCTATCTTCTGGTTGGACAAGGTAACCCTTAGGACTAACTTGTTTGACAACTTTTTAGTGTTCAGGCATAACCTTTTTAGTTAGTCTTTTGAACAATTTTGATAGCCTTGTCGTGGTGTCGTGGTTTTTGGGCAGAACTGTGTTTCTTTTAGCGCTTGCTTTGGATGGTCGACTTTGTTAGTTTGAAAGACCGTTTTCATTGGTCGACTTTTCTTTATCGATCCTTCTTGAGTTATTTTTAGTAATCCATTTTTACTCAAACCTCGCCAGGCCTCTTTCTATGGATTTACTTTTTATAACTTTTTTTGTAGATGGGTTGGGTCTGACTTCTTCTTGTCGAAACCCCTTAAGTTATTTTTAGTAGTCCATTTTTACTCAAACCACGCCAGGTCTCTTTCTAGGGATTACTTTTTATAACTTTTGTCGCTTTGTTTGGTCCGACTTCTCCTTTGTCGGTCCTTCTTAAGTTATTTTTAGTAATCTATTTTTAGTAAAACCTCGTCAGACCACTTTTTATGGATTGCTTTTTATAACTTTTGTTGATTAGATTGATCTGACTTCTTCTTGTCAAATCCTCTTAAGTTATTTTTAGTAATCCATTTTTAGTAAGACCTCGTCAGGTCACTTTTTATGGATTACTTTTTATAACTTCCTGCATTAATCTGTTTTTGTTGCTTTCACCTTGCCGACTTCCTTGTAATCGGGCGATGAGTTTGGTTCTCATCTTGCCGACTTTGTCATATTTGGGTGACGAATTATTGCACTCAGATTAATACGTCTTGGTAGATAACTTTTTTGTGTAATTCTGAAAAAACTTTATTCAAGTAGGAAATATGAAATAGACAAGAGTATATAAATATAACTGCTTACCCTTCTAGATCGAGCAATTTTGTAGATCTTGGCTTGGTGTCTCATTAAAAAGCCTTTTTAGGAAAAAGAGTGCACCTTTGCCTAAGATAATTATTACTTTCTAACTATAGTACCTCCTTAGGTTACAGGCATGCCATGGCCTTGGTAGCTCTCGCCCTTCTAGGTCATATACCTTGTAGTAGTCTTTTCCCAGTACTTCTATAACTCAGTAAGGTCGTTTCCAGTTAGTTGCTAGCTTTCCCTCTCTTGACCGACCTGCTTCGATGTCATTTCGGATTAAAACGAGGTCATTGTTGGTGAAGCTTCGCTGGACTACTCTCCAGTTATACCTTAAAGCCATTCGATGCTTTAGCGCTTCCTCTCTAATCCGAACTCTTTTTCGGACTTCTGGAAGTAGGTCGAGGTCTTCCCTTTGAGTTTGGGAGTTGGTATCCTCACTAAAGAGGATTATTCTGGGGGATCCTTCCTCTATCTCTACTGGAATCATTGCCTCCATCCCGTACGCAAGTCGGAAGGGTGATTCTCCTGTGGTGGAGTGTGGAGTTGTCCGATATGCCCATAGAACTTGTGGGAGTTCCTCGACCCAAGCTCCCTTTGCACCTTGTAGTCTTCATTTTAACCCGGCTAGTATGACTTTGTTTGCAGCTTCTGCCTGTCCATTAGCTTGTGAATGTTCTACGGATGTGAATTGGTGCTTTATTTTTAAGTCGGCTACTAGGTTTTTGAAACCGGTATCAATAAATTAAGTGCCATTATCTGTGGTAATGGAATAAGGGACTCCAAACCTTGTAATAATATTTTTGTACAGAATTTTCTGACTTCTTTGAGTAGTGGCATTGGCCAGGGGCTCTGCCTCAATCCATTTTGTGAAGTAGTCCACCCCTATAATGAGGAATTTGACTTGTCCTGATCCTTGGGGAAAGGGTCTGAGGAGGTCTAGTCCCTATTTTGCGAACGGCCAGGGTGATGTTACACTTATGAGCTCTTTTGGTGGGGCGATATGGAAGTTAGCATGCTTTTGACATGGTGAACATGTCTTGACAAAATCTGTTGCATCCTTTTGCAAGGTCGGCCAGAAGAATCCGGCTCGGAGTACCTTTTTAAACAGAGCTCGTGCCTCCCAAGTGATTGCCGCACATGCCACAATGTACTTCTTCCAGGACTTCTTTTGTGTTAGAAGTTGGTACGCACTTTAGGAGGGGTGTTGAGAACTCTCTCCTATATAAGATGTCGCCCACCATAGTGTAGTACTGTGCTTCTCGTTTTAGACGTTTTGCCTCTTTCTTATCGATGGGGAGTGTTTCTATTTTGAGGTATTTGATTATGGGGGTCATCTACCCCTGATCCTGACTTGATATGGTTAGGAACTTTTCTTCCTCTAAGATTGATGGGCGTTGCAATATTTTCTGGATGAGGCTTCTATTATTGTCCCCTGGTTTGGTGCTGGCTAGTTTTGAGAGTGCATCAGCTCGAGCATTCTGTTCCCGAGGTATATGTTGGATCTCATATTCCTCGAGTTGTTCGAGCTTTTCTATGGTCTTGTCCAGATATTTCTTCATGGTGGAATCTTTAGCTTTGTACTTCCCTTATATTTGTGAGGTAACTATTTGAGAATCACTGAAGATGGTGAGCTTTTGAACTCCTACCTCCTTAGCCAGCCTCAAACCAGCCAGTAATGCTTCATATTCGGCTTGATTATTTGAAGCAGGGAATTAGAACTTTAGTGAGAGTTTGATTTGGGTTCCCTGATCTCTTTCTATTATCACTCCTGCCCCATTCCTGGCTTTGTTTGAGGATTCCTCCACGTAAAAATTCTATTTTATGGGAGTTCCCGGGGTATCAGTGTACTCAGCAATGAAGTCGGCCAGATACTGTGATTTGATTGCTGTCTGAGCTTTAAATTGTAAATCAAATTCGGACAACTCGACTGCCCACTGCAGTATCCTCCCAGCTAAATCTGTCTTCTGAATAATGCCTTTTATGGGCTGGCTAGTCCGAACCTTGATGGTGTGAGCTTGAAAGTATGGGCGAAGTCGTCATGAAGTGAGTATGAGAGCATAGGTGAACTTCTCTATCTTTTGATAGTTTATCTCGGCCCCTTGCAGGGCTTTGTTGATGAAGTAGATAGGTTGTTGCCCGCTTTCATCTTCTCTAACCAGTGTCGAGGCTATTACCCGATTTTCTACTGCTAGATATAGTACGAGTGCTTCTCCTTCCCGTGCCCGGGTAAGAATAGGTGGCTGCCCCAAGAAACTTTTGAAATCTTGGAAGGCTTTTTCGCACTCTTTAGTCCATTCAAATCTTTTTCCCTTCCTTAATGTGGCGTAAAAGGGGAGGGATCTTATGGCCAAACCGGCTTAAAACCTGGACAGAGCTGCCAATCTTCCGTTGAGTTGTTGTACTTCCTTAACACAGGTCAAACTTTTCATGTTGAGTATAGCCCGGCATTTATCTAGGTTTGCCTCGATTCCCCTCTGTGTAAGCATGAAGCCCAGGAATTTGCCAGCTTCTACTGCAAAGGTACATTTTGCAGGATTAAGCCGCATACCATGCTTTCTGATGGTGTCGAACACTTTTGCGAGGTCGGTCAACAAGGATTCCTCACTTTGTGTTTTTACCAGCATGTCGTCGACGTAGACCTCCATCAGTTTTCCGATGTGTTCTGCAAAGACTTTTTTCATTAATCTTTGGTAGGTAGCTCCTACGTTCTTGAGTCCGAACGGCATAATGATGTAGCATTAATTTGCTTTGGGAGTTAGGAACGAGGTCTTCTCTTGATCGGGTGGATACATCGGGATTTGGTTGTATCCTGAATAAGCATCCATGAAGGAAGGGTACCTGTATCCCAAGGATGCATCCACTAGAGCATCTATACTTGGTAGTTGGTAGGGATCTTTTGGGCAAGCTTTATTGAGGTCGGTATAGTCAGTGCACATCCGCCACTTCCCATTTGACTTTTTTACCAAGACAACGTTGGCTAGCCATAGTGGGTATTTGACTTCTCTTATGAATCCTGCCTCTAGTAAAGCTTGCACCTGCTCTTTGACAGCTTGGAACTTTTCTGGTCCGAGCTTCCTACACTTCTACTATACTGGCTGAGATCCTGGGTATACCGCCAGTTTGTGACACATTAGTTTAGGATCCATGTCTGGCATATCTGTGGCCTTCCATGCAAAGAGATCGGTGTTCTCCTTTAGGAACTGTATCAGAGACTCCTTCAGGTCTCTTTTCAAGGTTCCCCCAATATTTGTCGTTTTATCATGAGTATCACCGATCTGGACCTCTTCGGTCTCGCCTTCAGGTTGTGGTCGGGATTCTTCGCGGGCTCGAACTCCCCCGAGTTCAATGGTGTTGATTTCCTCTCCTTTGCGGTTGCCTTTGAGGTTCAGACTTTCATTGTAACAGCGTCGCGCAATTTTTTGGTCTCCTTTTATCGTGGCGATCCCTTCCGGAGTTGGGAACTTCATACACAGGTGTGGAGTTAAAACTACTGCAGCGAGCGGATAATTTATACGCTTTTTGACATTGTTTTTAGTATGTTTTTAGTAGGATCTAGTTACTTTTAGGGATGTTTTTATTAGTTTTTATGCTAAATTCACATTTCTGGACTTTACTATGAGTTTGTGTATTTTTCTGTGATTTCAGGTATTTTCTGGCTGAAATTGAGGGACTCGAGCAAAAATCAGATTCAAAGGTAAAAGAAGGACTGCTGATGCTGTTGGATTCTGACCTCCCTACACTCAAAGTGGATTTTCTGGAGCTACAGAACCCGAAATGGCGCGCTTCCAATTGCATTGGAAAGTAGACATCCAGGGCTTTCCAGCAATATATAATAGTCTATACTTTGGCCGAGTTTAGACAACGCAAATGGGCGTTGAACGCCAATTCTACGCTGCTGTCTGGAGTTAAACGCCAGAAACACGTCACGAACCAGAGTTGAACGCCAAAAATACGTTACAACTTGGCGTTCAACTCCAGAAAGAGCCTCTGCACGTGTAACATTCAAGCTCAGCCCAAGCACACACCAAGTGGGCCCCGGAAGTGGATTTATGCATCAATTACTTACTTCTGTAAACCCTAGTAACTAGTTTAGTATAAATAGGACTTTTTACTATTGTATTAGACATCTTATGATCTTTGGAAGATCCTGGATTGTATTTTTGATCCTGTGATCACGTTTTGGGGGCTGGCCATTCGGCCATGCCTGAACCTTTCACTTATGTATTTTTCAACGGTAGAGTTTCTACACTACATAGATTAAGGTGTGGAGCTCTGCTGTTCCTCATGAATTAATGCAAAGTACTACTGTTTCTCTATTCAATTCAACTTGTTCCACTTCTAAGATATTCATTCGCACTTCAACATGAATGTGATGAACGTGATAATCATCATCATTCTCCCACGAACACGTGCCTGACAACCACTTCCGTTCCACCTTAGATTGGATGATTATCTCTTGGATCTCTTAATCAGAATCTTCGTGGTATAAGCTAGATTGATGGCGGCATTCATGAGAGTCCGGAAAGTATAAACCTTGTCTGTGGTATTCCGAGTAAGGCTCTGGGATTGAATGACTGTGACGAACTTCAAACTTGCGAGTGCTGGGCGTAGTGACAGACGCAAAAGGAGGGTGAATCCTATTCCAGTATGATCGAGAACCTCAGATGATTAGCCGTGCTGTGACAGAGCATTTGGACCATTTTCACAAGAGGATAGGATGCAGCCATTGACCACGGTGATGCCTCCAGATGATTAGCCATGCAGTGACAGCGCATCGGACCATTTTCCAGAGAGGATGAAAAGTAGCCATTGACAATGGTGATATCCTTACATAAAGCCAGCCATAGAAAGGAGTAGGACTGATTGGATGAAGACAGCAGGAAAGCAGAAGTTCAGAGGGACGAAAGCATCTCTATACCTTTATCTGAAATTCTCACCAATGATATACATAAGTATTTCTATCTTTATTTTCTGTCTATTTATTATTTATTTTCGAAAACTCCATCATCAATTATTATCCGCCTGATTGAGATTTACAAGATGACCATAGCTTGCTTCATACCAACAATCTCTGTGGGATCGACCCTTACTCACGTAAGGTTTTATTACTTGGACGACCCAGTGCACTTGCTGGTTAGTTGTATTGAAGTTGTGAATGAAAAACGAAAGACCGAGAACCGACAACCGAACCGGTTGAACCGGTTTAAGCCTGTCTGGCACTGTGTTTTGAGAAAAATAAGATTTAGAAAATTGGTTTATTGTTTTGAAAGGATAAAAATAATTTTAGAATTGAAAACCGGGCACTAATCTTAAAGGTTTTGGCCCAAAGTGGGCCAAACGGGCTAAAAACGCTAACGGGTTGGACTGGGCCCAAACCGGGTCCAAAGTCCAACATATATAAACTCATTTAATGAGCTTTTCAGCTCATTCATACCCTCATATGATGAGAGGGGCGCTAAATGAGAGAGGAGAGGAAGAAGGGAGTGATTACTATTCACCTCCACCTTCCGGGAGCCATAACTTGAGCTACGGAGCTCCGATTGACGAGCCGTTTGTGGCCACGTGAAGCTCTTGATGAGCTCTTCCTTTATATCTAAAGAAATATGGTAAGATCTCTCTCTCTCTCTCTTCATGCACCAGTTTCCATCCCTAAGTTTTTTCATTTTTGGGGTTTGGTTTTTGAGGAGATTTTATGGTTTTGCTTATTTAGGTGATCTCTAGCAGCGAGTGATAGATAGATTTTACCCCCAGCCTCATTGGATAAGGTAAAGCACCTCTTTATCCTTGTGGTCTGATATAGTATGAGCTTTAGTGGTTGATGTATGGTTATGTTGTATGTATGAAGCTTGTTTTTTGAGTTGATAGTGGCTGTTGGTTTGGCTTTGATGGTTTGGAGCTTGGTGGAAGCTTGATTGGAATCAAATTTGGTGTTTGAGTATATTGGAAATCGGCAAAGGTATGGTTTTGATTTTCTTTATGTAATATGTATTGTTTATGGACACTTAGGCTAGTTGACCCTAAGATAGAATTTGAACTATTGATGTTGTTGATTGATTGAGATAAATTGTGTTGTTATGTATAAGTGTAGTGGATTGTGGAATGTTTATGGGGTTGTTAAATGATGTGGATTAAGTTGAAGATATGTGAATGATGATAGAATGATTGTGAATGGTGATAATTATTGGTAGAGTATGTAAAGTTGTATGTGATATGGACTGGTATATTTAATTGGTGGTAAAGTTAAGGCTCTTGTTGGTGAGTAGGACTTGGTGTGTGATATTGATATGTGTGTGTGTGTGTGTGTGTGTGTGTGTGTGTGTGTGTGTCTA
>NC_029785.2:41011740-41031121 GCF_000816755.2 Arachis ipaensis | reverse complement strand
ATATATTATATATATTATTGAGTTGAGATTTGGTTAAATATGGAAGAATTTGTGGGTTAATGAGTGAATGAAGGTTTGGAAATGTTATTGATGAATGAGGAGAATTAGGATTGTTTGTGATGATTTTTGGTTTGTTGGAGAATGATGATTTTGATGGTGTGGAATAGGGTAAATGGAAGATTATGGATGGTTGAGATTGAGGAATGAGTGGTTGTTTTGGTATTGTTAGGGTAGTGATTATATTGGTTTTGGTTTGAAAGTTGGTCAAATTGAGGTTATGAAGTTTTTGGGTAAAAATGAATTTTTGGTGAACTTTGACGGATCATAACTTGAGCCTCAATTTTTGAAATTTGTTGAAATTTGATTTAAATTAAAGTTCATTGAAAACTCTTCCTATTGATATAAAGTTTGTAAAATTTGGAATTTTGTAGAGGAAGTTATGATCATTCAAAGATTGGTGTCAAAATTTAAAATTTTGCAAAGTTGCAGAATTTTGTGATTTCTGATATGTGCACACGCATAGCCTTGAGCGCACACACACCCCTGCGAAATTTTAAACCTGTGTGCACACACAGACCTATGCGTACGCACACGCAGGGAAAGGCTTCCTGTTTTGAGCGCTAGCACATCTGGTGTGCGTGCATATCCAATGAGGATTTAAAACCTGTCACGCACACATTGGGAAGGTTAGTCTGTTGGGGGCGCTCGCACGCCTTGTGCGAGCGAATAGAATTGCAAAATTTGGTACATGTGCATACGCACACCCCTATGCGTATGCACACGTTTTAAAACTCTCTTGGGCGTGCGCACACACACCACTGTGCATACGCACATGCCCTGTTTCTCAAACTTAAACTTTGTTTTCAACTGTTTCACCTCCCCAACAAGCTTGTAAGCTTTTGTGACACCATTTTAAAACTTTTGGGCTTATTTTTTTGGTATCAGAATAAGGGAAAGGTCCTAGGAGGTTTAATTTGGGTTTTATGTTAGAAAGTTAGTAAACGGAGCTGTAGGTTTCTGGTGTACTGAGGATGGGTATAGTAGATGAGAAAGGAGGATGGTATTGGAATTGAGGAACTGATGAACTAAGGAGTTCAGAATGGAACTTATGTATTGATGATGGTTGTGACAAGTATGAGTGGAAGTGTGTTGTGAGCAGTGGTCTTTGAGATTGAAAATGTGATTACGATATGCATTGTTCTCCGTCACAGGGCTGTGGCAGTCTACCGCCTACGTTCGGATGTGAGAGTTGAAGCTGGGCTTCTCACTCATATTTCTCGCAACCAGAGGAAGTGGTAGGGCACACTCCCTCGGAATGTTTCCCTCTGAAAGGAGAAGGTGGTAGGGCACTTATCCCTCGAAATTATTCCTCCTTATGCGCAATAGAGAGACTAATCCGGGAGTTGTCGACCGGATTTTCTGTCGGGCTTGGCACCATAACCGACATGTGATATCACATCCAATAGGGCAGACATTCATCATATGCATCTTCTATATGCTTACTTGCTTGCTTTGTTTACTTGAGTTTTCCTAATTGTATAACATGTCTACCTGTTGTATATGAATATTACATGTGTATTACTTGTTTGCATTAATTGTGATTGTCTGGTGCTGAGGAGGTTAGGTAGGCGGTGGCGATGGGATCGCACAGAGGTTAGGTTGGCAAAGGCTGTGGATCACAACTAGAAAATAGATTAATACAAACAGATTTACAGACAGATTTATCCTTTATTACAGACGGATTTTTGGTTACCGACGAAATTACCGACGGATTTTGTCCCTCTGTAAAAGCCTCGTCGGAAATTATTTACCAACGGATTTTTTTCCGTCGGAAAATTACCGACAGATTTTCACCAGTTAGCGACGGATTTTCCCTCTGTAAATTCTCCATCCATTTCCTGAAGACGACGAACTTTCTGACGGATTTTCCGTCGGTAATTACAGACGAATTTTTCGACGGATTTTCCGTCTGTAATTACAGACGGATTTTTTGACAGATTTTTCGTCGGTAATTACAGACGGATTTTTCGTCTGTAATTTGAGCCTTGGAAAATCATCTCACTCTGATTACAGACAGAAAATCCGTCTGTAAATTCGTCAGTAAGGTAAAATAAATTTTTTTTTAGATTTTTCATTGCAAAATAAACTTGTTTTTATACAAAATAAATATAAATTTAATACAAATTTTTATCTAATTTGTATTCGAATATTTATAATATTTCAAAAATAAACAAATTAATTGTATTATCAAACTAAAAGAAAAGTACTATAAACAAGAAGTCAATATAATTCAAAACATAAACAAAGTGTATTGATACATCAACTATAATAATAAGTAACAACCATACATCAAAGTGTGTTGATACATCAATTATAATTTAAAACATAAACTCAAAGTGTATTGTTCAACTGTACCACTGATTGACCCACATGAATATCAAGAGACTCATATATGTCCTGTAATATGTGAGCACCTTCAACTTCAATCAGTTTCAATGAGTGGCCTTGAATCCTGAAGTTGATTGATGTTGTTAACCCAACATTGGACACTCTGATTTGTAAGTCTTCCCTGCAAATAAATATAGTTGATTTAAGTTTTATTTAGTTTCAAATAGTGAATATTAATGGAGATGGAGAGATGGTTAATTAATAATTAGTTATTACCTGCTTGATCGGTAAAGACAGCAGAATCTCTTTGCCCATTGATGAGAAGAGCATCAGGAGAAGGAAGTTTCTTGCCAAAGTCCAATAGTCTCCTTAGTACCTGCAAATCAAAATTCTTTAGCCCATCTATGTTTTGATCATCAATAATTCTTTGATTTCTATGTTACTCTTTCAGCATCAGGAGCAGGTTAGGGAATGGAAATAACAGATCTTTGGGCAATGTTAAGTGCCCCAAAACCAATAATAAGTACAAAAATCTTAAATAATAAAAGTAATAATAATAACAATTAATAGTGTAAATCAAAGCGGTGGTAGCCAGAGATACCAACATCATGAAGGATATTCAATAGCTTAGAAACCTACCAGGTGGAGAATTGGCCCAGTGGTGGAGAATTGGCGTGAAAAAAAGCACAATTGGATCCCAACAAGAAGTAAAACCAAGGGTATGTGAACCTGTCAAGTCCACTTGTAGGTTCATCAAGGAAGAGCAATCTAGGCCTCATCAAGATCTCCAAGGCAATGCTAACCTTTCTCTTTTCTCCACCACTTATCCCTCTCAAGTGCCAGTTCCCAATCACAGTGTCTGCACAATCCTAAAGCCCCATTAAATAAAGTATTTGTATTATTAAATAATACAATTTCTTGAAACCTGAGGCCAAAAAGAAAATGAAAAAAATTTCTCAGCAAGAAATGTTGGCAGCAGTAGAAAAGCTGTATTCAAAAATTCATTTTATCTTTTACTAATTTGGAGGGATTTGGGATTTGGGAATGGTGTGGTCCAAGGTGATAGATATCAAAGTTTAAGAAATTGAACATGTTTTGCTTTTTTTGATGGTGCATGCCTCCTTCTCTAAATAGTTGCTCTTCCTCTCTTCATCAATACCTGAAAAAGGAAAAACCCACTCACACACTCACACTCACTAGAAAAAATACATATAAGAAATTAAAATTGTATCAAAATTATCATGAAAAAGAGAGAGATAGGGATAGAAATTAAATGATAAGATGAAACTCTTGTATTATTATTTGAACCATTCTCGAATGTGATTCCGTTAGCTTGTGTTAAAGTTGTAATTAACTAGTCCAGGGGGTTTCTACCTTTTTCATTGCATGACACTATTCGTCTTTTGCTTTTGCTTTTTTTTTTTAATCTTATCTAAAAGTCTAAAACATTATTTTCTTCAATCAATAGATTAGGTTGTTAGCCCTTGAAGAAAGGATCGGATAATGTTTACAATACAAGAAGAATCATAAAGATCAGAGGGAAAGTCCCTAAAAAGTTTATGAACCTATAAATATAAGAGTAAAATAATAAAAGGACGGGTCAACCTTTGTGCTTTTCTTCTACGACTGGAATGCACTATAATAATATATATAGATATGTAAAATATTTTATGACAGAGTTAATAATAAATAAATAAATATGTTCTAGTTGTATGTACAAAAAGAATATCTATGAATCTATCTATCTATCTTTTCCTTTCCCATTAAATAAATAGCAGATCATGTTTCAATTCAAGCTGAGATTATTTTTTAATTACTTGTTCAACTTAACGATAACTACAAATGATGAAGCCTTGTCAATTTGTGTCTTGTGCTTTTGAAATTGCTTCCTCTAGATAAGTATGTTTAGCGTGGAAATAAGATTTGGACATATTAAAGTCCTTGTCACGCCTTATCTACCAAATTCAAAAATCTAGCAAACAACCAGGTCCAAGGGAGTACCAACATGGACAAGACAAAGAAGACTTATATGTATTTACTTATATATATATAAGAACAACTGAATTGTTAAAGAAAAGAAAAAAGAGACATTGGAAAGCTTACCTGACCGAAGTCCTTGTTTATAGTTTTTAGCATATGATCTGAGGGGTTTTGAAGAGCAGGACAAGGAAACCATTGGAAGCGAAAAACTACATACAAGATGATGTTCTTATGATAGTATTATAGAAATGATGGGCATTGAAAATATGAACTATTTAGTTAGTTGGTTCTTAGTTGTATATTAACCTGAATTGCAGCAGAAGCAGGTCCAAAGTAAACTGTTTTGCCAGCACAGAGCAAACAGAGATTATCAAAGAATTGAAAAACTTCAGCACTAAGCTGATGGATTGATGCAATAACTATCCTTTGAATGGCATCTTTATGATCAAGGGATTTAATTCTTTTCATGACATAGTAAGAGGCAGCACTGTCAAGTCCACTTGTTGGTTCATCAAGAAATAAGAGTGTTGAGGAGTCTTTTAAATACAAAGCAATTGTGATATCAAAAATGCTTTACAAATCAGAATTTAATACATGCAAGCAATGAAAACAAATCTAATAAGCATCGACATTAATGAAAGACAAGAACTGATGGGAAGAGGAATTAGAAAGAACGTAGCGGTAAAACCTACCTTTAACTTTCTAAGAAAGCTCTTCGGAAATGAGGGCGCCAAGTAGTGGAAACAGAGTATATCTTCTTCTTAGCCTCTTCCTCACTACATAGTTAGCAGAAAACTCAAAAATCAAAATAGGAGGAAAGAAAAAAGAAGCAAATTAGGCATTGAGATTGAGAAAGAAGGACCTTCCAAGAACTTGAGCTAGTTGTTTCATATGCTATTTATATAGGCTTTCTCTTGATCCGATCTTGAATAATTCTATTAACCATATGAAATGAATAGTTTGATGAGGAAATAATTTTGCTACACTTGAGCACCATTTCCCCACACACCAGGCCTGAAAAAGAAGCACATTACTGCATATGAAAATCATGTAAATATTTTAAAGCTCATACCTTCCAAGAAGAACCTCTGAATTTACAGCACCTAGAGCAAGCTAAAACAAAGAACACAGTTTATTATCATCAACTGATATTTGCCAAAAAACACAGTTGATAGGGCACAAAATTATTGCTGTTAATCTCATTTTAATCAGTCATAGAGTAATTTCAATCTATGTACTTAGCAGATTGCATTTCATGAACTGATATTTATAATTCCTTCAAATGTAAAATTCAAACAAAAAATCTTCCAATTCCTTTTTCCAATTTAAGAATATGGTAATCTCTCCATCTTACCTCAGAAGCAGAACTGCAGAAGGCACAATACATTATCTTCAACGCAAAACTTTTAGCCATAACAATTAATGGAGCTACTTTCAAAACCAAATTCGAACCTTGAAGAAGATTCAAGAACAAAAATCTAAACCATAAAACAAAAGTGGAACAGATCGAGTTTTAGATGCAACAATAACGTATGAACATTTGAATTCAACAAAAAATATAGATTAATAGCAATTCCAGAATCTAAAATAGATAAAGACGTACATGTAGGTTTCAGATCTGGTGACACGATGACTCGACAAGGCTGTGAACGGCGAGGATGGATGGCGCGAGACAGAGAGAGACATAAGCTGAGAGGCGGCAGAGGGAGCTCGTGCAACGCGAGCAGCAAAGGAGGGACCTTATGCGAACGAGCGGCGGCGGAGGGAGCTTATGCGAACGAGCGGCGGCGGAAGGAGCTCGTGCAAGCGAGCAGTGACAGAGGGAGCTCGTGCGACGCGTATGGCGACAAAGCAGAAGTGACGGAGAAGTCACACTTGCCCTATTTTCAACTCAAATCAAAGAGAGAGGAGAAGAGCAAGCTTAAAGGAACGATCGGAGAAGATGAACGGTGATTTGTGTTGAATGAAGCTTCATCATGGTGTGTTTCATCAGGGTTTAACTTATTTTAAACTTGCGAGGGATTTATTAGATGTTACAGAGGGATTTTGTTATCGGTGATAGTTTCAAATTTCAACTTCAATTTTATCGACAAAGTTACCGAGGGATATTAAAATCTGTCTGTAAATTTTGTGAAAAAATTTTTTATTTTTTACCGACGAAAAATCTGTCGAAAATCTGTCGGTATTTTCGACAATAAAATTTTGTCGGAAAAATCTGTCTGTAATCTGCTGTTTTCTAGTAGTGGATACAGCGGTGTGATTAATATTAGTTAGAATTTCCCTAAGTTTAGATAACCCAGTTTATGGTTTAAGTTCTTTATATATTTATTTATTGTATTCTAAGCTTGAATATCCGTATGTGATGTGAAGTTCTAGGATTGCCTTCGGTGTCCCAAAGCCTTACATCTTACATTATTGGGCACTGTTACCATACTGAGAACCTCCGGTTCTCATTCCATACTTTGTTGTTATTTTTCAGATGCAGGTTATAATTCACCTCGGTGAAATTGCGGACATGGTGACAGAGCGGAGTATGGTTCTTTCCTTGTATGTTTCTGTTTTACTTTTGTTGTAGTATTCTCTCATCTTTTGTATATTTAACTTTATAGCCTTAGAGGCTTATTTGAGAGATAAGTTGTATAAGCTGTTTTAACTTCAAAACTCTGTATTTTTCTGTTTGTAACTAGTCGGCTTAAACTCCGCAAGTTGCGGCTAGTTCCCTATGATTATAATACTATTATATCTATATATATACATATGTTTTATTCTCTTACATCTATATCCTGTGTCTTGTGCGTTAGTTTCGTGTGAACGTTTTGCGCTTTGTAATTCTGTATTTGAGCTTATTTTCTTCATCGGGATTCTAGAATATATTATTTCTTTATATATATATATAAGCCTTAGGATTGTCGTAACCTTTGATTAACTTTTGCTTTACGGCTAGAGGTAAAGCTTAGGGTAATTAGGGTGTTACAGTCAGCCATCCGGCTCATAACATATTCCGCAATCAGCCAAAATTCATTATCACACATAGCCATTCCGGCTCATAATAAAGTAGCACTTCCACCATCCAACATCATCAAATTCATAAAATCAGCATTCAAGCCATAAATCACTTTTTCTCAATTCACTTCACTTTGAAATCAAATTTCAACTCTTTTCAGCCTTGGCTTTAAAGTTCTCATTCCTCAAATTGTTTCAGGCTCATAAGCCCCTTTTACTCAAAGTAAGTTCCCCTTTAAAATAACAAAGCCACTCTCGGCATCCTCTTTACAAAACTTCCAAAACCATGGCAAATTAAAGATCTCTTTTGAAATATTCAAAATCATCAATCCAACAACGGGATTTTATAACAAAAGTTTCTCGGCAGAGTCTCAAGTCTTTAGGGGAGAATAACATAACTCATTTCCTTAAATTCACTTAAAATCATTAAAACCTTGGCTTCCTAATTTGAGTAATAAAATAGGATTTAAGCCAAACCAAATCATGTAATCAATTACTCCTTTCAAAGCCATTTCCTTCACTTAAACAAAACCAGCTTTAACCCCATGATAAATTCTAAAGCGTTTTAAACTGCTCAAAAATTGTTTTAGTCTTGCAAAAATTCAGAATTTAAAGAGTACTTAACACTTTTCCCAAAACATTTTAGAATGAAACTTGTCAATAGACGTTCAAGTTCTTTAAAATTCACTGAAACTCCTCTAATTGAAACCCTCAAGTTAAATTCAAAGACATAAACCCTTTTCACATTTAAAACAGCCTTAAAGCATAAGTTTCATCTAAATAACTTGTTCACAAGGGAGATATAATACTTTTCTTAAGAAACAAGACTAAATCACAATTTCCTTTTTAATAATAAATTTCAAAAGCATAAATCATCCCCTTCTTAATAATTCAAATAAAATAGTAGAAGTGTTTAACTCATAATCTTCCAAATAGCATTTCAATAAAATCCCGGAATCTATCAGAATTTCGGCAGCACCTCCCCTAAAACTTGGACTTTGCCACCCGGTTCGGGTCCCAACTAAACCGTTCCATAATCCTTTTCAATGGTCCAAATCCAAAATCAGTTCAAGAGCAAGCTAAATCCAACAGTCACCTCATTTTCATATCTCAAGAAAACCGTTTCAAAAATCAAATCATTATCAACCAATTAAACTTATTTCCAAAACTTTAAAGAAACAGTTCAGCAACAATTCATTTATCAAAACCAAATCAATTAAAGCAATCCAGGCTGAATCCAAAAGTGTGTTCTATTCTTCACATTATCAAGAAAACCAACTCAACTCAAATCAATTCCCAACAGATTAAACTTGATCCCAAATATTTAAAAGAATCAGCTTCAAAAACATTCTGTTTCACAAATCCACACAACAATCCAGTCAAACAAACTTTCATAATCATTCAAGACAACCAAACAATACATAAGACTGTTACAATCACCAAATATATATTGTCTCACATCAGTATCCATATGTAATAATTCCAATATATAAAACATAGTTTTTGGAAAAAGCCCCTACCTCAATATGCAAAACCATAAGCCAAACGTGTCACAGGAACATTCTCTCTCAACCTGAAATTCGCAGTAATCACAGCAACTCTAATCGCGACATACAACAAGCGAAACTCAATCTTATAGCAATTAACACCACAAACCTCAGCGTGAGGTAACAGAATAGTAACTAAAGGGCTTTCAAATCGAAGATGCTTACCGAAACGAAGAGAGAACGGCTGAACCGAAACAGCGGCGGTCTCAAAGCTGGTTCGGCGGCAGCCCGGTAGCCACCTCAAGCGGCAGCAGCGACGAACACCGATCACAATAAATGAAACCAACATGCAGTGACTATAGTATTCTCGGAATTCAAAAGGACAGAGGCTAATAACAAGACCCTTACCGCGACTAGGAAGAAGTGACTGAGTCAATTAGTGGCATCCCCGGCGGTGGTTCTGGTGGCCACAAGACTGCCCCTGTCGACCAGAACAGCGGCAAGGCTTCCTCCTCCTTTGGCAGCAAAAGCAGTAGTGTCATTTGGCAACCACAGATCTCTGGCAACAGTACAGAAGCTTCAGCTAAGCATCGCAGAGCAACAGATCGACAGACACGGCTCCACCAACGGCACTAGGAAGCACGATGCTGACAGCGGCGACAGCGACGGGCTTCACAGCGAGAGCGACGGCGCGAGGCAGCGACGGCTCCAAGCTCGTGACCACCCCCACTCGCGAGCCCACACTCTTCTCGGTTCTGCTCTCGATGGCGATGGCGCGACGGCACGGTGGTGGTGGCGAACTGGACGCGGCGACTGCACGGTCAATGGCAATGGCGCGAACCTTCCTTCCTTTTCGCATCTTGCACGACTCTTCCTTCTAACCTGAATAGCGCCGATGGCGTTAATAAACCACTATTTTATGGTTTATCTTGTGCTCAATTGAGTGGTTTTTATCAAGTATCTGCACACTTATTCATACAATTTGCATGATTTTACAATTCCTTCCCAATTTTGTTCTACGGTTGAAAACTTGCTTCCTAAGCCTTTAAATTGTGTATTTTAATTCCCCTTTATGTCATTCGATGCCGTGATCTGTGCGTTAAGTGTTTCCAGGCCTTATAGGGCAGGAATAGCTTAGAGGATGGAAAGGAAGCTTGCAAAAATGGAAGGAACATAAGAAACTGAGGAGCTGACCTGGAAGGAACAACGCATGCGCGTACCTGACGCGTGCGCGCGAAAAGCAAAATCGCATGGCGACTCGTGCGCGTACTTGACGCGTACGCGTGACACGCGAAGATGACCATCGAAGCATACGCGTGACTGACGCGTACGTGTGACATGCGCCACGTGCAGAAATTGCAGAAAATGCTGGGGGCAATTTTGGGCTGATTTTGGACCCAGGATTCAGCCCAGAAAACACATATTAGAGACTGCATAGTGGGGGAATCATTCATTATTCATTCACACAACTTTCATTCACATAATTTGAGGTTTAGATGTAGTTTCTAGAGAGAGAGAGGCTCTCTACTCTCTCTAGGTTTTAGGAGTCTTAGGTTTAGCTATTTTCAATTTTAGATTTATAACTTTGCTTTAATTTAGTTTCTCTTCTACTCTTAATTATTCTAGCACTTTAGTTTCTCTTCTCTTGTTTATTGTCTCTTATTAATTTCTATACTTTTATGTTATGCCTTCCAAGTGTTTGACAAAATACTTGGTTGGGTTTTAGAGTAGATTTCTCTCCTCTTGGCTATGGTTGAGTAATTGGAGACTCTTGAGTTATCAAACTCCTTTGTTGATTGATAATTGGAAGTTGCTAGTTGATTTGGATCCCTCTAATGCTAGTCTTTCCTTAGGAGTTGACTAGGACTTGAGGAATCAAATTGATTTATCCACTTGACTTTCTTTCATAGTTAGAGGTTAACTAAGTGGGAGCAATGGACAATTGATGTCACAATTGATAAGGATAGCTAGGATAGGACTTTTAATTCTCATACCTTGCCAAGAGCTTTCTTAATTATTAGTTTATTTTCTTATCATTTACATTCCTTGTTCAACCTTTCAAAAACCCAAAAAGATACTTTTCCATAACCAATTATAAGTATGCTTCCCTGCAATTCCTTGAGAGACGACTCGAGGTTTGAATACTTCGGTTATTATTTTTATAGGGGTTTGTTACTTGTGACAACCAAATTTTTGTATGAAAGGATTATTGTTGGTTTAGAAACTATACTTGCAATGGGAAATTATTGTGAATTCTTTACTAGCAAAAATCCGTTCATCAAAATGGCGCCATTGCCGGGGAATTGCAAACATGTGCCTTATTATTGGTTATTGTAAATATTTGTCTTTTGCTTGTTTGTTAGTCTTTGTTAGTTTTAGGACTTAGTTTCTTATTTTTATTAGTTTTTTATTTTATTTGCTACTATGAATTCTCACCCCTTTGGCTATGAGTTTGGTTCGAACTATGTTGCAAGAAATGGAAGCTATAATGAGAACATGCATCCAGGATGGGAAATCAAAGGTGGGAGGAGCCTCAAGCTTACGGACAACCTTCTTGGCAACAACCTCCTCCGGTCTCATACAGGTATAACTCCAATCCTAATGCATACCAATCGAATGGATGTGGTAGTCCTTCTTGTACGTGTCACCGACCACCACCACAAACCTATGGACCACCTCCTCAACATAGCTTTGAAACACCCTACTCACAAGCCCCTTTCCACCATTTACCTCCATATGACCCTAACCCTTATCCACCACACCAACTACCATACGAACCATATGAACCATACCCAGAACCACCACCTTAATATACACCATCTCCATACCCTTATCAAGAAGAACCACCTCCGTATTATGAGCCTTTTCTTCAAAATAATGAACCCTCCTATCCACCCCAACCTCCACTAGATGGCAACACTCTTAGTGTTACTCACCAAGGGCAAAGAGAGCTTCAAACCACACTTACCTCTACTCTCACTAGTCTCACCACTACTTTCCAAGGTCTTATATCCTGCATGGATTCATCATTTATCCGCAATATTCAACCCTCAAGCTCTGGTGCACTTCCTTCTCAACCACATAATGATCTCTCCATCCCATCACCACCCTCCATGGAAGAGCACCCACATCCATCAATCCAAGAACCACACGATGGCATGAAACAAGAGAGAAGGGATCATCTTAGGGACCTAATGGATCGGTTTCACGAATTCATACTTCAAAAGAAGCAAGAGGAGGCCCAAAAGGTGGAGGTAGGAGAGGCCCTTGAAGATGAAGCAGTCGACGAATTAGTGAAGGTTGGACAAGAGGGAAGCTCCATCATTGAAGACAACTCTACACTAAGCGACATCAAGGAGGATTTTGATTTTGTATTAGAGCAAGTGGAGAAGGCCGAAATTATCAAAGAAGATGAAGTAGTTGACGACTTAGGATATGTGGAACCTCCATGGGAAAGTCAAGTCAAAGAGCCTCCTTCCAAGACGTTTGAATTTAATGTTGAGGAGGGTCTACAACCTCCAAGGCATGTCATGGTTGAAGACTTGGAGGAGGTTGATCATGAGATGGGTTCAATAATTCCTGAGTTTCTACCTACAATTGAACCCTCTCCCATTGAACTAGAGGAAGAGGTTAATGTTGCAGAAGCTTGTCAAGAGGTGGGGATCATCAAAGAGGAGCCTCAAAGAGTCAAGCTTACATTGGCAAGGCCGCCACTGGAGATACCTCCCCCCAAGCCATTACCATCCAACACAACATTCAAGTGGGTAAAATTCTTATTCTTAAACTGTATATTCCCACTTGAATATGGTCTGCTTGAAACGAATGGACAACTTAGAGCTCTCTGCGGTTTTAAGAGTAAAAGGGAGATGGTTAGCGGTTAGCAACACCATCCTAGGTTCATTATGGTTGGCAGCTCAAGGCCTAATTGCAAGGGTTGGTATAATTCTCAATTAAGTGGGTTTAGGAGGATGTTTGGGTGCTTACATGAGAATTCCAAGGCTAAACCACCCGGTTGGAACAATGATGATCCACTTACAGACGGGTGTAGGAACAAGATTTGGGATCCGGGCATACAAGAGGATCAACTTTGAGAGCTCAAAGCTTGTGAAGAATTTCATCAAGGCTTGGTGAATTCACTTAGAGATGTTAGAGCTTATTGGAAGTCCAAGCATTAGTGGAAGTTTCAAGATGAGTTCAAACACAAGCCGCCATGACAAGGAGCTCACCAAATGTCCAACTTAAGGACTTTAACTAAAAGTGCTAGGTGGGAGACAACACACCATGATATGATCTTTCATTTTTAGTTTTATTTTATTTTATTTTTATTAGTATTCATTCATAATTTCTGCATCATCACCTGCATTCTGCATAAAAAAAAAAAAAGAGGGGGCAACCCACGCGTATGCGTAGGCAACGCGTGGGCGTCGATGCAAACCTCGCTCCCCCATCCAACGAACCGAGAGTTGTGATGGAATCGTGCGGCTGGTGTGCAAATAGCATAATTCGAACCGCACGTACGTGTCTAGGACGCGTGCGCGTCCCTTGCAACCTGGGAAATCCACGTGTACGCGCCAAGTACGCGCACGCATGGATATGGAAATTGGTGTAAACAGTATGCTGAACAGAGAGTTGTGATGCTCTGGGGCTGGCACTGTGCTAGAGACACAAAATCACCCCACGCGTACACGTTGCTGACGCTTGCGCGCCCTTTCGCTTTCGGACCACCCATGCGTACGCGTGGCAGACGCTTACGCATCGAATGGCCAACTCAGTTTTCACGCGTACGCGTGATGCACACGTGCGCGTCGCGCCCTGTTTTTAAATTCTTACTTCTTTCTTCTATCCTTTCTCCTTTCTCCTTCTTTCCTCCTCCTTTCTTACCTTCTTCTTCTTCATTCCTTTAACTTCTCACCCTTACTCTCTTTCATTCTATTTTCCTTATTGCATTTGCATACCTTCACTCATTGTATTTTAATTTTGTGTATGTTTTCTTTTTCTTTTCTAAATTTGATACTTTTTCTTCGGTGTTGAATGTTCTTATTCAACTGTTGTATCTTTTCTGATATTATTTTGGTACTTAGTGACTTGTTTTACACTGTTGGGTGATATTATCGATCTGTCAATGCCAATCTTTTCTGATACCTGTATTCCTTTTGCATTGATATGAAGTTATATTGTCTTTTATTACCCACACTCTCTTCCCCTTTGTTGCAATTTTTGCACTATTGATATGCCATTTGCTTATACTATTTTCTCACTTGCATGTTGTAGCTACCATGTAATTGAGACCCTCATTATTTGGCATTACCCCACCCATACATTATTTGTTTTCTTATTTTTATTTCTAGGTTACTTTTCTTCCCTTTTCTCTTCTTTCAGGATGGCCACCGAGAAGGAAAAGGAAAAGCTTCTCAATGGGACGACAGACAAGTCCATCTGCACAATCTTTGGAGAAAAGCATCAGTATAGCAGCCCGTCCACTTGCACATCTTAGCATGCACCGAGGACGGTACAATCTTCAAGTGTGGGGAGGTCAATACCGACTTCCGTGGGTTAGTTACTTTTTTCTCAACACCAATAGTTTATTTTCTTTGTTAGTTCATTGTTGCATTTGCATGTTTGATTGCATGTTTGTTGATTTTGTGCATGTTCTTCTACTACTACTTGGTTGAAGTAATAAATTTCTTTTTTAAGACCCATTTTATAATATTTCACTAATTTAAATTGAAAATTTATGTTAAATTTGTTTGAAGATTGTAATTTGGAACATGAATTATGGCTAAGAACACACCATCTGTGAGATTTGAGCTTAATTATATGGTTACATTGTTTAACTATGAATTTTTATTCTTGTGTGTTTTCTTCTCTATGATTGCAATCTTTACTTTGTTCCATTCTATATGTCCATTATTTAGTATATTCATGCATATATGTGATTGAGGCCATCATTTGTTATTAGCTCACTTATTCCAAATAGCCTACCATTTCAATTACCTTTGTTCGCCACTTTGAGCCTTTTAATCCCCATTTGTTCTATATTTTACCACATCACTAGCCTTAAGCAGAAAAATAATTAATTACCCCAATTGAATCTTTGGTTAGCTTAAGATAGGGATTGTGTATCAATTAAGTGTGGGGAACTGTGGAAACTTGGGTTGATGAAATTGTGTTGTGTTTTATTGACAAAAGTATTAGGAAATTTGGGTGCATACTCATGTGAGATAAAAAAAAAACCATGTGCATTGATATGTTGTGTTTACTTTCATGTTCAAAAAAAATTTATTACAGTACAAATAAATAAATAAATAGGGGACAAAATTACCCCAATGCTAAGTTTAATAAAAGATCAATCCATATGTGGTGAAATTAAAGAAAATTTGATACATGAGTATGTGATGCAAAAGTGAGAATTATGGGTAGCTAGGAATAATTTCATATATATAGAGTGTGTGTATGTTAGGTGAGAGCTTAGGTTAGTCAAAGATTCATATTATAGCTCACTTGGCAATACATATATCCTCACCTTTACCTTAGCCCCATTACAATCTTGAAAAGACTTCATGATGTTTGCATTGGTATACTAAATATTTATTGATTGGTTAGATGAAGAACAAAGTTTAGAAAGCATGACTAAAGAAGAATAGAGTGATTAACCTTAGACACCTAAGAGATTAGAGTGCATATACACTACCAGTGAGGGTTCAATGCTTGATTCTATGTTCCCTACTTTCATGAGCTATCTTCTTACAAGTTTACTTGTCTCTTATTGTGTGATTTGAATTAGTGGAATCTGATTTATGTTTGTCTTGGGAAATTTGTTTGCTTTTAACCAAATAGGTAGAAGTATTTTTGCATTTACTTGCATTCATATATAGGTTGCATTTCATGAGTCTTACTATTCCCCATTCATTTCTTTTGTCTCCTTGAGCTTAGCATGAGGACATGCTAATGTTTAAGTGTGGGGAGATTGATAAACCACTATTTTATTGTTTATCTTGTGCTCAATTGAGTGGTTTTTATCAGGTCTCTACACACTTATTCATACAATTTGCATGATTTTACAATTCCTTCCCAATTTTGTTCTATGGTTGAAAACTTGCTGCCTAAGCCTTTAAATTGTGTATTTTAATTTCCCTTTATGTCATTCGATGCCATGATCTATGCGTTAAGTGTTTTCAGGCCTTATAGGGCAGGAATGGCTTAGAGGATGGAAAGGAAGCTTGCAAAAATAGAAGAAACACAACAAACTCAGGAGCTGACCAGCGAGGAACGATGCGTGCGCGTACCTGACACGTGCGCGTACCTGACGCGTGCGCGTACCTGAAGCGTGCGCGTACCTGACGCGTACGCGTGACACGCGAAGATGACCATCGACGTGTACGCGTGACTAACGCGTACGCGTGACATGCGCCACGTGCAGAAATTGCAGAAAACGCTGGGGGCGATTTTGGGCTGAGTTTGGACCCAGTTTTCAGCCCAGAAAACACATATTAGAGGCTGCAGAGTTGGGGAATCATTCATTATTCATTCACACAACTTTCATTCACATAATTTGAGGTTTAGAGGTAGTTTCTAGAGAGAGATGCTCTCTGCTCTCTCTAGGTTTTAGGATTCTTAGGTTTAGCTATTTTCAATTTCAGATTTCTAACTTTGCTTTAATTTAGTTTCTCTTCTACTCTTAATTATTCTAGCACTTTAGTTTCTCTTCTCTTGTTTATTTATCTATTTTCCAATTTGGTTTGTGAACTTTTGATCTTAGATTCAATTTCCATATTAATGCAATTTATATCTACCATATTTATGATTGTTCCTTTCTTCAATTTATGTTATTGATGCCTTCAATTGGTTGTTTGGATTTTATTGTCTCTTATTAATTTCTATGCTTTTATGTTATGCCTTCCAAGTGTTTGACAAAATGTTTGGTTAGGTTTTAGAGTAGATTTCTCTCCTCTTGGCTATGGTTGAGTAATTGGAGACTCTTGAGTTATCAAACTCCTTTGTTGATTGATAATTGGAAGTTGCTAGTTGATTTGGATCCCTCTAAAGCTAGTCTTTCCTTAGGAGTTGACTAGGACTTGAGAAATCAAATTGATTTATCCACTTGACTTTCCTTCATAGTTAGAGGTTAACTAAGTGGGAACAATGGACAATTGATGTCACAATTGATAAGGATAGCTAGGATAGGACTTCTAATTCTCATACCTTGCCAAGAGCTTTCTTAATTATTAGTTTATTTTCTTATCATTTACATTCCTTGTTCAACCTTTCAAAAACCCAAAAAGATACTTTTTCATAACCAATTATAAGTACGCTTCCCTGTAATTCCTTGAGAGACGACCCGAGGTTTGAATACTTCGGTTATTATTTTTATAGGGGTTTGTTCTTGTGACAACCAAATTTTTGTATGAAAGGAGTATTGTTGGTTTAGAAACTATACTTGCAATGGGAAATTATTGTGAATTCTTTACTAGCAAAAATCCATTCATCAGGCGTCCTTTCTCGGCGACTAGGACGACAACTACAAGCCCGCGGCCCTCTCACTCGCAAGCCATCACTCTTCTTCGGCGCTGGTGGCAGCAGCGGGATGGACGGCAGGGTGCGGTGGTGCGGCGGCGAGGCATGGTGGCAACGCCCTTCCTCCCTCCAGATCTCCCTTCCCTGCTTCCCCCTTCTCCCTCTATCCCTTTCTTTCTTTGTTCTTTCACAGCGAAGGAAACTGTGTGTGTGTAGGCTGTTTGGTGAGGGTGGTGCGGCGTTGAGGGGAGTGGGGAAGGCTAGGGTTTAGGTAAATTAGGTTTAGGGTTAATTTCATAATTTCAACTAAAAATAGGGATACTCTAGTAATTAGAAATAAATTTTAATCCAACAGTAATAATGTATAAAAATACTATTTGCTCATTAATTTTTCAAATTATTTTCAATAAAATGTTCAAATCCAAGAATTAGAGATAATATAATTCATTTCTATATTTTCCAAAATAGCAGTATTAATATTTTAGAATATTAATTATTTAATCCAAATTATATAAAATTCTTATTATTTCATAACTATCAACTTTATAATTTAAATATAGAAAATAATCCAATAATTGTAAAATTGGATAATAATTATAACTTATTTCACATTCAATTAATCAAAACTTGCTTTAATCATCTTTAATAAAATAACTTCTGAAATTAAGACTATAAATAACTATATGATTTGAGACTTGATCATAATAAGACTTTTTAAAAGTTCTGGGTCTTACATCCTTGGAGTCTCCGTGTTGTCCTCCGATAAAATTTCGGATATTGGTGAGGTCAAGTTTAATTGTGGTGTATATTATTATTTGTTAATATTATTTCGGTTATAAATGTCTATCGTGTGTGTGTGCGCGTGCGTGCGTGCGTGTGTATTATTTTGTTATGGAGGTGTGCACACCTGTTTAGCCCCCACCATGTCCCAAGACCATCGACAGTTAGACAGCAACCTCATTTGTAGTGTCATCTTGTCCCTCATACAGTCCTGCACATCAGTCACTATCCCTGTTCTACAAGGTACAGTTAGGCAAAGCTATCACTTCAAACTCGCATACAGAAAGGTCTGAATGACAAAGCAAAAGACAATTATGCAAATATACAGTGACTAGGAGGAGTCATATAATAAAGTGCCGAGGTTGCTCCAAGCATTGCAGATTTGTTCTCCCAGAACATACAATATGTGATTTCAGGACCGCACTGTACTATGATGGGCACTTGATGGTGCGCGACTGCAGCCAATTTGATAAGAATATATTTCACACCTAACAAATATTAATAACATGCCAACTAACCTATTTTATGTTACCAAAACATAATATATTCTACTCATCACGTATAACAACACTAAATCTATAAAAGTACCCTAATTATAATTATAAGCTTATTTATTTAAAAGAAAAAACAACAATACTAACCTAAAAGTCGATCGCTCCCGCGATGTGCCAAGTCAAATTAAGGCTGTTGATGCCATCGTCTTGTGCATCTGTGCGCACCATAACATCCGAGTATCTCCAAAATATCAAGAATACGTCCGACAAAGGGAGAAATGAAGGTTAAGGGAGAAGGAAAGTGACACTTGAGGCACTATGAACGAGTTGCTTATATAGGCGCGTTTAAGCCTTACCTTATTTACGGTGTAAATGAAATAAGTGTGTGTATATCTCATTTACACTGTAAACGAGATAAGATACGTCTCATAATATGTCTGCAAATGCGATACGTGGACTTTGTGATGTGTCTTATCTCGTTTATAGTGTAAATAAAATATATACACACGTGTTTCATTTACACTACTGTAAATGAGATAAGTAATGCCATGCAAATTGATAAAAACGCTCCAAATTATTATATCCGTAAGTAAAATATTTGTTTTATTTATTTAAAAAAATTTTAATTTAAAGCTTAATCTACTAATTAAATAAATAAAATAAAAATACATAAAATTAAATAATATTTTAATATTTAAAAATATAAATTAATAATTATAAAATAATATTTATATT
>NC_029785.2:41011395-41011689 GCF_000816755.2 Arachis ipaensis | reverse complement strand
GAGTTGAAAAAAAAAAGGAATTAAAGAAAGACAAGATGTACGTATATCCAATATTGGAGCTAAATTCAACTGCAACTGGCGGCATTTTCTGTGGTCAAAGCCTTGTTCATGTACACACTGCATCCTTAAAATATTGGACAAATATATATTATTGACAAAACTGAAAATCAACCTTGTCTTATGATGTGCACAATAGTTGGAAACATTTCTTTTTTATTAATCATATTAATTTCAGTCATAAAACATTATAATACGGATTAAATCTAAACCCCATATATAGGATCGTATCTGTCA
>NC_029785.2:40986457-41011272 GCF_000816755.2 Arachis ipaensis | reverse complement strand
ATTTACTAACCTCCTAATATTTTTCATTAAAAATATCGATGGACCGACCCATGAAAACTTTTGAATTACTACTAGATTTGGCAGTTTGATTTTTTCACTTCAACTATAGTAGCATTGCTATTATCATGAAATCCTTTATTTTAGAAATTTGGTTAAAATATTTAATAGATGGACACATTTATATGTATCTAACCGTTAGACTTCAGAGTACACAAAAAAAAAATTGTTACGCAAGTTTATGTAATGCATTGCGTGTTCACAAATACTATTTGTAGACTATTCGCATGGAGAAAATGAGGAGAAAAAAGAAAATGGAAGGGGAGGGAAAAGAGAAATTGATAATTCTTGTCCTTTTGTTTCCTACTTAATTTTAGGGATATTTATAGGTCGGATAAAATTGAGTTTGTTTTGATTTAGATTTGGCCTTAAATATATATCGAGTTTATTTTTTAGACTTTAATATAGTCTTAGAATCGATGAAAACTAAATATTTTTTAGCCATAATTATACCAAATCGGAAATGGATCTTCTCCATTTTATTTTTCACTGGAGAGAATAAAATGTGATCTCTCACCTTTAATTCTATAAGTGGGACCAAAAATTAATAAGAGAGAGAACAATTAATGGTGAGATCAAACACTGGACACTATCCAGTTTTTTCCCACTGGAGAGAATTCATTCTCTACCAAATATAAATTGGGTGAAAACTAGGTCTTTAAAGTTTTTTAACAATAACTTATAAGAATAAACTTATTTATAAAGAAATTTATTTATGATGCACTTATTTATAAAGAAGAAACTTGTTACCGAAAAGTTGATATCTATATTTGAACTTAAATTTTTTTATAAATTCTAATTTGATGTTTTTTTGATCTATTTTCTAATTCAACAAGTGTAACTAAAAATAAAACAATAAGCTTATAATTAATATAACATAATATTAAAATTAATTTAAAACATATATATCTTTTTTAGTTCCCTTAAGGTGCACATGAACCGAATGAAACCGAATTCGCTTTGATCCGAACTTGACCCGAAATAATGCTCGAGTTTGTTTTTAAGATCTTTACCCGATCCTAAACTTGATGAAATTACACCAAATTAATTCTTAAAATATTCGAAATCGAACCAAATTTTCGAGTCAGGCCGAATCATATGCAGCCCTCCTTAGTTCAATGTTCAAACATTTTAAAGCAAACACAACGAACGTACCATCAGCCTGATCAAATTTAGGCCCCGATAAACTCTATTTTACTCATCATAAAAGATAATTTAAATAGCAAGTGTTGCACTATCCTTATAAGGGTTATAACTATAACACGATTTTTATTCGGCCAGCACTTTTTAAATAATTTGGTCAATACTTAACCATCAAAGAAAAAATGAGTAATTTTTTATTATTGGATATAATTTCATCTATTAAAAATATTATTGATGACTAATTAATATTTACAAAATACAAAATTTACTGACCCTAGCATTCCTCTTTAAATAATATACGATTTTGTGCACTTCATCACGCTTAAGATGGAATAATTAAGGACTTAAAACATGGACTTAGACTTGTATAAAGCGAGAGTAATCCAATAATAATTTTTCACTTTATTCTGATACCGTATTAAAATTGGAATTAAATGAATGTAACTCGCCTAAAAAATTAATTCAAAATAAATAAAGGATTACTCTAGAAAATTTATCCTTAAAAAAATATAATACTTGTAATACACTTCTCTCATATTCCAGCATGAACATCTAGAGCGTAAAGTTTAATTGCAACAATGATCATTTATAGAGCAGCCGAATTAAAGTGAATTGGATACAATCTAATATTATATTAGATATTAAGTGGATCTCTTTCATCCTAAAAACTAATTTAAGTGAAAAGAATTGCCTTACATTTAAAAAAAAAATACCACACTTTTTGCTAGATAACAAACAACTTTATATTTACAATATAATATAAATTTTATTAATTAATTTTTATAATTCGTATATATTTAAAATTAAAATTGTATGGTTATTTTCTATTGGAGAATTTGAAACAAGAAGTTATACGTTGGCCCACACAAGAAATTTCACGAAAACCACCTACTTTTAACAAGAAAGACTACATCGATCAGTTGTCGTAGTAGTTCGAAGAAAGTAGTATGCGTTGGAAAAAAAAAAATTATTTGATTTACTCGACTCTAAAATATATCAATTGTTATTGTTTATTTTCTCTAGTGTAACAACCTTAATACCTTCGGATACAAAATTTTCATTGGTGTATACGACCTTAACCACTATATATAAGGAATAAAGGATCATAGGCCGTACATAGGAAAGTTGACAAAAATAAAATTTCACAGCATTAGAAGTTGTTGGTGCAATACGAAAAGTCAAATTCCAACTAATTAGTTCAGATTTGAACGCCTTTGATCGATAAATCTTGTTTACCGTGGGCACGATAACTGGCACACCAGAGGTGCGTCCTTCCCGGTCCTCTCGTACTAGGGAAAGGTCCTCTCAATGCTCTAACGCCCACACCGGATATGGACTGAACTGTCTCACAACGTTCTGAACCCAACTCACGTACCGCTTTAATGGGCGAACAGCCCAACCCTTGGAATATACTACAGCCCCAGGTGGCGAAGAGCCGACATCGAGGTGCCAAACCTTCCCGTCGATGTGAGCTCTTGGGGAAGATCAGCCTGTTATCCCTAGAGTAACTTTTATCCGTTGAGCGACGACCCTTCCACTCGGCACCGTCGGATCACTAAGGCCGACTTTCGTCCCTACTCAACGGGTGAGTCTTGCAGTCAAGCTCCCTTCTGCCTTTGCACTTGAGGGCCAATCTCCGTCTGGCCCGAGGAAACCTTTGCACGCCTCCATTACCTTTTAGGAGGCCTACGCCCCATAGAAACTGTCTACCTGAGACTGTCCCTTGGCTACCCTTATATCTTAATATATATATATATTATTTCCATATTTATTTTTATATTTCATATTTATCTTACTATATTTATCTTACTAAATAATCTTATTTATATATTATTATATTTAATATTTAGTTTAGAATATTTAATGTATTTAAATGTATATTTAATGTAATAGGAGCGAATATGGGTAGAAAATTTAGCAATCGAAATTTGATAATTTAAATGTGATATTTGGATTCAGTGAATTTTTCAGAGTCGGAAAACATAGTTTTCTGCGTAAAAACGTGCACTGGAACTTTGACCGGTAGTACCGGCTGAGATCTGTCTGGTACTACAGCTGAGAAAACTTATTATAAATAAATAAGGTTAAGAAATTAGGATTTATAATTAGGGAAGATAGAAATATTTAAAATGCGATTTAAAGCGTTAATCTTAAAGGTTTTGGCCCAAAGTTGGGCCAACGGACTAAACCAAGTGAATTGGGCCCAAGTGGATCCAAGCCCAGCATATATAAGCCTTAACTTAAAGCCATTCAGCTACCACAACCCTCATTTAGTGTGGTTTTTGCTGAAATGAAAAAAGAGAGATGAGAAGAGAGAAACCCTAACTCTCTTTGATCTTCAAATCGTTATAACTTTCTCTCTGGAACTTTGATTGACGAGCCATTTGCGGCCACGCGTTGCTTTTCTCCTCCTCTTCGAGTCTTTCTAAGTTTTGTGGTGAGTATCTAACTCTCCTCTGCCCAGTTTTGATATTCCTCTTATACTTCGAATTTGGTTTGGGTTTTGAGGAAATCTTGTGATTTTGGTTGTTTAGGAGTGC
This sequence comes from Arachis ipaensis, assembly GCF_000816755.2. NCBI lineage: Eukaryota > Viridiplantae > Streptophyta > Magnoliopsida > Fabales > Fabaceae > Arachis > Arachis ipaensis. The sequence continues at coordinate 41,007,532 of NC_029785.2, read as the reverse complement.
TCTAGTATGAGCCATTAGTGATATTCATCACAAAATTTTATGGGTTAAGGTAAGGAACCCTCTAATCTTTGTGATTTATCATTTTTATGAACCCTAAGTTGATGTATATATGTGAAATTGGTTATGTTAGTGTATTTGGTAATTTTGGTGCACAATTGGGAGGTTGGTGTTGCTTGTGGAGCCTTGGTGAGGCTTAGAGCTAAGGGTTGGTGGAGACTCTCAAGAAGAAGCTCAATTATTTTGGCTATAAGAGGTACGGTTTAAGTTTAATTTAAGTATCGTGTGGTGTGATGAGAACTCCTAGGCTAGATGCCCTTAGGATAAGTTTGGATTGTGAAAATGGTTGGTACTAATATGCATAGTTGATATGTAATGTGAATTAATGATTGGATTGAGAATTGTGTGAATTTGTATGTTTGGTGTGTTGAAAATTTGATGAATTGGATAATCAATATTGGTTTGTGGAATATGCATTTAAATTGTGAATTTGGGCCGGAGGCCGTGAATCTTGGGCTGGAGGCTGGAAGAGGTAAGGAGGGTAAGTTGATGTGTGTATTATGTGATGATATAAGAGATTGGATAGATTTTAGATATTGAATGTGTAAATAATTGGTTTGGTTATTGAATAATAAGGTTTGAGGAATTGAGGTGTGGAATTTGATAGTTTTGGGTGATATTGTGTAGATGGGGTATGTTTGGTTTTGGTTGAGTGTAATTATGTGAATGTGGTTCGGTTGTGGTCATTTGGATGAGTGAAAATAAATTTGGCTTGTGAACATTGGAAAAATTGGTGATTTCTATTTTTGGGTAAAAACTTATTTTTGACCAACTTTGGCGGTCCGTAATTCGGTCCACAGGGTTTAAAATTTTTCAAAATTGGATTTTTATGAAAGTTTATTCAACGATCTTTCCAACGGTTCAGAAATGGTTGAAAAAGGAATTTTGTAGAAGAAGTTATGTGTGTTAGAAGTTTGGGGTTTGAAAATGTAATTCTGCAGCTTTTTAACTTAGTAAAAATTTTGGAGAATCATGCTTCCACGCACACGCGTGGCCGATGCGCACGCGTCAGTCTCGATTTTTACTCACCCACGCGAGCACCTAACCGACGCGCACGCGTCGTTGCACTGATGCAAATGCCCAGTAGGAAATCTAAAGAGTTGCACTGGAATTGTGCTGGTTTTGTGCGAGGAGCACAAAACGCACTCACGCATATGCGTGGTTGACGCGCACGCGTCACCTTACTTTTCTGCCATCCATGCGTGCGCATGGGCGACGCGTACGCGTTCTTTGTTTTTCTGACTTTCACGCGTGCGCATGAGCGATGCGCACACGTGACTCTGTTTTTAGCAAAAGTTAATTTTTAAGTTTTTAAAGCCGAATTTCATACTTCTAAGCCTCCATTTTCATCCTCTAAGTCCTAAATCTTTATAGTATGCCTAGTAATGAAAATAAGCTAGGACATGTGGTAACTTGTAGATGAAGTAAAGTGAGAATCAATGATGAATGATGAGTAATGATGGTTGTATGAGTTGCTGAGGATGATGGTGAAAGTGATGTGTATAGTATGAGCCGGATAGATGTGACAACCATTAAATTATGGCTGAGTATGTATATGTATATGATAAATGATTAAATGATTATGACTGATGGAGGAGGCTTGAACATGTGGCGAATATGCCGGAGATGCATATATGATTAATGAATGAATGTGATAAATGAATAATGATGGAAAATGTTGAATGTGACGTATGACCCCGGGTAGTAGGCAGTGGCGTTGTTGATGACAAGTCATGTTAGGCTAGTTTCACAAGCCTATTTCATTAGTTTTTACTTGGTTTTCATGCATTTTTAGGCAACAAATAAGTGTTTGAGTGAGAATTTCATGCTTGTCTTGATTCAATCAAACATTGGTAATTTTATGCATTCTCATTAGATTTCTAGCAAGATTTAGTTGATAATATGAAAGATGCAAGATTTGATGATCAAGCCAAGGCTTTGATGTATTTGTTTGGTTGATTTCAGGTGAAAAATGAAGAGGAAGAAGGGCAGATCAGAGCAACGTTGCGTTCAAATAGAGAACGCCATGCTTAGTAAGCGACGCGCACGCGCATGGGACGCTTACGCGTCAGGGGCAAATTTTGAAGACCCACGCGTACGCGTGCATGACGCGTACGCGTGGAAGTGTTTGGCGCTCGTTTCGAAAGAGAGCGCTAAGTTCACCAAGCCTGCATTTTCGGGCAAGATTGAAAATTGGAGGCAAAGTTTTGCAATCGACGCGCACGCGTCGATGGGTCACCTGGGACAAAGCACGCGCACGCGAGGTTGGCGCTGAAGCCTGAATTGAGATTTTTCTACCCACGCGCAAGCGCACAGGATACGCACGCGTGGCGTAGCGTTCATTAAGCAAACGTAACGCTCATTAAGAGAACGCTGCAAGGGACGCGCACGCGTCGATGGGCGAAAATGCAAAGCACGCGCAAGCGTGAAGGACGCATACGCATGGGTGCCCGAACGCTCCGTTCTCTAAATGAGGGCTACGCTCTCCTAGAATAGAGGCTCAAGCTGGAGGATTAGAGACTTCAGATCTCTCTTGGAGGATTAGAGACTCCAGAGAGCTTAGTATAGTTGATACTCTTTTATTTTTCTGCACTTCAGTATTCAGTTTCATCTTAATGCAATTTTAAATTTCTGCAATTTTACTTTCTGCAACTTTACACTTGAATTTGCTGTGATCTGAATTTACTTTTCCTGCAATTAAATTATTCTGCAATTATTCTGAGTCTGATCTATTGCTTTCTTTAATTACCCAGCAGCACATTCCCTTTACATTTACTGCAATTTACTTTTCTTGCTATTTAAGCTTCTGCCAATTTACTTTCTGCAATTTATAATTCTTGCAAGTCACTCTCTGTTAGTTTAAATTTCGTTCAGTTCACCACTGTCTGCTTGACTAGACTGATCACTCACTAAAGTTGCTTGATCCATCAATTCCTGTGGGATCGACCTAACTCCTGTGAATTATTACTACTTGATACGATCCGGTACACTTGCCGGTGAGTTTGTGTGGAATCTAATTTTCCCTCATCAAGTTTTTAGCGCCGTTGCCGGAGATTGATATAGATTGACAATGATTAGGTGGGTGAGAAGTCTAGATTAAGCATTTTCTTTGATTTTGTTCTTTTAATTTTCTGTTTTCGGCTGATACCAAGGTGTTTGAGTTATTGCCTCACTAAGAAATTCTCATCTGCGACATGAATTTCAATTTTTATTGGTGATGTGTTTTACAAAATTCAAATGGAGTGCAACTCATCTTGTGATCAAACAAATTTTATGGGATATTACCCACCATCACCAATTGACTATTTTAATGGTGGCTGGGAATATCACAAAGACAACACAGATTCTGAGCACTCTAATCAATGGAGATATGCTTCAGAGCCACAAGATGAGCAAGAGAATCATATGGGATATTGCTCACCACTACAAATGATTCAAGTCATTATCCTAATGGTGGTTGGGAGTATCACCAAGAATTAACAGATTCTGAGCAACCCAATCAATGGGGATATGCTCCAAAGTCACAAATTGATCAAGCACATCACATGAGATATTGTCCAGAACCACAAAATGATTTATGTCATTATCCTCATGGTGTCTGGGCATATCCACAAGAGTGTGAACAATTAAGTGAAAGGAATCTCCTCCCAAAGCCACAAAGTGAATCATATTGTTATGACACTAACACAAACTATGGCTGGGAAGGGAATTCTAATACTCCATATGCTATTCATCCAAAGACATCATCAATGGAGTGTGCTTTCAATAAATTCATGCAAGATTATCCCCCAATGCCACAAGATGATCCATACTGCGATGAATTTGACAATTCTTCAAGTTATGCTTGGGAGGATCAAAACCAGAAAGCATTTGACAGTTCATACTCAACTTATCAAGAGCCATCATCACTTGAGCAAACTTTTAATTTATTCATGCAAAATTATCCAACCTCACCTCCCAGTTTTTCATGTGAAAATTCTTCATCACTTGATGATGCCTCAACACAGTTTCCTCCACGATCCATACTAACCACAAAATTCATTCCACAATTCACAAAATTCATTCCATGCCCTCAAAACATCACCACAACACATCCATGCCCACAAAATTACTCTCAACCTTCATCCCTTGAGCTAGCATTTGAACAATACCTACAAATATCCATAGACTCTTGGAAAGAGCAAGAAACCCTCTGCAATAAGATGGATGGATATTTGGAGCAAGCAAGGAGAAATAAAGAATCGCTAAGTAAGGAAGATGAAGATCAATTAGTGGATGAAAAGGAAGAAGTGGAGAAGGAAGATGAAGAGGCCCCTGTGTCAAGCAAAATTTTAATGAAGAAGGAGGTGGAGGAAGCATTTGAACCTGAAACTGCATATCCACAAAAGCCACTTGAAGTGACAAAGGAACATGAAAATTCACAACCCCCACAAACTTTCCTGAACCAAAAACTCTCAACACTTGAATCTGTGATTGAAAAATATGAAGAGGAGATGAAGAAATCTTGGGAAGAATAACAAATCTCCTCCATAAAAGTGCAATTAAAACAAATGTTGAGTGCAAAGAAGGAACTGGAAGGGGACGATGAAGAAGTTCCTGTACCAAACGATGTTTCAATGAGAAATGAGGTTATGGAGATATATGAGCCTAGGATTTCATATCCATAGAGGCTAATGGAGGTGATAGAAAACCATGAGGACTCACTCCCAGAGAACTTAATGGAAGATCATGCAGAGGAAAGGGAGAAATTCCATCAGGAAAGTCCACACTTAAATAAAGCAGATAACTGCATAGAAGAAGGGCTCATTGAACCACCAATGCAAGAAGCTCTTGATGAAGAGAACACTCCAACAATCACACAACCATCAAGTCTTGAATTCAAAGAAGTGAAGGCAACCAACAACAACACCGAAGAGAGGATTGTGACCCAGCAACCATTGAACATATCAAGGAAGAAGGAGGGGTCAACCACAAACAATCCAACCCCTGGACCACCAGCAAGAAAGCTAAATCAAGTAATTGATAAAAGGAAGCTTGCTAGAAAGAAGCCAAGAAAGGGGGCATTGACTGGCTCCTCTTTACCATTGAGTTCATTCCTCTTAACAAACTGGAAGAAGAGAAAGAAAGTCATCAGCTACAGGTCAGCAGTTTTTCCTTTCTTAGTTATTTTAATAAAGGAGTTAAGCAGATTTCTCTGTATTGCAAAGAGCTAAGTTTGGTGTTGCACACCAAAATAATTAAGGGGTGAATGTTGGATGCTAAGTTTGGTGTTCCACCAAAAATTTTATTAAGGACACATTGTACCCTCAGCATGACTAGTATCGGCTCCAAACAATCAGAGAAACTACTTAATAATTGTTATGTTTTTAGTTTTTAGTTTGTTTATATCTGTTTTCTAGTTCATAGTTGTTTTTTTCTAGTTCATAGTTTACTTTCCTAATAAAAAGTACTTGATGTTTCATGAATGTATTTATTCTGCTGCATATAGAAGTAGGCAAGGAACTAAGATTGGTGTTTCCAAACCAACTTAGGTTTAGAGAATCACAAGCATACATGCATGCTAACTGTTTCTCAAGTGCTTGGGGAACAACCAACTTTCAATATCTATTATAGAAATTCATTCAATCTCTTGGAAGGAAAGATACATCATCATGTGGATGAACAAAGGAAGGATATGGAACCCAACAATGATGATGAGACAGAGGAAACAAATGGACTCCAAGAGGTTGTATTGTTCTCTGAATGACTTTAGCTTAAACATGTTAATTGAAAGTGCAAATGTTCCCTATTGAGTAGTGTCATCTTAGATTTATTTACTGTCTGTTTGTTTTCATGCTGTTGTGGCTTGCTAGTCTAAGTGCTTGATTTACTTTCATCTTACTTGAATTATATGCTTTGATCCTCATGCTTGAATAAAAGAAAAATAATTGTGAAATAGAGAAAGAGTAAAAGTCTGGTATGATATGAGACAGAATAAGGTTATGTGATGGTATGTGCTGGTTCATTAGTTGATTTATGAATAAGGATGAATGTGGGCATGACTGTGTGATATGAACTTAAGTTGCATTTCATGAGACTTGACAAATAAAAAAAGGTCCAAAATAAAAGAAAGAAAAAGCAAAAGAAAGAAACAAAAAGAAATAAACAAGGCTGGGCACCAATGGCTGGAAATTTGGATAAATGCCTATGATGTTCCTGTACAAGATAAGCTTAGATAACTAGGTTCTAAGGGGTGCTTCATCACCCGGCAACTTGGGTTAACTAACTCGCGATTGCTAACCGAAAGTCCACCATCAAGAGCTACTTTGAGACAAAGCATTTAGTAACCCAAAGAGGTTCTAGGCATCAATTTCCAAAGAACAAAACAGAGCTAAATGCCTATGATGTGTGTGAGCTAAGGAGAGGCTTGAGCAAGTAAGCCCATAGGGGTGTTTTAACACCTAGCATCTTGAACCAACTAGGGCGGGAATGCTGGCTGAAAGCTTACTCTAAAAAGCTGCCTTACCACATAGCATTAAGCATCAGCAAACAATAAATCTCAGCCAAGAAAGAGAACAAGAAAAACTAAAGGACCAAGCAATAACAAGCCTCATTTTTTTTTTTGTAATTCAAGTAAAAATCCAAAGGAGTGTTGATGTCTCAGTCACAGAATAAAAGTCTATAAGATACTATGCATGAAAACCCCATCAACCAGTATTCAATGTCTTCCAATAAAGGGCTTATACACTTCTCTGCTTCCATTAAATTTCCTTATGCTTTACTGCTTGCTTGGGGACAAGCAAGATTTAAGTTTGGTATTGTGATGACAGGTCATCTTAGGCTAGTTTCACAAGCCTATTTCATTAGTTTTTACTTGGTTTTCATGCATTTTTAGGCAACAAATAAGTGTTTGAGTGAGAATTTCATGCTTGTCTTGATTTAATCAAACATTGATAATTTTATGTATTCTCATTAGATTTCTTGCAAGATTTAGTTGATAATATGAAAGATGCAAGATTTGATGATCATGCCAAGGCTTTGATGTATTTATTTGGTTGATTTTAGGTGAAAAATAAAGAGGAAGAAGGGCAGAACAGAGCAACGTTACGTTTAAACAAAGAACGCCATTCTCAGTAAGCGACGCACACGCGCATGGGACGCTTACGGGTCAGGGGCAAATTTTGAAGACCCACGCGTACGCGTGCATGACGCGTACGTGTGGAAGTGTTTGGTGCTCGTTTTGAAAGAAGCGCTACGTTCAGCAAGCCAGCATTTTCGGGCAAGATTCAAAATTGGAGGCAAAGTTTTGCAATCGACGCGCACGTGTTCTTGACACGCACGCGTCGATGGGTCACATGGGACAAAGCACGCGCACGCGAGGCTGGCGATGAAGCCTGAATTGAGATTTTGCTACCTACGCGCAAGCGCACAGGACGCGCACGCGTGGTGTAGCGTTCATTAAGCAAACGTAGCGCTCATTAAGAAAACGATGTAAGGGACGCGTACGCGTGCATGACACACACGCGTCGATGGGCGAAAATGCAAAAGCACGCGCAAGCGTGAAGGACGCATACGCGAGGGTGCCCGAACGCTCCATTCTCTAAATGAACGCTACGCTCTCCTAGAAGCTGCAACTCTGGCTCAAATAATTCCAATTCAAGCTCATTAAAGCCCCAAAGCAAGCAGAGTCCAATTGACATCACTCAAAGGCACAAGGACCATCTAGAATAGGAATTTTGTATTTAATTGTAATTTGTTTCCAATCTGAATTTCATTTAGTAGTTTAGGAAGCCTATATAAAGGCATCAGTTTCATTTGAGAAGGAGGAGCGCACAGTGGGAGTAGAAGTAGAATAGAGGCTCAGGCTGGAGGATTAGAGACTCCAAATCTCTCTTAGAGGATTAGACACTCCAGATAGCTTAGTTTAGTTGATACTCTTTTATTTTTCTGCACTTCAGTATTCAGTTTCATCTTAATGCAATTTTAAATTTCTACAATTCTCTTCTGCAATTTTACTTTCTGCAACTTTACACATGAGTTTGCTGTGATTTGAATTTACTTTTCCTGCAATTAAATTCTTCTGCAATTGTTCTGAGTCTGATCTATTGCTTTCTTTAATTTTCAAGCAGCCCATTCCCTTTACATTTACTGCAATTTACTTTTCTTGCTCTTTAAGCTTATGCCAATTTACTTTCTGCGATTTATAATTCTTGCAAGTCACTCTCTGTTAGTTTAAATTTCATTCAATTCACCACTGTCTGCTTGACTAGATTGATCACTCAGTAAAGTTGCTTGATCCATCAATCCCTGTGGGATCGACCTCACTCCTGTGAGTTATTACTACTTGATGCGACCCGGTACACTTGCCGATGAGTTTGTGTGGAATCTAATTTTCCCTCATCAGTTGTCCACTTGATCCGGGTATGAGATGGGAAAGGAGAATTATGATAAATGAGTTTAATTATGGAGTTTTGAATGAATGTATGTCTGTGATACCTAGGTAGTAGCAAGGGTCGTGGTTCATCCCGCTTGTTCCGGGTCATTGTTTGAGAATTGGTAATAATGGAGAGTGATTATGAATGAATGTGTATTTGTGATACCTGGGTAGTAGCAAGGGTTGTGGTTCGTTTCGCTTGCTCCAGGTTAATGTTTGAGTTTTGATAACAATGATGATTGATTTTAAATTGAATGAATATATGTTTGAGATACCTGGACAGTAGCAAGGATTATGGTTCGTCCCGCTTGCTCCGAGTCAATGCTTGAGATACCTGGGTAGTAGCAAGGATGGTGGTTCGTCCCGCTTGCTCCAGGTCATAGATTGTGATGCCTGGGTAGTAGCGGCAGTAGTGGTTATTCCACTCGCTCCAGGTTGAACTTTTAAACACCCGCTTGTGTAGTAGCCGCAGTAGTGGTTATTCCACTGGCTCTGGGTTGAGCGGGTAGTAGCAAGGGGGTTGTAGCTCAAACCTACTTGCTCCATGATGGGTGTTTCTGTCCAATGGTTAGCTACCAGGATGTGTCGGGTTGGCTATATAACTGACAGTGATATCATCAGCCATAGGGCAGGCATACATTATTTGCATATGTTTGAATTGTTTGGGTTTACCTATTTGTTGGATTGCTATATCATATATGCATTGTTACCTGACTATATGCTATCTGTTCTACTTGTACCTTATTTGTGTATTACTTGTTTGTATTGATTGTGTTTATACAACTGAGAGGTCCCTCATGCTGGTGTCGGTTGATGCTGAGGGCTGTTCTTGTTGAAATGGAATAATGATATGATTAATTTAAAATGATGATTTTTGAATGAGATAATTTGAGTTCCCTAGGTAGACGCAGTGAAGTGATTTCACTTGCTCCAGGTTGATAATGAGATCATATGAGTTCTCTGGGTTGACGCAATGAAGTGATTTCACTTGCTCCAGGTGAGAATATGAAGTATTGATATAGAATTGTTGAGACAAAATAACTGGTGATGGTTTGGTTTATGATTCTGATTCTGACTTGTCAGAGAGTTAGAAAGTTGGGAAGCATGAGGAATATGAATTAGATTTAGCATTCCTTTATGACAGTTGCCTATTTATGGATTAGCGAGAACATAGGATGAATATTTGGTGAAAGGAAGTTTAGGATGCTTAGCGAGTTTTTATTACAATGCATTGTATTTATTTGTCACTTTTACCGTACTGGAAACTCATGGGTCGGGGGTTCTCATTCCGTATATATCTTTTGTTTTTCAGATACAGGTCCAGATGCTCAGAAGTGAGCTGTGGTTCATCTGAGAGATGGCGAAGATCTTTATATTCTCTACTTTATATTTTGCTTAGAATCTCTCCACCTTTATTTTGAAAAGCTTATATTATGTATTAAACTCTTTTGAACTTGCCTATAGAGGCTCTTATGTTTCTTTTGGGAGAGATTAGGAGATATTGTTGTCAACTACTTTCATACTATACCCTAGCCGGCCTAAACTTCGTGGGTCGCGACTAGTGGCTATTTACTTATGTTATATATTTATATATTGTCCTTCTCTTACTCTCCTTTATGCCTTTATCTGTATATCGCTTTCGACTTCACACTTTATCTTTTAGTTGTCGATGCATGAGGGATATGACTTTGCGATTTTATTTTACTTAATTTCAGGCTTCTCGATTAATACTCCCTTCAATTTTACTTATAACTATATATTAAAAATCCACCTTGAGAGTCGTACCACCTTATTATCATTGACTTATGACTCGAACATAAGGATTTGAATATTAGGGTGTTACACAGGAAGGAAGTAGAGGCCAAAAAGATGCACGTGCAAGCATTAATCAGAAATCATTGGACACGGTCTCGATTTAGACACCTTGACAAATCGAACAATTACGCGAATGAAGAATCGAATAGTTTTTCGAATGGAGAATCGAGCAGTTACACAGGTAGAGAAGTTGAAGGTTTTCTCTGAGTTAGGAATTTATTGGTAACGCTCATAGGCAAAAGAGCGGGAACAGTTACCTAAGAATTCGCATACAAGGCAGCATCGTGTAATTAATGGTCGGTTATGAAAGTGGGGTATAAATATTAGTGAGTTTTAGGAAATATGGGTTGGAACTTCTTTTCAGAAATACACTCAAGCACACTCACATCCCAGAGAATTTCTGAGTCTGCATTCGAGTTCAATTTCTGTAGGGTTCCTTCCATGTCTTTAGTTTTCTATTTACAATTTCTGTAAACTCTACTTTTCTTGTTCGATTTATTTTCAAAGCATATTTTAATTCCATTGTCAAATTTACATTTAAAGTTTTCTTTACTTATTTGCTCAATTTATGTTTCAGTATCTTTAATTTTAATGTCAAAAAGTTCTTTGATCCGATCGAAGGATCTTTATCGCTTTCTTTAAAATTCAATGCAAACCTTTTCACTTTCAGTCAATTTTACTTTTTGAATCCTTTATTTTACACTTCCTGTAGCCCTCTTTACACTTTTTTTTAACTTAATATTTGTCTAATTCGAGAACCTTTGATGCACTTATAGAAAACTGGTACCTACAAAAGAGGAGTTGGTTTCGCTTCCAGACCATTAGAATCGAACCACCATCGATTTACTAAAAATCGACAAAACAAATTGGCACGCCAGGTGGGACAGTTTTAAACTAAAGTTTGTCAAAAGATTTCAATGTCATTTGGTGTATGCAATTGAGAAGTGGAAGGATTATTCACATGGCTGATGAAGTATCAAATGTGAATGGTGGTTCGTCCACCAATGACAGTATACCAGTAACTGTGCAATCTTCATACGTTACTTCACGTTCGGAAGGTTTGGTTGTAAGTGAAAGCACGGTGGTTACTAGCATACAAACTGGGAATGTTGGACATAATATTCGTCCACGTGGTAGCTTACCACCAGTCCAGCCTTCAGTAACCACTGGTTGGCCTCCTTATGGCCTTCCTCCTGGTTACACTCTGCCAGTGGGTGGTTTTATTCCTCCTGTTCGTTTTGGGAGTTTAAATAGAGTAAATAATTCTCAAAACCCACAACAGCATTCCGAATTTTCTCGTGATTATAATGTGGGCTCTACGTCGAATGCCTCTAATTCCATGGCGGTATTTCGACAATATATAGAGGAAAGTCATCATGATTTAGTCAACCTATTGAATCAACAAATGACCACAATTCTAAATCCTATGATGTCTGATCACAAATCGAAATTCAGACGTCTTACAAGGCAAGTTGAACGAATTGCTCGAATCGTTGATTATGATGAAGGTGAAAGGCATGATGTCAGGGGGGAATAATGAGGGATTCAAAAAAATATTTCAAAATGAAAATAATATTTTAAATAGAGAGAATCCTCAGATAATTCCCCGTGGCCAAAATCCAGATGACGTTCTAGCCAGATTACGTGCTAATCATGGTGGTAAACGTTATCAAGTCACAAGAATTGTGGAAGAGGTGCTCAATCGAGTTGGTTTGAACATTGATTTTATAAATCGACCCCATTTTGTATCTACTTTCCCTCAAGTCGTTCAATTGGATGAGGTGCCAAGAGGGGTGAAAAAATCCAAAGATAATCACAAAATTTGCAGGGGAAGTCGGAGAGTCAACTACTGAATCTGTCGCTCGATATTTGGTCGAAATTGGGAATCTAGCCAATGATGAGAATTTGAAAATGAAGTTTTTTCCATCTTCGTTAACGAAGAATGCATTTACTTGATTTTTGAATCTCAGACCAAATTTGATAACGACATGGAATCAGTTGGAAACTGCTTTTCACGCTCAATTTTACCGAGGGGAATTGAATGTAGCAGTTACCGATCTAGTTGCTTTGAAACGAGAAGATGGTGAAACCATTGATGATTATATGATACATTTCACAAATACTAGAAGTAGATGTTACGTGTCATTACTTGAGAGTGAAGTGGTGAAAATAGCAGTTATTGGGTTAGGATTCTATATGCGTCGAAAATTGCTTAATGTGCATATACCTGACTTTGCCCATTTGGCTGAAAGCGTTCGTCAAGATGAACTTATGAAGAAGGAAAAGGAGAAATATAAGAATGAACAGAAGTTAAGGAGTAAACCTTTTACTCGAAAGGAGAAGGTTGTTTATGTGGCCATGGATTCTTCGGAAGAGGAGTTCGATTTCGAAGCGGATGTTGATTTGGATGAACTTAAGAAAGGTCCCCCATATGTCTGTTCTTTATTTAAAAAGTTCCCTAGTAATGAAAAGTCGAATGATTCAAAACTAAAGAGTGGAAAGAAATATAGTTTTGATATCTCAAAATCTAATCAGATTTTCGATGTGTTGCTTAAAGATAAACAATTAATTCTGCCTGAGGGTAGAACTTTACTTTCGGTGAAAGATTTAAAAGGAAAACTTTATTATAAATTTCACCAAGCAACCAATCATTTGACTAATAGCTGTGTTCGTTTCAGGGACTTGATTCAGGAGGCCATTATGGAAGGACGTTTGAAGTTTGATGACGGGAAAAAAGAGATGAAAGTTGATGCTGATCCTTTCGATGCTGAAGTTGGTTTTGTTAAACCATATTTTGGAGTAAATATGGTTGGGATGTCTTATGATTTTGATGTGGCTCTGGGTGATTTTGAGTCACAAGTCCGATCAGTATATCCTCGAGCAAGAGATGGTTTGTTAGATTTCTTGGTGCAGCAAAAGATCAAAGATCGAGACATATCTCTGTGTCCCCGATGTAATGATGTATTTGACACTGAGGCTGCAGTAATCTTTGAAAAAGAAAGGATGAAAAAGGATTTGGCTCATAGAGAGGAGCAGGCTCGTCAAAGGCAACCAATTAGACGAGTAGAGGGAGAAAGTTCCAGAGGTCCTCAGCAGAATGCTATTGTACTGTCGAGCCGTTCTCAAGCTATAATAGTTCAGTAGATTCGGAATTGTCAAGAATTCCAGAATCGGGACGCTCAATATCGGTGAAACCCACAGTGGGGACATCGAGGGCCTCCTCGAAACCAATATTCCTATCAACATGGTCGAGCCAGAGGATACCCGAGGGGAAGGGGAAGAAGGAATCTACCTCAAAGTAAGAAGCCTTAGTCTGATAAAGGCAAGGGGGTAACACCTTCGGTGCACTCCCGAATAGTCTTTTCCTCTAATGGGAAAACATGCCCAAAAGGTATTCCTTCTCCTGCAAAGTTGGATAAAGGCAAGGCAACAACTCATACTCTAAGGGCTGACAAAGATAAGGAAGCTGACTTGGATGAAAAATACTTCGAGGAAGGAGATGATGAAATGGTTGGAACTATTTCAATTATTTCAACTGAGTATTTGGGTGAGTATGAAGGCGACCCTGAAGAAGATTATGACATGGATGCTGAAGAAGTTTTTTCTTTCATCCGATATGAAGATGAACCAGGGTATTTTCTGAGGCCTTCCGAAAAATAAAAATCTCATCTTCACCTACTTCATATTACTACTATCCTGAGGGGAATTAAAGTAAATAAAGTGCTAATTGATGGCAGAGCAGCAATAAGTCTCTTGCCAGAAAGGATGCTGATGAAAGTTGGTAAGCATCCTGATGATTTGGTTCCCACAAATATTGCTGTAACAGACTTTAGTGGTGCTTCTACTCCTATGAAAGGTCTGGTTACTTTGGGGGTGAAAGTGGGATCTTCTGAACGAATACTATTTTTGTGGTGGTGCCATCGAAAGCAAGTTATAATGCTTTACTAGGTTGAGACTGAATTCACGGAGTTGGAGTTGTACCATCTACTGTGTATCAAAGTGTCCTCCTTTGGACAAAGGATGGAAAGCCTAAAATCGTTAAGGCTGATTCGAATTTATATGTCGAGCAGCTGCATGTCGATTTTAGGGTATATAATCCGAAATTGAAACCTTTAAATGTTGACAGGATGTTAAATTCCTATAATTGTGAGGGCTGCTACTTGTCTTCGGAAGGCCTGACAGTGAAGCTGCGTTATCCACACCTTGATATACCCCCCAACTGGTTGGGATTGTGCATCTTAGAATGGATTCGAGACGGTATTCGGTGGAACATGCTCAAGACGTCTCGAATTACCTGGTAATTTTAAATAATTATATAAATAATTTTCCTTCAGTAGAGAATAAAGTTGATTATTCTGATGAAGTTGAATCATTTAGAAATGTAACGTCTTCTTTTAGTAGTAACAATTCAATGTCTTCAATCGAATTTAGTCATGGTTTAAGTTTTTCTTCATTATATACTGCAAGTGATATTATTATTCGAACTACTGATATAATAGCAGAAGTCCACTGTATTGAAAATGAAGCTGTTGTTAATCCAGCAAATGATCAAGTTCATTATATTTATAATGAATCTGTTGATTTCTCTTTCAATTGCATCTATGATTTAGAACCTTTGGGTTTTGAAAAATATTCAGTAAAAGATGAAGATCATTTCGTGGGGTTTGAATCTCAATATCCTTTAGAAAAAATTAATTTAGGATCTTTTGATGATGTTCGAATTACTTATATCTGTAAGAATCTTGCGGATCCTTTTCAAATTGAAATTTTCCATCTTTTATATGAATTTAAAGATTGTTTTGCTTGGGATTATCATGAGATACCTGGTCTCGATCGTTCTCTCGTAGAACATGGATTAGCATTGAAACCAAATGCTCGACCTGTGAAGCAAACTCCCCGACGTTTTGCTCCAGAAATCAATCTAAAGATTAAAGAAGAAATTGAACGTTTGATTAAAGCCAAAATTTATTCGAATCGCACGTTATGTTGAATGCGTTTCGAATATTGTTTCCATGATGAAGAAAAATAGAAAATTAAGGGTGTGCATTGATTTTAGAGATTTGAATAATGCTACCTCAAAGGATGAGTATTTTATGCCAATTGCAGATATGTTGATCGATTCTGCAGCCAGAAATGAAATTTTAAGTTTTATAGATGGTTATTCAGGATATAACCAAATCTTCATTGTAGAAGATGATGTATCCAAAACTGCTATACGTTGTCCCGGGGTATTAGGCACTTATGAGTGGGTGGTTATGCCTTTCGGTTTGAAAAATACTTGTGCAACTTACCAGCGAGCAATGAATGCCATATTCCATGAGAATATTGGGAGATTTATGGATATTGGATATTGGATATTGGGAGATTTATGGATATTGCCTAATGGTTGTTGGATATTGGACTCTGGAGCATCTAATCACATTTGCATTCATTTGTTCATGCTTCATGATTACAAACCCATGTCCAATTCCTTTGTCATATTACCAGATAATTCTCACATACCCATTATTGGCATAGGTTCTATAAGAGTGACACCTCAATTAGTCATTTATAGAGTGTTTTATGTTCCTGTCTTTGCACTAAACTTACTATTGGTTAGTGCTTTAGTTACACCTTCAACTTTTGATGTTACATTCTCATTTCATTATGCTTTAATCCAAGACAAGAAGTCTCTGAAGATGATTGGGAGGGTTGAGTTGGAGAAAGGAATTTATGTCTTCCATCCTACTCAGTTGGTTACCTCTAATGATAACACAAATTTTTTTTTTGACAATCATTATAGTCTAGTGTCACCTTACATATGGCATTTCCATTTAGGTCATTTGTCACCCAATCTACTTGGTGTTATAATAAATAAATCTAAAGTTCCTTGTAAATCTTCTTGTTTGATGCAACTACACAACTACTTCATTTGTCCTTTTGGCTAAGCAAAGTAAATTGCCTTATATTTTTAACAATCATTTTGCAACTAAACCATTTGATATAGTGCATTGTGATGTGTGGGGTCCTTTTCAGATAATTTCTTGTGCAGGATTTAGATATTTCATTACCATTGTGGATGATTATAGTATGTTCACGTGGCTCTCTTTCCTTCGTTCTAAGTTCGAGGCCACAACAAATTTGCAAACAATTTTTTAAGATGGTTGAAACACAATTCTCCACCACCATTAAATGTTTGAGATCTAATAATGCTAGGGAACTTGCATTAACTGATTTTTTGCTTTTCAAAGGTACTCTTCATCAATTTTTCTATGTTGAGACTCCACAGCAGAATTCTATCGTCGAAAGAAAACATCGACACTTTCTGAATGTGGCGAGGGCCTTACATTTTCAGTCTCATGTCCCTCTTTTTTTTGATAGAATATGTATCTACTGTAACCTATCTCATCAATCGCACACCTGCCAAAAATTTGGGGTTTGAATCTCCATTTGAGAGACTTTATTCTACACCACCAGACTACACAAAGCTAAGGATATTTGGTTGTCTTTGCTTTACATATACATTTCAACTTGGCAGACACAAGTTTATTCCTAGAGCAACTGTCAATGTGTTTTTGGGTTATCCTTCTGACTACAAAGACTATAAGGTTTATGACGTACAAAAGAGGTCTATCTTTGACTCTAGAAATGTGGTCTTTCATGAAAGTACAATTTTCTTTTCTTCTGATGAACAGAATTTTGCTTCAATTGACCCCTTCCCTGACCTTGTTTTGATAAAGCCTCTTTCTGACAGAAACATCGCACCATACACTCCTCTACCAATTATTGACATCTCTCAAGTTCAACCGATATGTATAGAGCATTTTCCATTGGCTTAGCATGAACCTAGTTCACCCTTTGTACTTCAAAGATCAACTAGGCCATATAAAGTACCTTCTTACCTGCAACAATACCATTGCAATCATGTCACTTCCTCCACTACTCAATATCCAATAGTTGCATCTTTGAGTTATCAAAAATTGAATACCAATTACATAAGTTACATAATGAATGTGAATTCGATTTTTGAGCCTAAATTCTACCACCAAGCAGTACCTATTCCTAAATGGTAAAAGGCTATGAAAGCTGAGTTTGATGCTTTGGAGGCTAGTAAAACATGGAATTTGGTACCCCTTCTACCAAACAAACACACATTGGGTGTCAATGGGTCTATAAAGTCAAGTATCTAGCTGATGGCTCAATAGATAAGTATAACGCGCGACTAGTTGCAAAGGGTTACACCCAACAAGCTGACCAGGATTTCATTAAGACCTTTTTACCTGTTGCCAAAGTTCTCTCTATCTGAGTACTCTTAGCTCTTGCTGCCATGAACCATTGGCACCTATTCTAATTGGACATCAACATTCAACAATGCATTTTTGAATGGGGATCTTGATAAAGAAATATACATGGATGTGCCTTTGGGGTATGCCAAGAAGGGGGAATCCCTTGTTTGCAAGTTGAACAAGTCAATATATGGATTAAGGCAAGCCTCCCAATAGTGGCTCACCAGTTTTCCACTGCACTTATTTCTATAGGCTTCACACTGTCGCAATATGATCATTCCCTTTTCACAAAGGGTTCCGGGACTGCTTTCGTTGTTCTATTAGTATACGTTGATAACATTATACTTCCTGGTCCCAATGCAAGTATCTTGGAGGAAACAAAGCTTCAAATCAAAGATCAATTTAAGTTAAAAGATATGGGACCGTTAAAGTACTTTCTTGGCTTTGAGATTGCATGCTCAAAAAAGGTATTTTTCTCTCCCAACAGAAATACACACTTTTCCTCCTTGAAGACACTGGCTCCTTGGTCTCCAAACCAGTAAAAGTTTCCATGGACCCTGCTGTAAAGCTCAACAGTGAGGAGGGCGAGTTATTGCCAGATATTACTCAATATAGAAGGTTGATTAGAAGGCTGTTGTATCTAACATTGCATTGTCTCGACCAGACCTCACATATGCTGTAAATAAACTTCGCCAATTCTTGTCCAAGCCTCGAGTACCTTATCTTCAAGCAGCACATCATCTTTGCATTACCTTAAAGACACACCAAGATAGGGTCTGTACTTTGCAGCATCATCCCCTTTATTGTTAAGAGCTTATGCTGATGTTGATTGGGCTTCATGTGTGGATACTAGGAGATCAATTCCAGGTTATTGTGTATTTTTTGGAGACTTTTTAGTGTCTTGAAAGTCTGTCAAGCAAAATACAGTTTCAAGATCGTCAGCAGAATCAAAATACAAAGCATTAACAGCTGTAGCTAGTGAAGTAACTTGGATGAGAGGACTTCTTAAAGACTTTCATATAAACATAAGGTCTTTAGCAGTGTACTATGACAGCCAGACAACGATTCATATTGCATCTAACCCCACTTTTCATGAGCGCACAAAGTACATAGAAGTGGATTGCCACTTTGCTAGGTAAAAGGTATTAGAAGGGATAATAAAGCTAATTCATGTGAGGACATAACATTAATTAGTAGACATATTAACAAAGTCCCTACCAAAAATAAAATTCTATGAGTTGTTGTCTAAGATGAGAGTTAAAAATACATCTATCTTACATTTTGACGGAAAATATTAGAGGATAAAATTTTGTTGTTAATGATAAATTTTGAGTTACTATTTGTTAAATTAGATAGATAGAATATAGTTAGTTATGACTTATTATTATAAGTTAATTGTGTAATTTTACCCGTAATACCGATTATTATATATATATGAACACCATATTAATGTTAATGAGTATTCACTTCTCATTTCTTTCAATACTAGACTACTCAATGTTTAACATTGCTTTTTTTTTTTTTTAAGGAAAATATAATGACTATGATCACGGTTATAGTCGTAACATTTGAAATTTTTTTCGTCAAAAATAAAGCCAAATACCGTCTTTCTCAGTTATCCTACATAATCTCTCAGTTAATTTTTTCTCTCCATTTGAGAGGAGTGAAAAGGCATTCAATATAGTTTAGAGCACTTCATTTATACCAAAAATATTCTACGATATAAAGCTGATGTGACAAGCATGCCTAACTAAAAAGAGAGAGATTTTCATAATAATAGTGAATTATAAGTTATGTTAGTTAGTTTTAATATGTTTGTTAGCCCACAAAAGAGTTATATGCTGAAAATAAATATGCTTTCAAAATTAGGTAGGCATGGTAAATGTTTAGTGGGGTGCACTTATTATTTTTTAATCACCTGTGAGTTTTAAACTTCCGGTCTTTTAACCACCAATTGATGCTTATGTATTACTATTATCTTGATCTTGATATATTTGGCAGAATTTCTCATTGTGAAGCTAGCATTTGCTGTCTAACATTATGCTACTACATATAAAACTATATGCTAATATATACTAATATATAGGTGTATGTTACGGTGAATGTGGTAATTATTTTCGAAAATATTTTTCAATTTAAAAAATAAAAAATATTATAAAAATAGTTAAAAAAAAGTGTCACCTTAATTTTAATAAAAAAAATTTGGAAATCAACATTGTACAACTAACATTTAACATAAGGTAAAAAAATATTTAAAATTCAAACTTTACAAAAGTTGATTTTTAGTGGACTTCATATTGATTTTATTTCGTAACTTACTGTAATGTTAACTAAAATTAGCTGCGATATATATAGTGTTGGTTATTAAATTGTATAACCGGTATATATAACCACCATAATTAGTCACAATACACTCCATCTATTATATAATAGATAGTTTATAATTAAAATGAAATTTAACAAGCATATTAACGTAATATTACTTTTATTTTATTTGCTTCATTTGTTCCCATATTAAAACATTGTGCTGCTCTTCAAATTTAATGAAACTTGACCTGTTTGAAATAATTCTATGGTAAGACTTTTAAAGGCGTGAGTGACGGATTATTACCGGTTCTTTCGCAGAAGTACTAAAGTATCGTAATTTACAATAAGTTATTCTGTATTGTAAATTTTATTTAAATAATATGTATCAAATATAAAGTCGAATGTAAGAAAACGCGCCATGCGTGTTCATACGAAGATCAATTTGTATTGTCAATTCTTTCACTAACGAAATTTTTTATTGAGAAAATTTGTTGAAAATTTTATAAGAATAAAACTTGTATAGACATAGAAAAAAAAAAAAAGTAGAATCATCTTCTTTCTTTTTCTATAATTATACATATAAATAAGGATAGACGGTCAAATTAGTTTTCGAAAAATCACTTATTCTTTAAATTTAGTTTTTGAAAGATTTTTTTTAATTAAGTCCATTCTTTAAAAATTTTAAATTTATTATTTTAGTCCTTTCGCCACTTCCGTTGCTAATAGCATCAAAGTTTATTGATGTGACACATTAATGAACACCACAGTACATACTTAGTAGTCCTAATTAGTAACTAATATAATAAATTTATGAAATTAGATCAAATAAATTCCAAATTGAGAAATTTCAATACCTCGAGTTTTTTTCTCAATTAGATTTTGATTTGATCTAATTTCATAAACTTATTATGTTAATAGTTAATTAAGATTTTTATATGTGTATTATAATCACTTAACGTGTCATATTAATAAATTTTGACACTGTCAATAAAGAAAATGACCGAAGAACTAACACAATTAATTTAAAATCTTTAAAAGAACTAATTTAGACAACAAATAATCTTTTAAAGATAAATTTAACTATTTAGTATTTACCCATATAAATAACGTTAAAAACTAACATTTTTCGCTTAACATTAGTCATTTCTTTAGAATATTTTATTTATTTTAAATTCTAAATCTTAAATTATAAATTCTTAATTTTATATTTTAAATTGC
>NC_029785.2:40985429-40986316 GCF_000816755.2 Arachis ipaensis | reverse complement strand
CATAGATTTATGGTAAATTAAGCTGACCTCTAACAATATTTTTTGGCAATTTGATAGTATGAAGTAATATATTTTTTTCTAATAAGAATTAAATAAGAACAAAATACCTTTTTATCAACTTTTCAGTTCTTGATTACTTTTTATTATAAGAAAATCACTTATTTTCCGTAGAATTTACCATTAGATCTTATCCAACAAAGAAAACTTCAACGAAAATGTTACCGTCGAATTTTTTAAACCTGAAGCTAATGATTTTGTTAATATCGTTGGAATGGTCGAACGTTAATTAGGTCTGAATTTGAGAAATTGGGGTTTACGTTACTATATGTCAAATTTTTTCTACTATAAATTAGGATTTAAATTCGATAGTAATTTTGTATTTTTATTTTAAATTAATGTTTTGAAAATTCATATTTAAATCACTATAAAAAACAAAAGTATGTTATGAAATTCATATTCTATGTAAACTTATTCAAATACATAAAAATGAATATGCTATGAATTTAACATAAATACTATTTTAAATTGGATCAGATCTAAAGTCGAGACTTACATAAAATTTTTCGGACTGCTCATCTATACATCTAGAGTGTCTTGTTCTCTTTTCAGTTTAGAGGTATTTGAAGACTTTGGCTTATTAAGCTTGTGCTCCAACTCCTTTGTTATACGTATAGTGAACAAATATTTAAAACAAGTCACAATTAAATTTGTAATAAAAGATAAAACTTAAACCTTAACTAAGTGAAAATATTACTATCAACCTCTTGACAAAATGATGGTAGCTGAATTCCCACAATGTAGAGAGCTACCCTTGATTGATGTTCTGTTCACATTGTTTGTGATATGGTGGTGACTAAACCTAAGATGGGAGTGGGAGTAATGGCAGT
>NC_029785.2:40981814-40985158 GCF_000816755.2 Arachis ipaensis | reverse complement strand
GGTTTGAAATCTGATTTGCATAAGTGAGGGGGAAGAAGAACATGTCGTGATTTAATCCCTAGCTTACCATCAAACTTTCCATTGAAAAATTCCATGAGTAAAGAGATTTCATTTAGTTAAATAATGCGTTTTGATGGAGTGGCCTGGGTTACTGTCAGGAGATTTTTCGACTGTAAGATCTTGCACCATTAAAAAACTTTCTTGGATCCAAAATATTTTTACGAACTTTGCATCAAAATTTTCAATTCGACAACAATGTTTTCATACTTTGAATTTTTATTGAATACTGTTGGTTTTTCCCACACGAAATCTAACGGTAATAAGTGTCTGAAAAATCTGATAAAAATTAGTGCATTTTCACTAATATTTAAAGTATGGTATAATTGTGAAGTTCTAACTCATTGTCGCTATTATAACGAACTAGTGAGTAATCTAATGAATTTTTTTCTTTGTTAATTTAACTCTCTTGGCCAAGATTTTATTTAATTTAATAATTATCACCATATAACTCAAACTCATTACCAAGAGTAAATATCTTCTGACAATAATTAAATCTGTAAGTATTTAAATATTATCTAATACTCATTCAGCTGACAAAATAAGATAATAAGTATTCAAAATCAATGTATAATAAGCAACTTTGTTGATTAACATGATAATTGTAGGTGAAAGAAAACTCTAATACTATATTCCTGATGAGAATATCGACTTCACTCAAGATAAGATAAGATAAGATAAGATAACTAACTTATCTTATCAGAAAGATCAGCCCACGCTACTATAAATACGCTGGAGCACCCAGGTATAACTCATACTCTGATTCTACATAACAACCTGCTTAATACCCGTGCTAACTTAGGCATCGGAGTCTCTTGCAGGTACCCCCCACCCTCCGGTGGCCAAGGATCAGCAGTGCAGTAAGTCCAACGAGTCGGACCCAACAGCTCCGGCCGTCATCAGCCAGCCGGACACGTTATCTTCTTCCAGTACAGAAGATCTCATCCGAGATCGACCTCCAGTTTCAGGTAACCCTCGGAACATTGGCGCCGTTGCCGGGGACCTGGAAGTCATCCCAAAACCATGGCGGACGGCCATGACAACGACCACGATTCAGATTTGGAGAACAGAACGCCACACAAGAACGCGAACACTACGCTAAAGGATACCCCGGAATCCAACGGAGACAAAAACTCACCAAATCCGGGAGCCATGGAAGCACTCCAAGATCGTTTGAAGCAGCTAGAGAAAGAAACCCAGCAACAACGGGAGATCGAAAAAGATCTACAAAGAGAAGTACGGCGACGTCGAGAACTGGAAGAAAAACTACAGCAATTAGAAGCCGACCTCAAAACAAAAGCTCCTCGGACCACTCCTGAAGAAAAATCACGCAAAGAACAGGACCCATTCACCAGGGAAATCATGAAGACCAAAATTCCAAAGGACTTCAAGCTTCCAGATATGGTTTTGTACGATGGCACTACAGATCCCAACCATCATCTTAGCAATTTCAGAAGCAGGATGTACCTTACCGATGCCTCGGATGCCGTTCGCTGCAAAGCTTTTCCAACAACTCTCACAAAAACGGCGATCAGATGGTTCGACAACTTACCTCCGAGGTCCATCTCAAACTTCGACGATCTGGCCAAAAAGTTCCTGGCCAGATTCTCCATCCAGAAGGATAAGGCCAAGCACGCACCCAGCTTACTAGGGATCAAGCAAGGAGATCGGGAAAGCCTCCGCAACTACATGGAAAGATTCAACAGAACATGCATGGACATACAAAGTTTACCAACAGAGGCCGCCATCATGGGGCTTATCAATGGCTTACGAGAAGGACCTTTCAGCCAATCCATATCAAAAAAGTATCCCACCTCCTTAGACGAAGTACAGGAGCGAGCAGAAAAATACATCAACATGGAAGAGAACGCTCGGTTGGAAGAAAACTCAAAATCTGGAGCCTCCTACCGAGACAAAGACAAGGACTCCAAAAGGAAAGAAGATCGACAGGGTGAAAAAATCAAAAAGTACCACAACTACACTCCTCTCAAAGTATTCCTGGTCGACATATACAAAAAAGTTTGCCATACTGAGAAAATCCCCCCAGCACGACCACTCAAAGGCAAAAGGGGAGGAGGAAATCGGAAGGAGTATTGTGACTACCATCGAATTCGGGGACACTCTACCAACGAATGTTTCGATTTGAAAAACATCATAGAAAAATTAGTAAAAGAAGGAAAATTAGATCGATTTCTGGCCACCCGGGATGATGACCAAAGAAAAAAACGGAGAGACGAAGATGATGGACGGACTGAACGGTCACCTCGGACACCAGAAAGACACGTCCACATGATACATGGCGGATTCGCAGGAGGCGGGATCTCCAAATCATCCCGAAAGAGATACCTTAAAGAAGTATACCACGTTGAGGGAAAGGAGGACGCACCCGACATCCCAGCGATAACATTCACTAAAGAAGACGCATCCGGCATCATCCCGGGACACGACGACCCCATGGTCATCACAATTATACTGGCAAACGCCAATTTACACCGCACACTAGTAGACCAAGGGAGTTCTGCCGACATCTTATTCAAAACAGCCTTCGACAAACTCGGCTTAGACGAAAGGGAACTAAGAGCATACCCGAACAATCTGTTTGGACTAGGAGACACTCCGATACAACCGTTGGGATACGTATCGCTACACACTACTTTTGGAAAGGGGAACCAATCTAGGACCCTCAAAATAGACTACATTGTGGTCGACGTAAGTTCAGCCTACAATGCTCTCATAGGACGGACAACACTCAATCAACTCAGCGCAATAGTCTCAACTCCACATCTATGCATGAAATTCCCAACTACAGAGGGGATAGCCACGGTAAAAGCAGATCAAAATATGGCACGTCGCTGCTATAACGAGAGCTTAAATCTCAAAGGCAGAGGAGAAGAGTTTCATACAATTGAGCTTGGTGGAGCTCAGCGTCGAGAAGAACTCCGTCTGCGCCCAGAAGGCGAGATAGAGAAGGTTCAGATTGGAGACACCTCAGACAAAACGACTAATATCGGCACGGTCCTAAGAGGAGACTCAAAAGAATCACTGATACAATTCTTGCGAGATAATGTCGACCTCTTCGCATGGAAAGCCACAGACATGCCAGGCATAGACCCTAAGCTAATGTGCCACAAGTTGGCGGTCTATCCAGGATCGCGGCCGGTGCAGCAGAAGCGAAGAAAACTCGGACCAGAACGATCCCGAGCTGTGGAAGAACAAGTACAAGCGTTATTGGAGGCAGGATTCATAAGAGAAGTCAAGTATCCACTATGGCTAGCCAACATCGTTTT
>NC_029785.2:40978817-40981758 GCF_000816755.2 Arachis ipaensis | reverse complement strand
GGGAGCTACTTATCAAAGGCTAATGAATAAAGTCTTCTCAGATCACATCGGGAAAATCATGGAAGTCTAAGTGGACGACATGTTGATAAAAACACAGAACGAAAATACATTATTGTCCGACCTGTCCGAAGTATTCGACACTATAAGGAAGCATGACATGCGACTCAACCCCGCAAAATGAACCTTCGCAGTTGAAGCAGGCAAATTCTTGGGTTTCATGCTCACACAAAGGGGAATTGAAGCGAATCCAGACAAATGTCAAGCTATACTCAACATGAAGAGCCCAACCTGTGTCAAAGAGGTACAGCAACTCAACGGGAGATTAGCCGCCCTATCCCGATTTTTAGCAGGAGCTGCGATAAGATCTCTCCCCTTCTATGCTACTTTAAGAAAGGGAAAACAGTTCGAATGGACGACAGAATGCGAACAAGCTTTCCAAGACTTCAAGGAGTTCTTAGGACGGCCACCTATCCTATCCCGACCACAAGAAGGAGAACCACTTATATTATATCTCGCAGTAGGAAGCCGGGCGATAGCCTCAGCACTAGTCAGAGAAGACAAAAATAGGCAACAACCTGTCTACTTCATTAGCAAAGCACTACAGGGATCCGAGCTGAACTACCAGAAAATAGAAAAATTTGCCTATACTCTCATCCTAACATCTCGACGACTCCGCCCGTACTTTCAGGCTCATACCATTAAGGTTAGAACTAACCAGCCCATAAAAGAAATACTACAAAAAACAGATTTAACAGGCAGAATTCTACAATGGGCAGTCAAGTTATCGGAGTTCGACCTCCAATATGAAGCTCGGATGGCCATCAAGTCACAGTATCTGGCCGACTTCATCGCAGAATTCACAGATACCCCGGAAACTCCCGCAGAATGGAATCTCTACGTGGACGGTTCCTCAAACAAAACTGGAAGCGGCGCAGGCGTGATAATAGAAAGCAACCAAGGAACCCAAGTTGAGCTTTCCCTCAAGTTCGGGTTCCCGGCCTCCAATAACCAAGCGGAATATGAAGCACTATTAGCTGGTTTGAAGATGGCTAAAGAGGTCGGAGCTCAAAAACTCAACATTTACAGCGATTCACAAGTGATCACATCACAAATAACAGGGAGCTACCAAGCCAAAGACTCCACCATGAAAAAATATTTAGACAAAACCAAGGAACTACTCGGACATGTCGGGGAATACAAGATCTGCCACATACCCCGCGAACGAAATGCCCGAGCTGATGCACTCTCAAAACTAGCCAGCACCAAACCAGGGGGCACAATAGAAGCCTCATCCAGGAAATGTTGCAAAACCCGTCAATTTTATTGGCCAACTCTACAAAAGGAGGCCACAGAGTTCGTAAAGACATGTCTCCCATGTCAAAAACATGCCAATTTTCACATCGCCCCGCCAGAAGAGCTCATCAGTGTGACTTCACCTTGGCCATTTGCAAAATGGGGACTCGATCTTCTCGGCCCCTTCCCACAGGGATCAGGACAAGTTAAATTTCTCATAGCGGGAGTAGATTACTTTACAAAGTAGATTGAGGCAGAGCCCCTAGCCAATGCCACCACTCAAAGGAGTCGAAAATTCTTATATAGAAACATTGTCACGAGATTCGGGATTCTATATTCGATAACTACAGACAATGGCACTCAATTCACGGATGCAGGTTTCAGAAAACTAGTAGCCGACTGGAATATAAAGCACCAGTACACCTCCGTTGAGCATCCACAAGCCAATGGACAGGCCGAGGCAGCTAACAAAGTCATATTGGCTGGGCTAAAACGGAGATTACAAAATGCAAAAGGAGCCTGGGCAGAAGAGCTTCCACAGGTCCTATGGGCATATCGAACAACTCCACATTCCACCACGAAGGAATCCCCCTTCTGATTAGCATACGGAACGGAAGCAATGATTCTAGTAGAAATTGAGGAAGGATCGCCAAGAGTAGTTCACTACAATGAAGGAGCAAACTCCCAACTCCAAAGAGAAGAGCTCGACTTGTTACCCAAAATACAAGAAAGAGCTCGGATCAAGGAAGAAGCCCTAAAACGCCGAATGGCTTCCAGATACAATCAAAAGGTAGTGCCGAGAAGTTTTGCAGAGAATGATCTTATCCTAATCCGAAATGATATCGGAACAACTCGACCGGGAGAAGGAAAGCTGGCGGCAAACTGGAAAGGACCCTACCGAGTTATAGAAGTACTTGGAAAGGGCTACTACAGACTGTCTGAACTTGATGGACGAGAGCTTCTCAGGTCGTGGCACACCTGCAACCTCAGAAGGTACTACAGTTAGAAAAAAAAGGATATAAAAGATCTCATCATTGGATGCACTCTTTTTCCTAAAAAGGTTTTTTAATGAGGCACCAAGTTGAGACTCAGACAATCCCATATGTATATATTTCTATTTTTTATTTTAATAAAATATATTTGAGACATTCTACAAAGATTTCAAGACGCATTAATCTGAAGCATTCATCGTCCGATTATAAAGCAACAGATCGGCAGAAAGTGAAAAACAATTTCACTGCACGATCACGGTAAAGACAAACCGTCCGATAAAGGTGAAAACGCGATAGAAAGAGGACTACAAATAACTTAAAGGAGACCGATATAACCAAGTCGGACTCCTACTACTAAAAGTTATCAAAGTAGTCCATGAAAGAGATCTGACAAAGATCCAAGAAAGAGGACTACAAATAACTTAAAGAAGACCGATATAACCAAGTCGGACTCCTACTACTAAAAGTTATCAAAGTAGTCCATGAAAGAGATCTGACAAAGATCCAAGAAAGAGGACTACAAATAACTTAAAGAAGACCGACCTAATGAAGTCGGACTCTTACAACTGGAAAGTTATAAAAGTAATCCCTGAAGGAGACCTAGCAAAGGTCCAAGACACAGGATTACGAGAATAGCTTAGAAGGGGACCAACGAA
>NC_029785.2:40970884-40977305 GCF_000816755.2 Arachis ipaensis | reverse complement strand
TATAAGTAAACCCTGGAAAGAGGTCTGGCCAACCCTATTAAAGAGGATTACTTTAACTTAGAAGGGCCCGACAAAACAAAGTCTGCCCAAAATTAAAAGTTATCAAAGTAGTCCCTGAAAGAGATCTGACAAAGATCCAAGAAAGAGGACTACAAATAACTTAAAGAAGACCGATATAACCAAGTCGGACTCCTACTACTTAAAAGTTATCAAAGTAGTCCCTGAAAGAGATCTGACAAAGATCCAAGAAAGAGGACTACAAAAAATAACTTAAAGGAGACCGATATAACCAAGTCGGACTCCTACTACTAAAAGTTATCAAAGTAGTCCCTGAAAGAGATCTGACAAAGATCCAAGAAAGAGGACTACAAATAACTTAAAGGAGACCGATATAACCAAGACGGACTCCTACTACTAAAAGTTATCAAAGTAGGCCCTGAAAGAGATCTGACAAAGATCCAAGAAAGAGGACTACAAATAACTTAAAGAAGACCGATATAACCAAGTCGGACTCCTACTACTAAAAGTTATCAAAGTAGTCCCTAAAAGAGATCTGACAAAGATCCAAGAAAGAGGACTACAAATAACTTAAAGGAGACCGATACAACCAAATCGGACTCCTACTACAAACAAGTTACCAAAATAGTTCCTGAAAGAGATCTGACAAAGATCCAGGAAAGGGATTACAAATATAACTTGGAAATGGACTGCGAAAACAACTCGGAGACCAACTTGAAGGATTCAAATACAAAATACAAAAGCAATCCAAAAGAGGTTAAGTTGTAGGGTTCCAACATTCACAGAAAAGAAATACCAAGTCAAACACAAAAGACAAAGTTATCATCCACAAGATTAAAAAAGTCTCGGAGGCAACCAAAACCTACCGCAAAAGTAGAAGCATGCTACCATTTGTTTTTATAAAAAACAAAAGTTGCTAGGCAAGCAACAAGAAAGTGTTAGCAAAACATAAAGAGTTTAAAAAAGCCCACAAGCCGGGCCAACTACATATCCGAAATAAAGATTAAAACTAAGGGTCAGAAGATTTTTTAGCAGCATCAGGCTGAGGAGACGGAGGCCGAGTCTGAAGAGGAATGGCATCTACAGTACCGTCATCCCGGTTCAAGATCTGGCAGTCAGGGTCAGAAGCGGGAGGACCAACCTCGGCAGGGACAGCAGAAGTCGACACCTTGGTAGAGGCCATAGGGGGAGGATCGACATCATCCTCATCCTCGTCATCAGGGACAACCTTGCCATCCCTGACAACGTTCTCCAAGCTAAAGAGGGTCAGGTCGGCCTCGGGAGCAATAACCCGAACTTGTTCCCTCAGGTTCTCATAGGCAGCAGTTACACTGCCAACAAGATGACCTTGGAGTTCGGAATAATTAGCCCAGGCATTCTCCAACTCTTCTCTCAGTCGCAACACCTCCCGGTAAGACGTCAAATAACTGTCCTTATGCCGCATAGCCGTGTCCTCGGCCAATTTCAGAGAGCCAGCCAAGGAAGTAGAAATAGCCTTTTCATTTTCCAAATCTTTCTCCAACCTGGCCACCCTTACTTCAAGCTCCCCCTTTAAATCCTTCATCCGATCAAATTCTTGTTTGGCCTCCTCCATAAAAGCTTTAGTAGCATGGAGAGGAAGACTTTGAGCAGTCCGATATAGAGCCGCCCCCATGTGTGCCAACTTGATACCACTCCGGGTGATATAATCAAAATGATGAAGAATCAACACGTCATCCATAGAAAGAACACCATAAGGGCCGATTTGTTGATCTACAAACTCAACTGCATCAAAGTCAGGAGCATCAAGGTTGAAAGGTTCAGTTGTTCTTTGCTTCTTATTAGGAGGGGGACCGGAAGCAGCAACGGAAGATGGTGGAGGATCGACCTGATGGACCCGAGGAGTAGGAATTTCTCTCCTCGGCCCGGGAGAACTCGGTATAGGAGGTTTAACCAGAGGCTGAGAAGACCCCTCTCCGGCCGCTTTGGCCGAGAGGTTTAGTGCTGCGGTCGCCTTCTTTGCCTTCTTATAGGCTCTCATAGAATCATTATTCTTCGACATCTCTGAAAAACACAAAAAACAAAGACAAGTTACAACACAGGAAAAATAAAGCCTGAGAGCAAGTATAAAAACAAATCAGGCAGTACCCAAAGCAGCCCGAACCAAAGATGGATCACTCAAAAATCTCTTCGTGTCCAGGTGGGGTGGCTTCCCCCACAAATCTTCAAGAACGACCACAAAGGCCAGCTCAACCTCACTAAGCATTTCCCACGTGTAACGTGGCACTCTTACATTCTTTTGCCACTCCAGAGGAAAAGCAGGTTCATCATTTTCATCAAGAAAAAAGGGGCGAACCCCCTCAATGGCACGGACTCGGAAGAAATAGTTCTTAAAATCTTTAAACGACTCATCATACATGGCAAAAACTTTATGCCCCTAGGCCGACCTAAAAGAAACCCAGGAAGCTTTCTTTTTGGAGGAACCCCCAGGTTTGGCCGAGACAAAAAGATAAAGGAAAAGAGTTTCAGAAGGTGTTATATCCAACTCCTGACAAAGAAGTTGAAATATCTTGATAAAACCCCAGGAGTTTGGATGCAGCTGGGATGGGGCAATGTTGCAGGACCACAACAAATCAGTTTCAAAGGCAGTAAAAGGGAAAGTAACGTTCAATTGGCTAAAAAAGTATTCATAAGCATAGAAAGAGGGACGCTCCTCCTCGACGAAAGTCGGAAAACAAACTCTCTCATCAGAGTCAGGAGCAACAAGCTCATAATCACCCTCGCAGGAACTGTTAGCACAAATCCTATGGCGCTTCCTCAGCTCTATGCAAAATTCAGCATCCACAATAGAAACACACAACAAAACAAGGGAGTTCAGCCAATCGGACATCCCCTCGGGAACTCTGGAAGACATCTCTACAATGTTATTGCGAGAAGACATGAGGCCAACTAAATCCTACAAGTAAGAAAAGAAGAGGGGATTACTAAAAACATCTCGGACAAGGGAGAAAATAACTCAATACGATGCAGGAGATCACACAGAAAAGAAAAACCCCAAGACTCAAACCAAAATCTTGGGGCATCCTTTGGAGGCAATAATCAGGCAAAGTTTCCAAGAAAAATCTACAGCTCGCACCCCGGCATCTCTCAGAAAGAAAACAAAAGAAAGCGAAAATGCAAAAAAGATCACCCTCATACAGTTTATCAGAAGAAAGCACTATTTCTACAGTTTAGTAAAAATAACCAAGCGGAAAGGCGCAAACTTTTTTCGAAATCAAGCAAAAGCAAGCACCAACACCGAGCATACCAAACAAGAAATCATCAAAGACACCAGCCTTTTTTCCAGAATCAGATGCATTATCATCAAAAGCACAAACGAGAAATAACATGCAGAAGCCCTAAGCACATTAAAGCAATAGGAAAGGCGAAAAAGATTCAGAGCACGCATTACGACTATAACCAGGCACAGTAGAAGCAGAAAGATCCAAACTTCCCTCAAAGCAAAATCGCAACTTAATCACAAAAGGCCAAAAGCAGCGAAAAAGAAAGAAAATGCGAATGGAACTCACCTGAAGAAGAGAAAAGCTTCAAAGGAAATAAGGAGAGGTAAGTTGTCCCGAGAATCGTCAAGCGACGCTGC
This sequence comes from Arachis ipaensis, assembly GCF_000816755.2. Taxonomy (NCBI): domain Eukaryota; kingdom Viridiplantae; phylum Streptophyta; class Magnoliopsida; order Fabales; family Fabaceae; genus Arachis; species Arachis ipaensis. The sequence continues at coordinate 40,973,668 of NC_029785.2, read as the reverse complement.
CACGAAGGAAAAGAAGAAACGAAGGCGAAAAACAGAGAACGAGAAAAACGGAGGAAAATGGTGAAGAAGTTACGAAAGAGAAAAAAAGAGAAACCGTCTCTGAGCTTTCAAAAATCAAAATAAAGAGCCAAAGGAAAAACGGAGTAATTAATACTAATTAATTAGGGTATTAAACCCTCGCACGTTCCCCAGGACAAAGCGCTAATACAAAAGGGCGCGCTTTTAGAAGGAAAACGTTCTACATTCAAAAAAGCTTCTGCAAAGGAATCGACAAAATGCTTAAGTTCGGCTTCACTAAAGAAGGACCGAAGTCAAGAACTCGACCTCAAACGGAAGACCGAGCTCAAGCAGGGGCACTGTTCATACCCAGAGTCGAGCTGTCCGAACCGGGATGTTCAGTAGCGAAGCGACCGACTTGTTCAGGTCAAGCGGACCGACTTCTTTATGAAGAACTCGGCCAAAACGACAGCAAAGCCCAATAAAAGGGCCCAAATAGAGGAACACGACCCAGAATCCAAAGGCAATCCCAGCCTATAGAGATAAAGGCGGTTCCCTTGAAGATAAGCTAACTTCACTCAAGATAAGATAAGATAAGATAAGATAACTAACTTATCTTATCAGAAAGATCAACCCACGCTACTATAAATACGCTGGAGCACCCAGGTATAACTCATACTCTGATTCTATATAACAACCTGCTTAATATCCGTGCTAACTTAGGCATCGGAGTCTCTTGCAGGTACCCTCCACCCTCCGGTGGCCAAGGATCAGCAGTGCAGTAAGTCCAACGAGTCAGACCCAACAGCTCCGGCCGTCATCAGCCAGCCGGACACGTTATCTCCGACCAGTACAGAAGATCTCATCCGAGATCGACCTCCAGTTTCAGGTAACCCTCGGAACAATTAGTATGAAATATTTATCTCTCAAACTAATGATCTGTATGATAATGATAAATTTTTCACTAAATTTAGTCAATCTTTTGTATTAATCTTGTTTAAGTAGTACACAAAATATATGTTTTGGGCTATTTTGGTGAATCTATAACTTGACCCTCACATCCTCTTTTAAAGAAAACTCAATGTGTCTAGTTTTATGCTTTAGAACAAAAGCTATATATTTTTTCTACAATTTTTTTTTGTGAATTTTGTAAGTAGTTAGGGTGTTGGAAAGTGAAAACTGTAAGGGATTGGTAGAAATAATTTGTTGTGTACGCAAAGGAGTTCTACATATGTAATACTTGGCAGGAGCTACACCTAAGCGTTGTGAAAGAAACTTCTATACACAAGGTAGGCAGGACTGAAGTTCTATGTATGCAGCGAGTGTTTGCATACACGACAGTTTAGGCATTAGGAGCAATTTTGTATATGCGACATGAGGTCGCGTCTGTGAGTGCATGTTGTCTAGCCAACACCTTACATATGCGAAAATAGTCCACTTTGGTAGGCTCATGATAATCCGAACCTTTGACCTTGTGTCTAGGGAGTTGGGTTAGAAACCTTAGATCTACATGTCGTACATAAATGGCCTAAGACGAACGCAGATGGATGGTCATTGATAGTGATACTCGATGTGCATGACTGTATGTGAATTCTTTCTTATTATACGGGTGGTCAAGCATGCAATTCCCAAATAGTTTTTCTTGTAGAGAAGTTAACAGAACATTGTTCTCTAAGACATACTTCAAAAAAGTTCGAGTGTTTGCATACACGACAGTTTAGGCATTAGGAGCAATTTTGTATATGCGACATGAGGTCGCGTCTGTGAGTGCATGTTGTCTAGCCAACACCCTACATATGCGAAAATAGTCCACTTTGGTAGGCTCATGATAATCCGAACCTTTGACCTTGTGTCTAGGGAGTTGGGTTAGAAACCTTAGATCTACATGTCGTACATAAACGACCTAAGACGAACGCAGATGGATGGTCATTGATAGTGATACTCGATGTGCATGACTGTATGTGAATTCTTTCTTATTATACGGGTGGTCAAGCATGCAATTCCCAAATAGTTTTTCTTGTAGAGAAGTTAACAGAACATTGTTCTCTAAGACATACTTCAAAAAAGTTCTAGTTGTTCTTCTTGTGAGATACCTGACAAAAAGAGTGTCTGACAACATGACCAACATATGTGCTTATGACCAGTAAGAAAAATATTCATCATAAACACTTGTTGTGTTTTCTTAAGTGTGCATTTGATTATGATTGTTATAATGGTAATTATGTGCTACTTGAGTTATATACTATTTGTTTGTGTGTAAATTGTATGGGTTGTTGTGTTTGTCTAGCGTGCACAGGTAACTGAGAATAATGTGATATCGAAACTAAAAAAAGATCACAGGCTAAGAATGTGTGTTAAAGGATTCGAGTGATAATGCCAGGATTAGGTGGACTGTTAGGCAATTAAGACTTGGGATGAGAATGTCATGATATCTATGAGTTCATATTTTTTTATATATAGTTTTTATCCAATTTCTTTACTATGTTGAAATCTTTTAGGTTCTCATCACCTCATGGTTATTTTTAGAGGTAACAACCACTTTGGTACTCGAAATATTCAGGCGTTGACAAAAAGTATATTGAAAGAAGTTATCGATAAAAAATCCCTAAATAATTTTAAAATTCGACAAAAATGACCAGACGTTACCTGTTCTGGTTTTTGTTAACAAAAAATACTGAAGTGGCTAACAGAGCAAACGACATGGCACACTAAAATATTATTTGGAATTTTTACTTAATTTAAAATTATACAAACCCAAATTTTCCAAATTAATTTTCTTCTCTCTCT
>NC_029785.2:40962141-40970393 GCF_000816755.2 Arachis ipaensis | reverse complement strand
TGATTTCAGAGAGAGAGAGAGAGAGAGAGAGAGAGAGAGAGTAAGTTTTATTGGCATGACCTAAGTTCCTCATAGGTAGAGATGAGCTAGTGAATTTTGGCGCAAACTTGGTCAAGCTCAGCAGACATGGTGGCGTAAACACGAGAATTGATGTCGAACTTATTGTCATGTTCAACCTTGAGTTCTGCGACGGTGACAGTGAAAGTTGTAAAACCAAAGTAATTAGTAAATGATTAACCAATAAATTAATTATTAATCAAGCAATTATGAAATGGAATTTTTATAGTTTAATGAGATAGAAAAAATTAAAATAAGAATTTTGACACAAATTTTAAAGGATTTGGCACAAGATTGGTCGAATAGGCCAAACTAGACGAACTGGGCTCATAATGGGCCCAAGGCCCAACCCAATTCATATATACTCATGAGCTTAAGCTCATTTGCTTCTCATACACAAGAAATAATGCATACAGAGGGAAGAACAAGGAGGAAACCTAAAACCCTCACCACAAATTCAAATCCACGTAACTTTTGATCCGGAGCTCCGGTCTCGCACCGTTTGTGGCCACGTGCCCGTAGAGATGAGCTTTACAAAGCCCAGTACCTTTCAAGGTGAGGAAATCAAATTCTCAGCTCCTATTCCCTCTTCTTCAATTCGAAAATATTAGGATTTTGTGGTATTGAGATTTTAGTTAATTTGATCTTTTAGGATCAAATTGACTTGAGAAATTGGTAGGTTTTGGCTTAATTGAAGCACATGTATGGTAAGGATCTTCAACCCTAGTCAAACCCTTGATTATGTGAGTTTTTGGGTATTGAAACTTGTATATATATGTGGTAATGTGTATATGGTATATGTATTTGTAAATTGGAGCTTAAATTGTGGACACCTGAGACTTGGTGGAGCTTGGAAGTTATTGCTTTGGAAGTTGGGGCTGTGTTTAGTGCCTTTTGTTGGTGTCTCGGATTATACGTGAAAATTGGCCAAGGTATGGTTTTTGTTTCGCGTATTTAATATATAATGTCTTGCAAAACCTTAGGCTAGATGACCATAGAATATAAATGAATGAGTATGTTGAATGCTTGGTAATTGTTGATATAGATTGTGTAATTGTTTTGGTGGTTGATGTTGGAGATGAAATGAAATGTTAAATGATGACTTAAATGATAGTTGATAAGGTGATGAGAATAAGTATGTATACATGATGAATTATTGATGATGTTTGATGTGATTAATGATTCATGATGTGAATGCGGTTGTGGTTGATGAAAAATGATTGATGAATGATGATTTTAATGATGATAAATGAGAACGAGGGTTGAGAATATATGAATGTCGATGTATTGATAAATGTGTTGGTAGAATTGAGAGTCTTGGTATGAAGTAGTTTATATTGAGGTGAGATTGGTTATGAAGGGATGTGGGGCTGTGTTGGTTGTGATAGGGTGTGTTTTACTTTAGAGTATGGGTTATAAATGTAGTTAGTGAGTTATAAATTTGGCGGAAATAGAGGTTCGAGGAACTATGTGAAAAACTGATTTTTGGCCGAACTTCGACGAGCCATAACTTGGCTTCCGAACCCCCAAATGATTTCAAATTTATTTCATATGAGAATTAGGTTAGTGAAGTTTATGCCATTCAAAGAATGGATGAAAAATGTTTTAAAACGAAAAAATTATGCGCGTCAAAAGTTTGAGGTTTTAAATTGAAATTCTACAGATTTCAGACTTAGCCAAATTTTTTTACCAAATGTCCTTGCATGCGTACGCATACAGGGGGCATACGCATGCGTTCGATTCTGTCCAGTGCGTATGCATACACGGACAGGTGCATGCGTACGCATCCTGATCTAAAAAGAGACTTATGCGTACACATACCTATTGCAAGATAATATTCCAACTTGGAGTGCTGATACTGGAACTGGTCAGAAATGGATTGGATTGAAAAGATCACAGGTGTTATTGCCTCATTGTTGAGTTCTCAAATTCCTGAAAGGGTATCTGCCAAAAACTTTTGTATTTAGGTCTCTATAGTTAGAAAATTTTTTAATCAGGTCCATATATTGAATAAAATTGTGTTTTCAAGTCCTTGAAACAGCCTAATGTTACAAAATGTTATGAACTTTTTTTATAATTTAATAGATTTAACCAAAAACTTTACAACAATAAATTGCTTTAGGAACTTGGTTACAAAGTTTTAAACCTTTTTTAATTAGAATTTGGCAGTAATAATTGTTATGGTATTGGTTATTCTTTGTGCAACTATGAAAGTTATGAAAATTCTTTTATTTATTTATATTATGTGAATTTTTTTTTGCAGACTAGGTAGTGTTCTGACTAAGAAGGCTATTTATACTGTTCATTTTGCAGCAAAAGGGAAGTGGTAATGTTGGCCAGCTTCTGGACCCAAATCATGCCTCATTGTTGAAAGGAGTAGCAGTGACAACTGGCGGCTAGGCTACAGGGTCTCTACCAATCTCATCTTTATGAGAATGTTGCTATTCATATCATCTCTGTTCTGGATGCCTATCTCATATTGGATTGAATTTACAAGTTCTCGAATTCTATTTGCAGTCAAACGTCTCTCGGTGTACCTAACATTTTACAAGGCAGTCTTCAACAAGTTCAAAATCAGAACCAGCATCTTCTAGGATCTCTGGTAATTTCAAACATTATCTTTGGCTTAGCTATGTGTTATCCCCATTTGACTTTATATATAAGTTTTTATTTACTGGTCATTTGTCATGAAACAGAACATGAAAAGTGATATGAATCCAATGGTTAGACCTCAAGCTGTTATATCAGATGGATCCTTTGTTGGTGGATATGGTACTGGTTTGTTTTCAAATTGTATTTTCCATTATTCCCATGCTTACATTACTAGCTAGATTCCGATATGTTGGAAAGCTTACACTTTGGCACCTGTAATCGTAAATACAACCAATCTTAAGATCTTAAGAAATTGCATGCCATTGTTTTCTAACCTAAAGATATATTATAATGTTGATTAAAAAAATACTTGATTTTACACTTCCCATTATCTTGAACATACACCCTACTCTTGAGACACATGCTTTATTTCGATACAGAAAATGATTCAAAATTAATGCAATATTTTCATATTGTTTCTGAGCTTTCTAAGGAAACTGATAAATGAATACCTTAACGGCTTAACCCTGATTTGAATTTGTTGCCTTCCATTCTTGAAATATTTAATGTTCCCTGCTTTGTTGCATAGTTTTTTTATATGCTGCATGTGTCATTAAAGATATTTTCTCTATCTTCATCTGCATTATATAGTACTATTTGTATGATATTGGGATTTTTCTTTGATTGTCGGTTGACATTTGTTCTTTGTGGATAATGGAGTTGACAATGCTTGTGGTGTGCACTCTGCAGGGTGAAGAATTGAAGAAGATGATTGATGCAATCACCTACATACAGTGCAGTTCTAAAACACAGCAGGTAAATGTTACAACTTAATTGGATTTAAGGTAGCCATAATTCTCACCCTTTTTTCTTCATGTTGCAGAATGTGAAGATAGTTTTTCACTCTGCAATAAAAGTTGCACCGAGACCACAAAAATCAAAGAAAAAACCATGCAAGAGAAGGACTTGTTTTTTCTTCTAAGTAGTATTTCTTATTCAGTTGTTCTTATTGTATTTCTGAAATCATTAATATAACAGAGTCGAAAACACTAAGCTTTAGTGTTTTTTATTCTTTTACATTATTGCTGTGAAGAACATTAGGCTTCTTTTTACAGGTGTTATGTTTAGAATTAAAAAATTATATTATGTTTGATAGTTTATTTGTATAGGAGCTTTTGATTTTCAATACTAAAATATTATATATTATGTTAATACTTTATTTATGAGTTATGTAATATTTTTTTTATGGGTTATGATTTCTTATTATTGTAAAATTTTAAACAAAAAAATTGTTTGTTTAACATAGTAAAAATGACGGTTGAAACTGTCTTTTTAAACGATAAAAAATGTCACTTTTATCCGGTAAAAACTAGTAAAAATTGCATTTTTAAACGATAAAAAAATCACTGTTATGGTTAAAATGGAGGTTCAAAAATGACATTTTAACCAACCAAAAGCTACTCTATAAGGGCAAAAACGACGGTTCAAAAATGTCATTTTAACCGACTGAAACGCCACTATCAGGGTAAACACGGCGGTTCAAAAACGCCATTTTAACCGACCGGCGGTTGAAATCGCCATTTTAACCCACCCTTAAACCACCGTTTTAACCTGGAAATAACGGCGGTTTGAACCGCCGTTTTAACCCAACAGAAAATCGCCGTTTTAATCCTAGAAAATTGTGGCAGTTTTCAGAAAATCGCCGTAATAACCAAAATGGCGCTCTGAATTACGGCACTTTTTCGAAACCGCCGTACTTGATAATAATGGCGGTTCAAACCGCCGTAATTACCCAAAAAAACTGCCATTTTTACCAGATTTTTTTGTAGTGTAAGAAATCAGTGAGACACTCCGAGATTATATGGAAAGGTTTAATAAAGCATGCCTAGAAATATAAAACTTACCTACTGAAGTAGTAATAATGGGATTAGTTAATGGCCTTGAAGAAAGGTCGTTCTCTCAATCCAATCCAAGCGACATCCGACTTTCAGAGAAATACATCAATATGGAGGAGAATTCACGACTAGAAAACCTTTCCTGAGACTCAGCCTGCCTTATCCACCTCGGGAAAAAAGAGAAAAAAGTCAAGAAAAAAGAGGAGTACAACTCGAAAAAATATCGAAGGTATCATAATTATACCCTACTTCGAGTCTCTCTTGTAGATGTTTACAGGGAAATATACCACACCAAGAAGCTTCCACCTTCTCGCCCAATCAAACACAAAAAAGCAAGAATTCAGACAAAATACTGTGAGTACCATAAGCTTTACGGGCATTCTACCAACGACTGCTATGATTTAAAGAATTTCATTGAAAAGTTGGCTAGAGAAGGTCGACTAGACAGGTACTTGGCGGAAAGGTCGGATGATCAAAGAAAAAGGAAAAGAGACGAAGAAGGAGGACAACAAGAAATTCCATCTCAAACTCCTAAACGACACATACACATGATTAACGGGGGATTTGCTTGAGGAGGAATCTCGAAATCGTCACGGAAGAGGCATCTTAAAGAGGTGTACCAAGTCAAGGAAGAAAACAGAACTTCCGACTTGCCAACCATCTTGTTCACTAAAGAGGATGATGAAGGGGTAACGCCTGGCCATGACAACCCAGTGATGATTACAATGATCCTCGCCAATGCAAACCTCCATAGAAACCTTGTGGATCAAGGCAGATTGGCAGATATATTATGTAAGTCCACCTTTGACAAACTCGGACTGGAAAAGAAAGATCTGAAGGTGTACCCAGATAACCTATTCAGACTGGGGGACACGGTGATCTGACTTCTTGGGTTTATATCTCTATACACTACTTTTGAAAAGGGCACGAAGTCAAGGACGTTAAGTATTGATTATATTGTGGTCGACATCACGTCTGTAACGACCCAACTTCCAATACGTCATGATCGTGCCAAAAGTAGGCATTACTAACTCGTTTTCCTTATTAACTATTTAATATTGAGCCTTTAGTTCGATGTCGCATTTCAATTTTTAAGAAAATACATGAAAACCTTGTTTTTATTAATTAAAATTTTATATCAAAGATCACCAAGTAATAGTAATCACATAATTACTACTAATAGTAAATGCTATACAAATAAATTCAATATAAAACTCGAATATAATACCTATCCCTCTGGATAAAATAAAATCCTAATCAATAAAGGCGAGGGAACTCTATGAAAACAACTTAACTTATAAACAATTTCAACTATTCATCTGCGGCTTCTTACTAAGTCTTCGAACCTGTATCACTGAAAGGGTGGAAGATTTTGGGGTGAGAACAAACCACACGTTCTCAGTAGGGAATGGGAATGCCGTAAAAGTAATGAAATAAAATACAAATAATTAAATTTACTCAATAAAGCTATTTTTATTAAATCCCTGAAAATACATTTAGTTTTACTTTAGATAATTAATCACTTTTCTTTAAATTTCTAAACTCAAAATAGATTTTAATCCCAAAATTAGTCATATTAACCATCTCTGAGTCACATAATCATTTCTCAGCCACAACATTTCACCTCAATACATCCATGAAGCAATAGCACAAATAAGATATCCAAACCAACACACAAACAAGTCAAACAGTACAATCACAGAAAAGTAATACAAGCAAATACAACCAAATACAAATGTGTAAACAACATGATGCATGTCTATCCCTAACACAGGTAATGAGCTCATTTGTCGGTTTTGACCCGCACCCGACGCAATCTGACTCACAAGTCAGATAAGGCATTCCAGCGGCATAACCTCTACAAGGTTCCAAACCCTTGCAGGCACTGATTCTCCAGCTGAAGTATGCCGAACATGACCTCTGCAAGTACTTGCAGGCGCTGATTCTCCAGCTGAAGCATGTGACCCATGTTCCTGGAAGCCATTCTATATACACGGGCATCCCCGCACAATCATTCACATATAAAGCCTACGTTCTATTTCAATAAAATTCGACTCCCTTTCAAATCTTTTGCTCTTGAATCAATCCAATAATTACTAATGAATCAAACCAATATTTTCTCAAACTCTTTTCAACGATTTCAAACCTAAGTCACTCCGTAATATAAATGTATAAATAAAATTTTGAATACAAAATCTTTTTCTCAGTATGAGTAAGTGTGTAAACCAGGTCTTTTCCAACATAGAATTGTTTCTCAAAATAAGCCTATAAATCGGATTTTTAAAACAAGATCACTATTCATACGTTTTTATAAGAACTTGGACAAAACCTCCGCTTAAAATTCATTTTTACCACCCTTACGGGCTCCCTCATTTTTATAATTTCTCAAATTAACAACCCAATCAAGATATTAACATAACCAAAGCATCAATCACAACCTCAATTCAAAATCAATTCATATTTCCAATTCAACAAGCAATACTAAATCTATCACCATTCATAACCACCGTAGCAGCACTACAATAATATCCTCATTAATAACAAAATCACAATTAACAAATACACACATAGCTAATCTAATCACTCAATCTTTTACAGCACCATCAAACAAACCAGAGATCAACTTCAACATATTCAAACATACTCATTATCACCAATAATTTCCAATTTTATCAAAATTCACACAAAGCATTTGTAAATTATTTGCAATTACTCAATAAGCATTTTGGTATTCTTAAATTAAAGACTCTTAATTTTAAAATTACCCCCTACCTCGATTAGTTTAAACCCACAAAATTAATCGTGACTCCAACTTTGTTCTAATTCGCAGCAGCAGCAACAGCCTCAAATTGGGTTAGCAACAGCAACGGCATTAGCCATACCAACAACTCTCCGTAGTAGCAATTCCCTCAAACAGTTTGCAGTGGAAATAGCAGTGACTAAAACAAAAATCCATAATTCTTTAAGCCAGGAGGAAAACAGAGGAACAACATGAAAACAGAGCAAGGTTTAAAGCGTTACAGTTTCAAGAATAGGAGAATCAAAATCAGAATAAGAAGGCGGTACTGTCTTCGACTCTGGTAGCGGTGCACAACTCACCGGCGACCGAGGCAGCAACGGTAAGGACAGTGGCTCCTTAGACTCGCATGGCTCTGTCTCCATCTCTCCCTCGCGTCGTTCTCTTTTTCGTCTCTCCTCTACGTGATAGCGACAGGTGGTGGCTGCAACGACGTTGCGGCAGTGACTTCCCCTCACTCTCTGTTCTTTCGCTCGCGCTCTCTCTCATCTCTGTCTTGCTCGATGACAACGGTGAGTTCTAGGGCAACAGTGGTGACGGCGAGACAGCACAACGGCAGTGGCGTCTTTTCTCTATTCACAAACCTCCTATGACAGCGACGATGAAGACCTCAACGGCAGCAATAGCGAGGCGGGTTAGCAATGGCTGGAAGGCGATGGGCATGATTAACGGCATAGGCAAGACCCGGCGGCGGCGGCGGCAAGCTGGACGGCGCAGAGTGTGGCTCCCTTTTCTCCGATTCTGAGCCCTCTCTTCTCCCTTTCCATTTTTGCGTGTGTGCGTGTGAGAAGCAAGAGTGAGGAACTTAAGTGTGAGTGCGTTGGTAAGGCTGAGAGTGAGTGAGGTGAGTCTGTGTGTGTGTGTGTATATATGGGAAGGGTTGGAGGTGGGTGAGTGAGTGGCGGTGAGGA
>NC_029785.2:40957717-40961956 GCF_000816755.2 Arachis ipaensis | reverse complement strand
TATTTAATTTAAGTACTTTTTAAGAAATTAATTTTCTTTAAATATAATTATCAAATATAATAAATCGTAAATAATTTAATATTTAATTTTCAAAAAAACTCGGGTTGTTATAACGTCAGCATACAATGTTCTTATAGGTCGGACCACCTTAAACTGACTTGCAGCAATTGTCTCTACACCACACTTGTGCATGATGTTTCCCACTACAAAAGGAATTGTCACCATAAAGAGAGATAAAAAACTAGCACGCAAGTGCTACAATGAAGGCCTTAGTTTAAAAGGCAGTCCGGGAGAAAGGAAGTCAACACTATTGAGCTTGATGGTGTTCAAATCCGGGAAGAACTACACCCCCAACTTGGAGAAAAGGTAGAAGAAGTGCAAATTGAAGATCATCCTGAAAAGACAACGAATATAAGGGCTAACCTAGAAGGAGGTCAGAAAGCACAACTCATGGACCTTCTACGAAGAAATTCCAACCTCTTCGCTTGGAAAGCGTTTGATATGCCTGGTATAAATCCCGACTTGATGTCTCATAAGCTCGTTGTATACCTGGGTTCCCGACCTTATGAAAGCTCGGACTCAAATAGGGACACTGTTCATACCCATTAAATATAAAGGCACATTAAGAGCCTCCACTTATCCGACCTCTTAAGAGGTCGGACACAACAAAAAAGTCCAACTTTACTTATCCAAACAAGTAGCTGCCTCTCCAAATCTCTCCCACTATCTCTATCTCCACTAAATGATAGATCCTAACAAACTCCAAAAATAAAGGGAGCAATTATCCACCAACAAAGGTGAAACTATTCCAAAAAATGGTTATACATTCTAGTATAAATACACTGACATTCCTTAGGTATATTCATATTCTAATTTACTAAAAAAACCTGTCTAAAGTCCTTTCGGACGGTGACACCTCGGCCTAAGAACAAGTCGAACGTTGTCTCACCGGGAATTTAAATCTCGCGTTCAGGTCCAAATCAACGTTTTAGGTAACTCCAGAACATAGTATATATTTTAAAAATAAAAATATTAGGAACCAGCACTTATAGTATAAAAAAGAAATGAGTTGGCTAATATTAATTAAAGAAAAAGAAAAAAACAAATAAAATATTGATCACCTACAAATACAAGAGAAGGTATTTCATAAAAAGTGTGTCATTTTCTTTAGAAAAAAAAAAATACACTATGCTCATAAAAATAAGGTACCGAACAAAATAAAATAGGAATACAAATCACATGGAATAGATTTTTTAGTAGTTAGTAGAGAAGAAACTCAACCCGAGACACGGCTGGTTTCATTTTCATATTAGTTACTTTATTGTTCTCTTTCTTGTCTTTGGATCTTCCTCCCAAGTCATCACACGCTTAAATCCACCAACGAAAATACTTGGTTGATTCCGTAATATACGCCCAAAACCAATGGCAAAAACTTAAACCCCTCGATTTTAAATAGAACACCCCTTACTCCATTCCACATTCTTAGTTGGCTCAAAGTGTGGAATCACTTTCTCAGTTTCTCCCTCTCCCTCCAATCCGCCCCTCACCTGTTCAAAACTCATTGCCCTCTTTCGTGTTACGAAAATGATGCAGGTGATCAGTTCTACTATTCCAGCACACAATCTTCACATGTTCCAAGCAAGGCGGGCTAGCTTTAGGTGCCATCTTTCTCCCTTGAACCCCGACAACAACAACGGTAAGCTGACGTCATCGCCTTCTTCTTGTTCCACGTCAGCACCCAAGAAGGCACTAACCTCCACCACCGACTCAACTCGCTTGCACCTTGCTAACCTCGACAGGCTCCTCCACAAGGACTCGCCGCCACCACCATTGACACAACTCGCTAACCAACAACAAGAACAGCAGAACGGCGTCAAGGAAAGGGAGCAAACCACTACTGAGAAGAGGGGGAAGAGTGTTTTGGAAGGTCTCAACTTGGCGAGGTTGTGGCCTGACATGAAGGCCACGGAGGAGATGTCGCCACGCCACCTCAAACGCCTTCAGCGGATGCTGTCCAAGACGGCGGAGTACTCACCGCGGAACGCCCTCGGAAGCCGGTGGAGGGAGTACCACGGCAGCAACGACTGGAAGGGGATGTTAGATCCCCTTGATGAGAATCTCCGCCGCGAGGTGGTCCGATACGGCGAGTTCATCCAAGCGGCGTACCATTCCTTCCACTCCAATCCCGCCATGTCGGAAGAGGGACCCCCGTCTCATCGCCACGTTGCACTTCCCGACAGGTACTACAGGGTCACCAAGAGTCTGTATGCCACGTCATCGATTAACATGCCGAAATGGATTGATGATGTGGCACCAGATCTTGGATGGATGACCCAGAGATCCAGTTGGATTGGGTACGTTGCAGTTTGCGATGACACAAGGGAGATTGCAAGGATGGGGAGGAGGGACATAGTTATCTCCCTCCGTGGAACCGCCACGTGTCTTGAATGGGCTGAGAACATGCGAGCACAATTGAATGACATGCCCGAGGAGGGCCAAGGAAAGCCCAAGGTGGAGTGTGGGTTCTTGAGTTTGTTCAAGACAGAAGGAACTCACGTGCCAAGCCTGGCAGAGTCCGTGATAGAAGAAGTGAAGCGACTCATGGAAATGTACCAAGGAGAAACATTGAGCATAACCATCACCGGCCATAGTTTGGGTGCGGCTTTGGCTTTATTAGTGGCTAATGAGATAACTACTCGTGTCCCTGAAGTGCCTTCTGTGGCAGTTTTTTCTTTTGGTGGGCCTAAAGTTGGTAACAAGGCCTTTGGTGACAAAATCACTGCCCAAGGAGTTAAAGTTCTAAGAATTGTGAATTCCCAAGATGTAATCACTAGAGTACCCGGCATGTTTGTAAGCGAAGAGCTTGAGCAAACGATAAGGAACTCTAAAATTGGCGGTGTCCTTGACATGTTTGATGACAACACGCCCCTCGCTTACTCCCATGTTGGAGCCGAGCTGCGAGTTGACACCAAGATGTCGCCGTTTTTGAAGCCGGACGCTGACATGGCCTGTTGTCATGACTTGGAAGCATACCTTCATTTGGTGGATGGGTTTTTGGCTTCTAATTGTCCCTTTAGGGCGAATGCTAAAAGAAGCTTGGCAAGGTTAATGCAAGATCAAAGTGCTAATGTAAAGAAATTGTATATTAGTAAGGCTAAAGCCTTGAGTTTGAATCTTGAAAGACAAGGATCCTTCTCCATGTCACTTGAGAGGCAAGGATCGTTCTCAATGTCTGGTTGTTTGCCTAGCCCATCATAAATGAAAGTCAGATTGTAAATACATGTTGGTAAATATATCATGTATTTCATGTTGATATATAAGCTAATTTATAATTATACATAATGGGCCATACTCAATTGCTCATATACAAGTTTTAGAACTCATGATGACTATAAGCTAAGGGCTAAGGCCCTCACACTTATTCAATAACTTTCAAGGGCTATAAGCCCCTTTTCAGAGTGTTCAGACCCTAGGCTGTTGTGCACCGTACCAATTATTCATGGCGCCAAAATAATGACCCTACCAAAAGATCCAAAAGTTGACAAATGGTGGTGCAAAATTAGGTAAAGACAGATGGATTAAAGATGATGGGGATTTGGGAAAATTCAATTCATATCTTCCACCTAGTCGAAATGAAAAAGAGGATAGAAGAAGATGGAAACACACAAAGGATAAAATTTTTTCTGCAGCATCAATCTATAAAGAGAGTAATCTAGATTTAGAAGGGATGAGTTTGGCTTGGAGAATGGAGATGAAGAAGGTGTCAGTGGAGAGAAAAATTGTTGAGTGGTGAAAGGAGACTTGATAAGCATCCCAATTCACTGAGGATAATTAATGTGCTAAAATATTATGATTGAAAAATTTATTTTGTATAGAAGAGAGGATAACAGATGTGTAAATTGTCTGACTAGAAAAGTATTAAGTTAGATTTTAATATTTTGTTTTGAAATTTCTCTTTTTCAGAGTTAGTAAAACTCTTTTAGGATAATAAAGCAGGGGCTATCTTATTTGTATCTACTACTCTTTAATTTGTTTTTTGTCTGAAGTTTTTTAGCCCTATTTCAACACCAAAAACAATTAGATAAAGACAAATGTAAAATTGATAAAAACAATAAGTATTTTTGTCTCTTTAAATAAATATTTTAAATTTAAGTAGTGATAATGAAAAAATAGTTTTTAGAATAATTATAAACTGCTCAATTATCAAAATATGGCACTATTTGAATTAGGATATAGAAA
>NC_029785.2:40956230-40957578 GCF_000816755.2 Arachis ipaensis | reverse complement strand
TTTAAAAAAATATAAAAAATTATAATGTTATCTTATTTTTATAAAGGAAAAATTAGCCAGATTTATTACCATAGACTTAAAATAACTAAAAATAATTCCAATGAGCACTGGTCAGTGGTCACCCTCTAACAAAGGCCACAGTTCAACTACTAGATGGTCGCCCTCTAGCATTTATTTCCTCATTTATTGGAGACACATTACTGGCACTGTGAGGTATTATTTTTGTTCCCTACTTCCCTTCATCCCCCAGCATATATGAAACATGTCTAACTAAAAAATGGAAAATTAAAATCCTGATGTAAATAGCAAGACATAGATGAGAAAGGTATACCCCGAACTACTTTTGATTTAAGAAGTGTTCTTATACCCTTCTCATATCATACTTTCTTTCACTAGTAGGGGAGAAGCTTCTTCTTTACTATGATTCGAGAGCTGTTACACCCTCCAATTCTTGGGTCTTACCATTATGAGTTAATTAACTAAATGTCCTCTGTTATATTTGAGTATAGGATACATAAAACTTGAAACTGACTTTTTTTTTAAAATATCTTTAAGAGATAATGAGTACAGAAGTTACCATTATTTATTAATATAGTTTTTTTTTAACATAAATGTATTTTTTTTAAGTACTAATAATACATATAAGTTAGATTCATTGTATATTTTTACTTTCTTATCAAAATAACTAGCGAATTACATTTTATTGGCTTTCTTTTCAATCACTTTTTTAATTTTTCTTTTTCTTTAATTTCAATTTATTATTATTTTTTGGGATGGGGGTTGGGAAAACAATTTGTTTAAAGAATCCAAGAATGAAAAGGTAAAAACAGAAAAGAGATATAAAGAGACGTGCTTAGCATGTTCAGTTTTTTGCTATGTTTAAATTTTCCTGTGTGTAATTACTAATTAGACATCTAACATGTTTTTTTTAGAAGAAATTTGGTAGTTGTAATAAAGATGCTCTTGAAATAAGTGGATGGAGACACCGACACACTGACATGATGTTCTATGCAGTTGTTTCTATAACACATGATTTTCATGTTTTTCTACCCCGTTATAATTCTTTACAGAAACTAACACAAGTGTGTTTGATTTAGTGTTTGAAACATTAAACATATGTTTAGTCTTTTTAAAAATTTTATTTTTTATTTGGTTATTTTTTTCTAAATGTAAAA
This sequence comes from Arachis ipaensis, assembly GCF_000816755.2. Classification (NCBI taxonomy): domain Eukaryota; kingdom Viridiplantae; phylum Streptophyta; class Magnoliopsida; order Fabales; family Fabaceae; genus Arachis; species Arachis ipaensis. The sequence continues at coordinate 40,956,403 of NC_029785.2, read as the reverse complement.
GTAATTTTATAGTTTAATCCAAATTTAAGTGAGCCAAAAAAGTTTAATTTTTACATTCAGTTTTTATCATTAAATCATTAATTGAAAAAATTTATTTTCTATCTAATAATTCTGTGTTCTTCATTGTTTATATAATAAATTTTATTATTTTTATAATTTTTTAATATTATCTC
>NC_029785.2:40940767-40955894 GCF_000816755.2 Arachis ipaensis | reverse complement strand
TTTCATTAATTTTTTATCTAAAAATAATTTTAAATAATATAATTCAAACAACATTTAGTTTACTACAATCCATTTTGATATAAAAGTTGTCAAATATAAATTACATTAATACTAATGTATTAACCATAAAAAAAAGTCCCCGAATTATTCTGATGATAACAAAAATGCCCCAAACTTTTGTTATCGACAAAATACTCTTAAATAATTTAAAAACGTGCCAAAACTGCACAATCATGAAAAGAATGATGAAAACGTGGCAGACAGAGTAGTATATGTGGCAAACAAAAAAGCTAATATGGCCTGTTATTTTTATCCAAAATTTTAAAACCCTGAATCCTAATTTCTTCTCATCTTCTTCCATTCTCTCACATTTCCTTTCATAGTCCCGAACTCACTAACCCACCTTCTAACCCACTTACCATCTACAGCAGGGCGAACCACCATTGTCGCAGCTCCATCCCTTTTCCTATTCTCTACTTCTCTTCTTGTCTTACTTAACCCATGCTCACTATCCATATCTTCTTCTCTCACTTCTTCTCACTCGCTCTCCCTTTCTCAACAACGCCAAAATGTCGAAGTTGATGAAGACGCTACCATGCACCGCATGCATTCCAAAGCCTTACCAAAAATTGCGTCGAGAATTCACTTTCTTACTGCTTTTTCTCCTAGCCAATGGTCCTGGCTCACGCTACTTTTCCTTGGTAGCAGGATCTGTATCGCATTGCTCCTCCTTGACTAGTTGTCATTCCTATAAATTCTCTATTGTCAGTGGTTCTCGCTCGCGCTACTCCTTCCTTGTCAATGGTCCACCACTGCTTCGGCTTTCTACCGGAGTCTTGATTGTTTTAGTTGTTCTTTTTGTGAAATTCTTTTATTTAGATTATTGAAGATTACTTATTAATGCTATTATTGTTAGTGAATTATGGTTTTAATGAAAATTAGATTTTTTTTTTCTTTTTAATTTGGATCTGTTTCAATTGATAAAGTTCAATTTGGTTTTGGAAAGAAAGTTCGGTTGAAAAAAAAAGGAGAATAGTAGATCTGAAGATTTGTTCCGATGCTTATTATCTCCTTCTATTCTTTTAGATATCTGAAAATTATTCTAATTTGGGTCTCTTTTTTTTGCATTGAGATTTTGGAGAGGAAAATGGATATTGATGGTGAGGAGGTGAGAGAAGAAAATCGAGTGAGAGAGAGTGAGAAGAAGTTAGAAAAGAAGAAAGGGAGAGGATAGAGAGGGGGATGGAGCTACGACAGTGGTGGTTCGCCCGTGGCTTTATCACGACGGACAGAGGTGCTAGTGACTTACTGAGTTAGAGGGTAGGTAAGTGAGAGGAGGTATGAGGGAAGAGAAAAGGGTGATTTTTGTTTGCCAAATACGCCACTTTGTTTGCCACATCATACCAAAATGTTAACAGACCACCTCTGTTTATATGGATGTGCAGTTTTGTTGTGTTTTTAAAATGTTTAAAGGTCTTTTTGTTGATAAAAAAAAGTTGGAGGCATTTTTGTCAGCGTTAAAATAATTCGAGGACATTTTTAGTGGTTAACCCTCATACCAACTCACTTCTAATAAAAATCAAATTTACAAATCAATTTTATGCAAACTTTCGTTTACAAACTTCAATCCAAAGACACACATTTCAGTTATATACAAGGTTTTGAGAAGCGAATTATAACAACCAGTTTAACTACATTAATAGATAACTGATTATCAAATCCATTTGATTTAGGACAAAAGAATGTTGCAAATAAATTTAATCAATAATTGAAAAATATGTTAAAGAACTGATATATTATTAATGAATCGATTTGATATTTTAGAAATTCAAGAAACAGTTGGGCTACACATCCAAGTAAATTTTCATCCAAGTTCATCCAAGCAGGCCTGGTGCACGGATTCCCACACTCCACATAACTGAACTAGCAAGTGCACTGGGTCGTCCAAGTAATACCTAAGGTGAGTCAGGATCGATCCCACGAGGATTGTCGGCTTGGATCAAACAGTGGTTATCTTGTAAATCTTAGTCAGGCGGATAGAAAAGTTGTGTAGTTGTTTAAGCGCATAAAAGTAAAATAAAGATAACGTTACTCAATTATTGTGAATCTAATGATAAGAAGATGGTTAAGACTTCGAAGATGTTTTGTTCTTCTGGATCAATACCTTCTTACTATCTACTCCAACTGTGAATGATTTCTTCTATAGCAGGCTGTATGTGATTAATGCCGGTTGAGAGGCCGCTAATCTTCCTCTAGGCTGAACACCAGGTTTAGTGGGCATCCAGTCTAAATGAGGGTAGCTCTTACAGTTCATCCCCTTGGTGATCCTACTCAAAACGCCACAGACAAGGTCGAATCTTTCGGATCAGAGAATGATGTGCCTTGATTCTAGCCTTTAGCACAAAGACCCTAATCTCCCCATACCTCGGCTAAACTGATGTCTCGAGAAGTCCCCAACGAAGTCATGGATTAGCCGTCTAAGAGATGTATCCTCAAGCTAGTGGTTCATTGATATCCGATGAAAGACGCTCGCTAAACCCATATAGAATAGAGATAACTTGTGACGGTTCAACTCATTCATAAGGTTGAAGAACGAAGGTACATCTTAAAAAAGAATTAAACACGAATTGAAATAGAACAATAGTGCTTTTACTAATCCATAAAACTCAGCAGAGCTCCTAAACTTAACCTAGGAGGTTTAGTGGCTCATACTGTACAATGAAACTCAAAAATATGAAATAATGTTCTATGGTGGTGGTCGAATATCTTAAAACAAGAGTGATCTTCTCCTATATATACTAATCTAACAAAAAGGATTACAGAAATATGATAGGCTTAGGCTTGTAATGCGAAAATCCACTTCCGGGGTCCACTTGGTGAGTGTTTGGGATGAGCTGAGAGTGTCTCCACGTGCTAGTGGGCTCCTTGGGCATTGAACGCCTGCTTGGGACACCTCTTTGGGCGTTGGACACTAGCTGCTCCCTTTTGGGCGTCCAACGCCAGGAAAGGGGGTAGATGATTGGCGTTAAACGCCAGTTTTGGGCCTTCATCTCCAAAGACAAGTATGAACTAATATATATTGCTGGAAAGCCCTGGATGTTAGCTTTCCATATCCGTTGAGAATGCTCCATTTGGATATCTGTAGCTCCATAAATTCTTGCTTGAATGCATGGAGGTCAGATCCTGATAGCATCTGCTACGCTTTCCTTGCCTCTGAATCAGACTTTGTCAAAACTCTCAGATTTCAACTAGAAAATACCTAAAATCACAATAAAACACAAAAACTCATAATAGAACCCAAAATGTGAATTTTACACCAAAACCTATGAAAACATAATAAAACTTAAACAAAACATGCTAAAAACTATATGAAAATGATGTCAAAAAGCGTATAAAATATCCGCTCATCAATTCATGAGAGCTCCTAGGTACCGAGAAACTTGCTCTTCCCTAGTTTCCTCATCTTCATCAGAGGAAGAGTATTCATCAGAACTCGTGAATTGCAAGAGTGCTTGCAAGAGGACCTCTATGGTCTCTACATGAGCCTTGGCTTCCTTTAATTCTTGGATACGGACTTCATCAGTGGGTGTTGAATACTCAGTAGGAACATCCTTACTGGCGTTCAACTCCATCTCTTATGGCTTTTTGGGCGTTGAATGCTCAGTAGGGATATCTTCACTGGCGTTCAACGCCAGCTTCTCTGCCAATTTGGGCGTTGAACACCAGTAGGATCATCCTTACTGGCGTTCAACGCCAGCTCTTGTGCCAGTTTGGGTGTTGAACGCCCAGTAAGGTCCTCCTTATTGGCGTTCAACGCCATTAAAGGTGTAGCATTGGGCGTTGGACGCCCAGTAAGGACTTCATTACTGGCGTTCAACACCAGATTACTCTCTTCAGATTCGACCTCAACTTCAGTAGTGATGGCCTTGCACTCTTCTCTTGGGTTTACTTTAGTGTTACTAGGAAGAGTGTTAGGCGGAGTCTCAGGAATTCTCTTACTCAGTTGACCAACTTGTACCTCCAAATTTCTGATGGAGGATCTTGTTTCAGTTGTGAAACTATAAGAGGTCTTAGAGAGAATGGAGACTATAGTGACTAAGTCAGAAAGGCTCTGCCTAGGAGTCTCCATATGTTCCTGAAAAGATGGGAATGGTGGCCTGTTGTTGAACCTATTCTGGGTTTTTCCACCTTGATTATTATTGAAACCTTGCTGAGGCTTCTGTTGATCCTTCCATGAAAGGTTAGGATGATTCTTCTATGAAGGGTTGTTGTTATTTCCATAGGGTTCTCCCATGTAATTCACCTCCTCCATCATGGGTTGGTCAAGATCATAAGCTTCTCCTTCAGAGAAAGATTCTTTAGTGCTGCCAATTGCAGTTTGTATTCCAGTCAAATGCTGAGAGATCATATTGACCTATTCGGTCAAGATATTGTTATGAGCCAATATGGCATTCAGAGTGTCTACTTCAAGAACTCCTTTCTTCTGAGCTATCCCATTATTCACAGGGTTTCTCTTAGAAGTGTACATGAATTGGTTGTTTGCAACCATCTTAATGAGTTCTCTTGGTTGTTTTCTTTAAGTGGAGTAATCCACCTACAAAGCTGTCCAATGATATTTTGGACATCTCAGAGAGACCATCATAGAAGATGCCTAAGATAGACCATTCTAAGAGCATGTTAGAAGGACATCTCCTAATCAGTTTCTTGTATCTTTTCCAAGCTTCATAAAGGGATTCACCTTCTTTTTGTCTAAGGGTTTGAACTTCCACTCTGATTTTGCTCATCTTTTGAGGTGGAAAGAACTTGGTCAAGAAAGTATTGACCAATTTTCCCAAGAGTCTAGGCTTTCCTTAGATTGATAGTCCAACCATATCCTAGCTCTGTCTCTGACTGCAAAGGGAAACAACATAAGTCTGTAGACCTCAGGATCCACTCCATTTGTCTTAACAGGGTCATAAATTTGCAAGAATTCAGATAGAAACTGATGTGGATCTTCTAGTGGAAGTTAATGCGTGAGCATCTTCTCTATATTTTCCTAGTGAATTTGCACTTGAATTGCTAAGTTTAATCAAGATTTAATATATTTTAGCCACTATGAATGCTACTTTGAATTGTGTGCAATTTTGTTTATTTCAGGTAGTAGTTTGGACGAATTTCACGGAGTTTAAGTCAAAGCTAGAGAATGGGGAGAGTGAAGAATTGTTGCTGCATCCTCCACGCTGAACTTGGCTCTTTCCAAGTTCAGCGCCAGCCCAACGCTTGAAGGGAAAAATCACACATCACCCCACGCTGAACTTGGGTTAATCCAAGTTCAGCGTGGACTCAAGGGAAACCAATAAAGAAGCCTCTGCCTCTTCCACGCTGAACTTGGCTCCTTCCAGGTTCAGCACCAGTTCAAACCTCTAAAGGGGTTAGATACATATACTACTCCACGCTGAACTTGAGAATTTCCAAGTTCAGCGTGGACCTTAATGAATCAAGTGGTCCCCAATTCGTCCAGAGGCTGCACGAGAAGCATTTAATCAATTTTGATTAAACTTTATTTATTTTATAAATAGGAAAATATATTATTTAATTTTTAGAAAATATACTTTACATTAATTTAGATTAGAAATAAAAGGAAAAAGAATCATCCATTCAGGCTAATCTAATCTCTTCTCTTCTACCTCATTCCGCAATTTACAGTTTTTGAGAATCCTAGTTTTCTCTCTGAACCATGAGCAACTAAACCTCCACTGTTAAGGTTAGGAGCTCTGTCTATTGTATGGATTGATACTATTACTTTTCTATTTTAATTCATGTACTGATTTCTGTTTAAAGAATTGTTTTCGTTCTTTATTTTATGAATTTGGGTGGAATGGAAGTATGACCCTTATTCTAATTGAGTTGTTGTATAACTTGGAAAAGCTATTTACTTGAACAACAGCTTGAAAACAATTTCTCCTAAATTTCTAATTATTTGGACTTAATGGGATACGTGACATATAATCCTCTTATATTTGGGTAATTAGGATTTTTGTGGCATATAACTAGAATTGAACTTCACCCTCTAATTGGAATTAAGTGACCAAGGAATTGGCGGATGATGAAGGTTAGAGGAGACTAAAAAGGTCTAAGAAATTAGGGTTTAGTCACATATAGTTTACCATAAATGGAATCTTGCATAATTAAAATAGTTAATAAGAAAAGTCAATCCGGAAGATAAATATTCTAAAGCCTTAACTGTTTTCTCCATATATATTTCACCTCAGTTTACTGTTTGCTTTCTGATTCTCTGAATTACTGTTAATGCTTTTGAACCTTCAAACACCATTTTCTGTTTGTCTGACTAAGATAATCACTCAATCATTGTTGCTTGATCCATCAATCCTCGTGGGATCGACCCTCACTCACCTGAGGTATTACTTGGAACGACCCAGTGCACTTGCCGGCTAGTTTGTGGATTGTAAATTCTGCACCAGAAGTCCATAGAATTTGCAATTCTGTTGCATTAGAGAGACTAATTGAGGATTAAGCTCAAAGTTGTTTGCTCTAATGGTAGGTATGGAGATAGTTCTTTCATAGAAATCAGAAGTTGGCATGGTGTATTCACCAAGAACCTTTCTTGCATCTCCTTCATTATTAGGCTCGGTTGCCATGTTTTCAGCTTCTTGTTCGAAAATCTTTGCGAGATCTTTTCCGGAGTATTGTGCTTTAGCTTGTTGCAAATTCCTCCTTAGAGTCCTCTCAGGTACAGGATCAGGATTTAAGAGAGGTTCTTTATCCCGGTTGCTGCTCATAAACAAGAAAAGAAAACCAAGAAAGAAGAAGAATGTGAGCTCTATGTTTAAGAACAGATGACTCCCTGTGAGATGTGAAGAAGAAAGAAGAATGAAGATAGAGAGAAGATAAGAAAAATTCGAGTAAAAGGTAAGAAGAATTCGAAAATTAGAAGTAAAAAGAGAAATAAGAAACAAAGATATTTTATTTATTAATTGAATTCGAAATAATAAGATTTGAAAATTAAAGTGTGATTTTCAAAAAAAAGAGAGATAAATAGAAGAAGAATTTTCGAAAATAAAAGAGAGAGGAATTAGTTAGGAAGTTTTGAAAAAAAAGAAAGAGAAAACAAGTAACTAATTAAGAAAGATTTAAAATTAAGATACGATAGAAGATTAGAAAAGATTTTACTTTTGAAAATTTGAAATTAGAAAAGATAAGATAAGAATTTGAAAAGATTTAAAAAAGATTTGAAAGAGATAAGATTTGAAATTGATTTTTGAAAAAGATTTGATTTTGAAACTTGAAATTTTAAATTTTAAATTTTAAATTTTGAAATTGAATTTTAAAATTTGAATTTGAAATAAGATAAAATAAGATTTTTGAATTTTAAAGAAAGATAAAAAGATAAAATAGTGATTTGAAAAAGATATGATTTTTGAAAAGATTTGATTTTAAAAAGATTTGAATTTGAAATTTAAAACTAAGATAAGATAAGATAATGATTTTAAAATTAAAATTTGAAATTTTTGTTGCAATTTTTGAAAATTAAAGTAAAAAGATAGAAAACATATATATTTTTTTTGAATTAATGAAGAAGACACCAAACTTAAAATTTTTAGATCTAAAGACACTAAGTTTCAAAAATCTTAAAGAAAAACACCTAAAGACACCAAACTTAAAATTTTAAAGATCAAGACAAGAAGAAAAACAAGAACAACTTGAAGACTAAGAAGGGCACCAAGAACAAACTCGAAAATTTCAAAGTAATTCAAGAATATGCAGTGGACACCAAACATAAGATTTGACACTAGACTCAAACAAAAGACACTATTTTTGAAAATTTTTAGAAAAAGACTCAAGAAAGTTTGAACTCTAACAAGAACAAGAACAAAAGACTCAAACCAAAGATAAAGATTAATAAAGAAAAGAAAAGATTTTTGAAATTTTTTTATTTTTTTGAAAAAAAAATAAAAGACTCAAACAAAATTAAAAACAATACCTAATCTAAGCAACAAAATAATCCGTTAGTTTGTTCAAACTCGAACAATCCCTGGCAACGACGCTAAAAACTTGGTGTGCGGATTCCCACACTCCTCACAACTGAACCAGCAAGTGCATTGGGTTGTCCTAGTAATACCTGAGGTGAGTCAGGGTCGATCCCACGAGGATTCTCGGCTTGGATCAAACAGTAGTTATCTTGTAAATCTTAGTCAGGCGGATAGAAAAGTTGTGTAGTTGTTTAAACGCATAAAAGTAAAATAAAGATAACGTTACTCAGTGATTGTAAATCTAGTGATAAGAAGATGGTTAAGACTTCGGAGATGCTTTGTTCTTCTGGATCAATACCTTCTTACTATCTACTCCAACTGTGAATGATTTATTCTATAGCAGGCTGTATGTGATCAATGCCGGTTGAGAGGCCGCTAATCTTCCTCTAGGCTGAACACCAGGTTTAGTGCGCATCCAGTCTGAATGAGGGTGAAGCTCCTGCAGTTCATCCCCTTGGTGATCCTACTCAAAACGCCATAGACAAGGTCGAATCTTTCGGATCAGAGAATGATGTGCCTTGATTCTAGCCTTTACCACAAAGACCCTAATCTCCCCATACCTTGGCTGAACTGATGTCTCGAGAAGTCCCCAATGAAGTTGTGGAATAGCCGTCTAAGAGATGTACCCGAAGCTAGTGGTTAATTGATATCCGATGAAAGACGCTCGCTGATCCCATGTAGAATAGAGATAACTTGTGACGGTTCAACTCATTCATAAGGTTGAAGAATGAAGATACATCTTAGGAGAGAATCAAACACGAATTGAAATAGAACAGTAGTGCTTTTATTAATCCATAAAACTCAACAAAGCTCCTAACCTTAACCTAGGAGGTTTAGTGGCTCATACTGTACAATGAAACTCAAAAATATGAAATAATGTTCTATGGTGGTGGTCGAAGATCTTAAAACAAGAGTGATCTTCTCCTATATATACTAATCTAATAACTAAGGATTACAGAAATATGATAGGCTTAGGCTTGTAGTGCAAAAATCCACTTTCGGAACCCACTTGGTAAGTATTTGGGATGAGTTGAGGGTGTCTCCACTTGCTAGTGGGCTTCTTGGGCATTGAACGCCTTCTTGGGACACCTTTTTGGGTGTTGGACGCCAGCTGCTCCCTTTTGGGCGTCCAACGCCAGAAAGGGGGTAGATGGCTGGCGTTGAACGCTAGTTTTGGGCCTTTATCTCCAAAGACAAATATAAACTATTATATATTTCTGGAAAGCCCTGTATGTTAGCTTTCTATATCCGTTAAGAACACTCCATTTGGATATTTGTAGCTCTAGAAATGCTTGCTTGAATGCACGGAGGTCAGATCCTGACAGCATCTGCTACGCTTTCCTTGCCTCTGAATCAGACATTGTCAAAACTCTCAAATTTCAGCCAGAAAATACTTGAAATCACCATAAAACACAACAACTCATAGTAGAATCCAAAAATGTGAATTTTACACCAAAACCTATGAAAACATAAAAAAAAAACTTAAGCAAAACATGCTATAAACTCTATGAAAATAATGTCAAAAAGCGTATAAAATATCCACTCATCAAGGCCCAAAACCAAAAAACCCAATCTCATTAAATAAACATGTATTACATGCATCGAAATCCCCTCCTAGAACATTTCCAATTCATCCGCACCTTGAATATGAAACAACATTCCTTCTTCACACTCGAAACTGCTACTGGAGAATTTAAAATCTCTCTCAAAATCTCTCAAACCACGTTTGTAACTGCTGCTACTGAAGAATCGAGTGAAGTTTTCGAAAGGAAGAAGAAAAAATAAACAAAAAACAACAACACAGACTCCACAAGGTATGAGAAAAACTATTCTTATCATGTTCATTTAATTTCTCGCAAATCTCACGTTTCTTCTAGTTCGATTTTAGGTTTAGTAGATTGAGTTGGTTCGTTTAGTAGATCGACTTATTCTGATTCTATTTTTTTCCCCGTAATTAGGGCATATGAATGGAAAATGTATTGTTATTTTCTTTCTCTGATATATAATTTGGTTCATCACTTATTTTAATTGATTTCATTTGCATGCAGAAATATTTTTTTTCCTGATTTAATGTTTATCACATTTTATTTAAACATGAATAGAAATCGGTTTATTGGAGTTAGTAATTTACACTCACTTGATTGTTAAGTGCTCACTTGAGTTCATTTGCATGCATAAATGATTTGAAATGTGATTTTTTTGCTGATTTAATGTTTATCATGTTTTATTCAAACATGAATAGAAATCGGTTCATTGGAGTTGGTGATTTACATTCACTTGATTGTTAAGTGTTCACTTGAGTTCATATGCATGCATCAATATTTTTTTTGATGATTTAATATTTATCACGTTTTATTCAAAAATGAATAGAATTCGGTTCATTGGAGTTGGTGACTTACATTCAATTGATTGGTAAGAGCTCACTTGAGTTTATTTACATACAGAAATGATTTGAAAATTGATTTTCTTGCCGATTGAATGTTTATCACCTTTTATTCAAACATGAATAGAATTCGATTCATTGGGGATCTAAGTTAGGTTCACTTTATTCAAATATGCATGCTTGTGCTTATCGGTGTATTGGCCAACTTTTTTTGTCCTTACAGCAAAAATAAAATAGACGATGGTGACAAAAAAGGAGAAGACGCACTATAACGTAATCATATACACATTAAATAAACTCTATTTTTGTATTATAAATATATCATAACATAATATTTCAAAACCTTGCACAAAACTCATGATCTCAGATGCCAGACAAAAGCAATAGCAAGGGTGTTCAAGGGAATGAGTCAGCAAAAGAAAGGTATTGTCGAAGAAATGAGATTCGGTGCGCTGGAACATGTCCCGGAAATGAACGTCTCTCACAAGCTCTTGAGAGAATTAATTGGTTGCTATGATGACTATTGCGGATACTTGGACACTCTCTATGGCAGAATATACATAACACCTACCAAGGTAGCAGATGCATTGGGCATAAATTATGGCGGTAATATACTCTCTACCTTGTGCTTATTTCGGTTCAGTAGTTCCTTAATTTTTGGTTCATTTGAATACAGAAAATGAAACTGGGACTTTTTGACTGATTTTTTGCTATTAAAATATTGTAGGGGATCGTTTTTCTGAAAAAATTGAGTATAGAAAACTCAATGAGGAAAACAAGCAGATAATTGAAAGCTTCAAAGGTGCTACATTGGCATCTTTGACAAAATCTGTTCTTAATATGAGTGTTGAAGGGGAGGAGAACCAGAAGAAATTCAAGAGGACTTTTGTTGTCTTTGTCCAGAAGTGCATCTTGCTACCGACTACAATAAGCACGACCTCCCCGATCCATAAGCTGCCTGCCCTTTATGTGGACAACATCCGACAATGGGATTGGGCAACTCATATGCTGAGCTTCTTGAGGAAGGGTATCGAAGCCCGGAGAAAAGAAAAGAAACAGTCCATTGACAGCTGCGTCTTTGTTTTGATGATAATATATTTTCATGATTCCAAGTTCCCTCAACTGGACGCACATGACACTCCCGGGCCACCGTGGGTGGCCAAATGGACACGGAGTAATCTGCTCAACTGGATTGCTAAGGAAGCAACTGATACAATGGTAAATTAAACAAAAATTTTCCTTTGAAAATTCGGTTCAAATGCTTCTAAAATACACTGCTAACTAAATATGTTTGTGTTTTAGGGACTTGTGTATAGAGCATAATCAAAGGGGAGAAAGACAGCAGAAATGTCGAAAATAATTTTTTTGAAGGGGAAAAAGAAGGAAAAGGAGAAGATAAAAAAATAAGAAAATTGTTATTTTGGATTTGTCTTCGGAAGAAGACAGTTTTTCTGAATCTGAGTATACTTCTCACCATCCCTTGTTGAAAACCATCTGTTTATTTAAATTTTTATCTTGTTATTTTAACGAAACATTTTGTATGTGTCACAGAGAAGAAGAAGAAATTGAGCAAACGTCGCCAAGGGAAAGAAAACAACCAGATAGTGTGGTGAAAACACAAAGCAAAATAAAGAGGCTTGTTCTGACGGATTCATAAAGCACAAGTGAATCTGAAAACCAGTAAGTTTGGGAAATGATTATTTTCGGTTCATTGCTATGTTTGTATGATATTCATTTTGTTTAGTTTTGCTTGTATTTGCTGAAAATTGTTCATGTGTGCTTGTTAAGTTAATTACAGCTCTGATATTTGTCTCCGGTATAAATTCAATGTGTTTTTCTTGATGATTTACTCTATTTTACCACATATTTATCTATTTAATTAAAGTTTGATCTTGTTATTTTAACAAAACTTTTTTGTATGTATTGCAGAGAAGAAAAAGAAATCAAGAAACGTTGCCACAGAAAAGAAAACAACCACAGAAGGTGGCAAGAAATTAAACCAAAATAAGAAAGTTTGTTCTGACGGATTCAGAAAGCAAAACTGAATCTGAAAAGGAGTAAGTTTTTGAAATGATTATTTTCGATTCATTGGTACTTTTATTTTCGGTTCATTGATACTTATTGTATGAATTTTCAGAAGTGAACAAGTAAAGGACATGACTACTGCAAAAAGAAAAGAAATGTTGGAGCTGATAAAAAAAAGATCAAAGAGAAAAAATGATGGATCTCAAAAAACAAATGTTACTCCAGATGACTGTCACTCAACAGATGCGCGAAATGATTTATCACACACGTAAGATTCATCTTCTTATATAAAGTTCTTTTTGTTTGTTTGCTAGCTTTTCCTAAAACCTTTTATAATTTCTTTGGATTTACTGAATAATATTTATTTTTTTGCTTAGACTGCAGACTATAAATTTGGGTAGCGAACCTCTATTATAAACTCAGACGAGCTTGACACAGTCTGTAAATGCACCGACCAATACCAGGTAAATTCGGTTCATTTCTAGGTTTAATTGAGGTTCATTGGATTCCAAAAATGAATTTGATGTGTTTTTAATCCTATGCTTTTAATCTTAGTTGATGATTTTAATTTGGTATCTTTTTTATTAGGAAAAATACCCTGAAAACCCTAATGAGAGTTATTAGAAGAAAGAAACTGAATGAAAAAACAGAGTTTAGAAACTTTAACTATGTAAGTTGAAATATTTATGTTGGTCTTTTAGATTTAGGTAATAAGTTTTGTTTAGTTAATCACACAGAATTTGTGTTTAATTGTCAATAGCATTACATCTAATCCTCAACTACAAATCATTGCTCTTGGAGTAGAAACTCATTCTCAACCTCTCGATATGTGAGTTTTCAATGTGCAGCGTTTGATTTCTCAGTACCTATTCTAGTAATTCAATATTAACTTCTTCCTTGTTTATCTTCCTTAGAGTTCCTATTGCGGTGTCTCTTCCAAGTTCTCTTGTGGAAGAGATAAGAAAAGAGCAAAACCACTTCAACTATATCCCTTTGGTGAGTCAAATAGAAGAAGCTTCTATTAATGACTAAGTACCACTTAAAATTATTTTTATTAGTTTTAATAGTATAGGATAATAATTTCGGGTTGTCATTGAACTCTTTTCTATTTAATGCAACAACTCTCTAGAAGAACAACAACAACCGTGCAAAGAAGCTCCGGTGGCAAGGCAATCGGAAGAAGAAGCACACAATGATATGTAAGTTTTACTGCTTGTTCAAATCTGGGTAATTTCGATTATTACATGGTTTATTTGAGGTTTATTTGAATCTAGAAATCAATTCCATGTGTTCTTTATTGGACTCTCTACTATTTGTTATAGTTGCCCCCCAGAACTAGAAAATCAGGCCAACAAAGAATCTTTCCCAAGGCAAATGGAGCCAGAACCTCTGCTAAATGTGTAAGTTTTAATTAATATCTTTTTTATTAGCTGTTATGTTATATCATAATACTTTTTCATTTTTACTTAAAACTTTCCTCTGTTGTCTTGTAGTGTTGCTCCTCCTTAAAAATGAAAAGATGATGCACCTTCCTTCAGCCTTGGGATAAGTCTCCCAACATCTCAACAAAATCTCTTGGCCTCTCAACTGATTATAACACAACTTGACATACTGGCGAGTGCGGTGATGCATGCTGGGGTGACAGTAGCATTGAAATTTGCTGAGGAAACAAGTGCCGGGCCGAGCTTGACCACCGCTGCAGGGTATAAAACTCTGGAGATAGAAAAAGAAATCACAGAGGAGCTGAGAGAAAAGTATTATCATTGGATGACACATTTAAAGAAAACCAAAGATACTACCAATGAATATGACACCATGTTCATGTTGAACCATGAAGGACATTTGGATGGGATTAGACAACAGTTCATTCCTCTAATGCCCGGACAAGATGTAGAAAACACGGTAAATTCTTTGCCTATTACGTTAACTTTAATGATTTTTCTAAAAACTTTTGTACCATATATCTAATGAATTTTCCTCCTATAGGTGGTCAATGCAATGTGTATGCTTTTGAATGACAGAAAATGTTGTCGGTTTGAGAAGGAAATATACTGCGTGCCAACGAATATTGTGGTAAGCCAAATTTGTTATTCCTTAAGTAATTTACTGGTTCTAATAAATAATTCAATTTATCTGTTAGTTTAGTTGAGTTCATTTTCATGCAGAAATGAATTAAAAATGTGTTTTTCTTGTTGATTGAATGGTTATGAGTTTTTATTCATATCTGAATTGAATTTGGTTCATTTGGGGATTAGGTTAGGTTCACTTGACACTACTGCAGAATTGAATTAAAAATGTGTTTTTCTTCCTGATTGAATGGTCATGAATTTTTATTCAAATCTGAATGGAATTCGGTTCATTTGGGGATTGGGTTAGCTTCACATCATACTAATGTTAAGTATTCCTTAAGAAATGAATTGAAATGTGCTTTCTTACTGATTGAATGTATATGACTGCTAGAATATAATGTTGGGACTCTAAGGCGAGAACTACATTGATCCAAAAACTAACAAGGCATATCGGATCAATCACTATACGGACTTCCTCCCTTTTCTTGACAAAAGAAAATTGGCATCACATCCATTTGTAAGTTGTGATTTCTAAAACTTCTTTAATAATTATGTGGTTTGCTATCATTTAGACTGAAATATTCTAATATTTTCCTAAACTTCAGCTGTTGCACCAGTTT
>NC_029785.2:40914249-40940166 GCF_000816755.2 Arachis ipaensis | reverse complement strand
CTATGTGCTTTACCCTGTGAAGAAAAAGAAAATTGAAATACCTCAGTCAAGAATTACTCTGAACAAATTTGTTATAAGTTATTTAAATAATACATATTTGTGTGAGCTTTGATTTCCTTCAATTTTTACTGAATTAAAATACACTTTTTTATCCTTTTCAAGGATTAATAGTATCCCAGATGAGAGTTTATGCTGGGGCAGAACTGTTGATGGAGGATAGAGAGGGAGTTGAAGCACAGTATATCTCGATAAGCAGACAACGAACAAGGTAAAAAACTTTCTTTGCTATAGTGCTATTCTTAATATGTTTTGTTTTGTTGTGTCTCCTATTAATCATATTTTACTTATTTCCTTCTTAGTTATGATTGCGGGATATACGTGATTGACGAACTGTATTCCTGCCAGTAAAGAATTTTTATAAAAAATAATCGCGTTGTAAGTATAGTTTCTAAACCAACAGAGAATCCTTTCGTACAAAAGTTTTGGTTGTCACTTAAGCAAACCCAATAAAAATAATAAACCGAAGTATTTAAACCTCAGGTCATCTTCTCAAAGAATTGTAGGGCAGTATGATTTATTATTGGTTATGGAAAATGCGTATTTTTGGGTTTTTGAAATATAGAACAAATAATTTAAATGGCAAGAAAAATAAATAAATTAATAATTAGAAAATCTCTTGGCAAGGTGTGAGAACTGGAAATGCTATCCTAGTTATCCTTATCAGGTGTGATGAGAATTGGATTTTGCTCCCACTTAGTTAACACTTACTAAATAAAGGTAAGTCAAATGGATTAATTAACTTGATTCCTCAGTCCTAGTCAACTCCTATGGAAAGACTAGCTTTAGAGGGGTCCAAATTAATCCGCAATTCACAAATCTCAATCAAACGCTAAGTCTGATAACTCAAGTGTTACCAATTACTTAACCAAAGCCAAAAGGGGAAAATAAATCTAAATTAAATTGAAAGCATCATAAATAGAATAAAACAATCATTAATCTGAAATACCTCAAATTGCATTAAATTGAAATTCAAATCTAACATGAAGAATGTATAAACCAAGCTGGCAACATAAAGTAATCAACAAAGGGAAAGAAATAAATCAAAATACTAGAATAAATAAAAGTAGAAGAGAAACTAAATTAAATAAACATTGAACCTGGCATTGAAGTAATAACCATGAAATAAAAGGAATCCTAATCCTAAAACCTAAAAGAGAGGAAAGAGCCTCTCTCTCTAAAAGCTACATCTAAAACCTAAAATTGAATAATGAATGTTGTATATTGTTGTCTTCTGTGAGTTGTTGTTTGATTCCCCCATTCTCTGGCTTATATTCTGTGTTTCTGGATTTGGAATTGGGCCGAAAAAGGGTCCAGAAATCGCTGGGGGCATTTTCTGTAGATTTCTGTACGTGGCGTCTGTCACGCAGGCACGTGGGTCACGCGTTCGTGTGGTCTGGATTTTTTCCTTGTCACGCGTACGCGTCGGTCACGCGTACGCATCATTTGCGTTCTGCTCAAGGCACGCGTCTGCGTCATCCATGTGTATGCGTCACTGCCTTTTCTTCAAAACTCCATTTTTGTGCTTTCCTTCCATTTTTGTATGTTTCCTTTCTGTCCTCTAAGCCATTCCTACCCTATAAAGCTTGAAAATACATAACGCACATATCATGGCATCTAATGGTAATAAGAGAGGATTAATATTAGCAAATATAAGGCCAAAGAAGCATGTTTTCAATCATAGCACAAAATCAGGAAGAAAAAATGTAAACTCATGCAAATCACATGAATAAGTGAGTAAAGAATTGATATAAACCACTCAATTGAGCATAAGATAAACCATAAAATAGTGGTTTATCAATTTTCTCACACTTAAACATTAGCATGTCCTCATGCTAAGCTCAAGAGAAGCTATAAGAGAGTGAAGAGGAATGGTAGAATGTATGAAATGCAACCTATCTATATGAATGCAACTATATGCTAAGATATTTCTAGCTACTTGGTTAAAAGTAAATAAATCTTTCAAGAACAAATATGAACTGGATTTCACTAATTCAAATCATAAAAATGAAGTACAAATAAACTTGCAAGAAGAAGATAGCTCATAAAAGCCGAGAACAAGGAATCGAGCATCAAACCCTCACCGGAAGTGTATACACTCTAATCACTCAAGTGTTTAAGGTTCGACTCTCTCAATTCTCTACGAACCTTGCTTTCTAAGGATTGCTCTTCATCTAACAATCAACAAAAATTTAATGCACAGATACACATATCAAGAGGTCTTTTAAGGGTTGTAATGGGGTTAGGGTCAAGGTAGGATTGTATTTGGCCAAGTGGACTAAAATCTGAATCCTTAATTAGAAACCCACTTTCCCCACACTTAATTCATGAGTACTCTCACTAGTCTAAGCTAACCAATGATTCAAATTAAGGACATTATTGTTTTCTTCTTAGAGTTAGTGATGAGCTAAAGTAAAGAACAAAGGGGTATAATAGGCTCAAAAATTGGTTTGCAAAGGATAATGAAAAGGTTAAGGCCATATGGGTATGTAAGCTAAGTGAAACAAGGGCCTCAATCATATAAGTGCATGCATACATCAAACCATGGAAATATAGAATTAAGCAAGACAAAGATCACAATTTTAGAGAGAACAACACACACCAAAAGAAAAATATTGATTGATAAAATGCAACCAATTCAAATAAGCTCAAAAATCTCACAGGTTTTGTGTGTTCGAGCTCTAAACCATGTTCCAGTATAATATTCTTTCAAACAAGTTTAATAAAAAGTTTTAATTTAAATTAGTGAAATGTTATAAAAAGTTTCTTGAAAAAAAAATACTACTTTAACCAAGTGGTGGTAAAATATGCACAAAATCAAACAAATATGCAATCAAACATGCAAATGCAAGAAGAACAAACAAAGAAAATCAAGTATTGGTGTTGAGAAGAAATAACTAACCCATTGAGATCGGTATCGACCTCCCCACACTTAAAGATTGCACCGTCCTCGGTGCATGCTGAGATGTGCAGGTGGACGGGTTGCTCCAACTGACGCTTTTCTCCATAGATTGTGTAGATGGACTTGTCTGTTGCCCCATATAGAAGTTCTTTTCCTTTCCTTTTCCGGTGGCCATCCTGAAAGAAGAGAAAAAGAAGAAAAGTAACCTAGAAAAGATAGAAAACAAATGAAATATGGGTGTTAATGCCAAATAATAAGGATCTCAATTACATGGTAGCTACAACATGCAAGTGAGAAAATAATAGAAGCACATGGCATACCAGTGGTACAAAATTTGCAACAAAGGGGGGGAAGAGATAGTAGATAATGAAAGACAATATAAATTCATGTCAATGTAAAAGGAATACAGGGATCATAAAAGATTGACATTGACAGAAAAGTAATATCACCCAACATTGTAAAACAAGTTACTAAGAACCAAAATAATACCAGAAAAGATACAATAGTTGAAAAAGAAAATGTAATACCAATGGAAAAATAATAAATTTAGAAAATAAAATAAAAATATGCACAAAATTAAAATGCAATGAATGAAAGTATGCAAATAGATTAAATAAAATAGAATGAAAGAAAAGAAGGATGAGAAGTTAAAGAAAAGAAGAAAAAGAAAGTAAAAAAGGAGGAAGAAAGAATAAGAAAAGATACAAGAAAGAAGAAAGAATGATAATAGAAAGAGAAGTAGGATTGGAGAAGAAAAGATAGGAATTCTGGCGCTGATCTGGATAAACTATGCGTCGCATGCGACGCGGACGCGTGGGGCACGCGGTCACATGGTGTGCGATGTTTTTCAAGTGACGCGGATGCGTGGGTCACGCGGTTGCGTGACTTGATTCATGCTAGTGGCACGAGAGCAGCCTTGCGTTCGCTACTCTCTGTTTCAAACTCATTTTGCCAAAATTTAGGGTGACGCGTTTGCGTGGGTGACGCGATCGCATGAATGGCCATATTTTAAAAACGACGTGGACGCGTGGGCACGCGTTCGCGTGATAGGGCTTGTGCTTCTAGCATCATTCCAGCCCCACTCCATCATAACTCTCTGCCATACACCTCTTTACGTCGATTTTGCAGGGCCACGTGGTCGTGTGGGTGACGCGGACGCGTCAGCGACGCGGTCGCGTGGGCATGGTTGTACCTAAGGCATACCTCCAGCCACGCTTCCGCATGACTCTCTGCTTCTTTTCTTCCTAGTTTCTAATGCACTAATGACGCGGACGCCTCCGCGACGCTTGCGCGTCGCGTGCAATTTTTTTTATGCAGAATGCAGATGCAAATGTAGACTATATGCATGAACACTAAGAAAAATAGAATAAAATAAAACTAAGAATAATACAAAATAAAATAAAACTAAGAATAGACATATAATAAAATAAAACTAAGGATAAAAATAGAAGATAATACCATGGTGGGTTGTCTCCCACCTAGCACTTTTAGTTAAAGTCCTTAAGTTGGACATTTGATGAGCTCCCTGTTATGGTGGCTTGTGCTTGAACTCATCTAGGAATCTCCACCAATGCTTGTGATTCCAATCGCCTCCGGGATCCCAAACTAGGCGTATAAAGCCTTCAAGCAAGTCAAAGCAAGTGACAAGGCCCCAAGAGTGTTGATTGCCAGAATGAATTAAACATGCAAATTTTTAATTGATGTAAAATTTTGAATTGTATTTGAGTGAAAAGTTTGAGAATGAAAATCACAATCCAAGATTACTGATATTGTGCAGAAGTGTTTGTTAGCTAGGGACAACACTAAACATGCCTTGCAGTGGTTTGAAAGTGGTTAATTGAAAACTAAAAAGTTAGGAAGTTAAAAATGGTTAAGAGTTAAAAGTAAAATTAAAGTCAGTGGCATGGTGTTGTGGTTCCCAATAACTAAAATTGCACAAATTTGAAAATAAGTAACTCAAATTCAAGTAAAAATTGCAGATTATTAATGATTAATCATGGAAAAGAATGACAAAATTAAAGTGAAGTCATCCATAATTTGATTTAATCAAATAAGGGAATCAGAAAGAATAAGAGAGCTGGCCCGTGCATTCATGAATTGCTTTGGTTAAAACCATTTAGTGCAAAATTAGAAAGTTCCAAAACTAATTCATGAATGGTAGTAGAGTGAAATAATATGCTGAAAAAAAATTGGGCAGTATTTCGTCTAAAAATTGGACGTTCCCGGGTAATAATCAGCAGTAAAAAGAGTTCATATGATAATAAGGAAATGCAGAAAAGAGTAACAAGTAGTAATTCACCGGAATTCAAAATAAACAACTCAATCTGCATCAAAGAAAAGTAAAGAGCAGCATATGAACAGCATTATCATCACAGCATATTCGAAATTGCGAAACAGATTAAACAATTAACAAGAACGGTGCAATTATCAGGCCTAAATCCACTAACCACATCCTAGCTACCTAAACACCTAAAATCCACTACGATCATGCATCTCTAACTATCCTAATTTGAACATAATTTGAAAAACTAACGAACTAATCAACAGAAAAAAGGATTCAGTGTTCGGCGGAACTTGGTGGGCAGAGGAACAAAATTAGGGTGCAGAGAGATGGTGTTGGTGGTAACAGTGACGCGGCGGTGCTGGGAAACAGCACGGCGGCGGGGCAGGTTGGCGCGGTAGTGGTGGCTGTGTGGTTGGGGTTGAAGGAAGAGAGAGTGCAGAGGGGGTTTGGGGGGTGGGTTTTGGTATACGAAAGGAGTAGGGTTTCGCGTGGGTTAGGGATAGGGTATTTGAATCCACGCGAACGCGTGGGGCACGCGATCGCGTGTTTAGGGCAAAAAGGGAATGACGCGAACGCGTCATTGACGCGATCGCATGGTTAAGGGATAATGAAGGTGATTCGTACGCGTGGAGCACGTGTACGCGTCGCTCAGAATTCTGCTAAATGCACAATTCCAGCGTCATTTTGGCGCAACTCTCTATTTCCAATCAGGGGGCAATGATTTCCATGCGACGCGTACGCGTCGCCCACACTTTCGTGTGATGTGTGTAAAGTTAAAGTGACGCAATCGCGTTGCCCAATTTGTGCCTAATGCACCACAGCCGCACGATTCCAGCCCAACTTTCTGGGCATTAGATTTTGACGCCGATTTGCAATCAACGCCCACGCGTGGCCCATGCGCACGCGTGGGGTGCTTTTTTTTTTATATGTAGGATGCAAAATGCAATGCTAATGTAGATGCTATGAATAATTCCAGGTTCAATGAAAATAGAATAAAATAAAACTCAAAAATAAACAAAACAAAATAAAGTCAAAATTTAAGAAAGGGAACGATCATACCATGGTGGGTTGTCTCCCACCTACCACTTTTAGTTAAAGTCCTTAAGTTGGACATTTGATGAGCTTCCTGCTATGGTGGCTTGTTCTTGAATTCATCCAAAAATCTCCACCACTATTTGGAATGCCCACAGCCTCTGGGATCCCAAACTAGGCATGTAAAGCCCTTGAGCAAATTCAAACAGGTTTTCAGGCTCCTGGGGTGCTGAATATCAGAATAGATTCCAGGATCCCAAACCTTGCTTTTATATCTGCCTCTGTCTCGATCTATATTTTTCCAGCCGGACGGTTTGGTAGTTATATTCTCACCAAGATGACCAAATATCTTCCGACACCCATTCAATCGAACTCGAAACCAATCCCTACACTTCAAAGTGAAGCGTGGAACCTCATTGAATCTTGCATACCAGCCTTGAGCACGAACCATTTCCTTTTTTACTTTTAAAGCCGCAAAGAACTCTAAGCTAGCCATCTGTTTCAAGCAAACCATATTCAACTGGAAAAGTAAAGATAAAGGCTAAGGATTTTACCCACTTGAAATTTGTATTGGATGGTAATGGCCTTGGAAAAGGTGTTTCCAGTGGTTTTGCAAGCTCTACTCCCTTGTATTCTTCTGTGAATTCTTCCACTTCCTTGCAAACTTCTTCAACTGCAACCATGTTTTGATCAAAGTCTTCGATATCCTCCTCATCACTCAAGTCATAATTTGGAGGTTGAGAG
Organism: Arachis ipaensis; assembly: GCF_000816755.2. Taxonomy (NCBI): domain Eukaryota; kingdom Viridiplantae; phylum Streptophyta; class Magnoliopsida; order Fabales; family Fabaceae; genus Arachis; species Arachis ipaensis. The sequence continues at coordinate 40,933,147 of NC_029785.2, read as the reverse complement.
AAGTCTACCTCCGCATCATTTTCATATTCACTTGGGGAAGATTCTTCAATCTCAGAGAATTTACTTGCGGATGCAAGTCCATTACTAGGAGGACTTGACTTGTGATTATCATTGTCAAGGAAACTCGCTTCTTGAGTTGTTCTGTCCAGTTCTTCATAAGACGCCTGCTTTGGGGGTTGTGCACTGTCCTCCTTAGCATCAATTGTAAATTTTTCGACGGAATTCTCCACAATTCTGGATTCCCATGGAGGTTCAGCATCTCCTAAATCTTCAACCAATTCTTCTTCTTCGATAATTTCAGCTTCCTCCACTTGTTCCAGTACAAAATCATGCTCCTTACTGCCCATTGGAGTTTTTAGTATCTCCTTCATGCTGCGTTCTTCATTAGATTGCCCACATGAAGCCATGGGGTTCCTTGAGTGTCTGAACGTCGGGAAGGTAATCGATTAATCGCTTGCTCCAGTTGGTGAAGAGTTGCATGAAATTTTTCCACTGTTTTCTTGAGTTGCTCCCTGGATTCTTGGGTTGATGGATATGGACATGGTGCATAAGGATGAGGCAGTTCTTGGGAGTAATTGGATTGGAATTGGGGTGGGTATGGGCTAGGGTCATACGGAGGTGAATGGTGGTAGGGTGCTTATGAGTATGGTGGTTCAAAGCTATGTTGAGGAGGTGGTTCATAGGCATATGATGGGGCTTGTTGGTAACTACAAGGGGGTCCACCATATCTATCATCTTGGTATGCACCTCGGAATGGCTCTTGACCATAGTAATTTGATGGGTGTTGGTTGTCGCGAAAGGGTCCACCATAACTATTGTCTCGACATGCATTATTGAATGGTCGTCGTCCATGGTACGTTGGAAGGTGTTGTTGCCTAAAGGGTTGATCAGATCCTCGTGGCTCTGTCCATCTCTAATTGTTTTGACCTTGATGCATGTTCCTGTTATAGCTTCCATTCCTTTCAACAATATTAGAACCAAACTCAAAGCGACGGGGTGAGAATTCATAATAAGTAATAAAAATTAAAAATGAAAATAAAAACGAATAAACAGGTAAAAGAAAATATTTACAATAACCAATAACAAAGCACACAGTTGCAATTCCCCGGCAACGGCGCCATTTTGACGAACTGTATTCCTGCCGGTAAAGAATTTTCATAAAAAATAATCGCGTTGTAAGTATAGTTTCTAAACCAACAGAGAATCCTTTCGTACAAAAGTTTTGGTTATCACTTAAGCAAACCCAATAAAAATAATAAACCGAAGTATTTAAACATCGGGTCGTCTTCTCAAGGAATTGCAGGTCAGTATAATTTATTATTGGTTATAGAAAATGCGTATTTTTGGGTTTTTGAAATGTGGAACAAATAATTTAAATGGCAAGAAAAATAAATAAATTAATAATTAAAAAATCTCTTGGCAAGGTGTGAGAACTGGAAATCCTATGCTAGTTATCCTTATCAGGTGTGACGAGAATTGGATTCTGCTCCTACTTAGTTAACCCTTACTAAATAAAGGTAAGTCAAATGGACTAATTAACTTGATTCCTCAGTCCTAGTCAACTCCTATGGAAAGACTAGCTTTAGAGGGGTCCAAATTAATCCGCAATTCACAAATCTCAATCAAACGTTGAGTCTGATAACTCAAGTGTTACCAATTACTTAACCAAAGCCAAAAGGGGAAAATAAATCTAAATTAAATTGAAAGCATCATAAATAGAATAAAATAATCATTAATCTGAAATACCTCAAATTGCATTAAATTGAAATTCAAATCTAACATGAAGAGTTCATAAACCAAATTGGCAACATAAAGTAATCAACAAAGGGAAAGAAATAAATCAAAATACTAGAATAAATAAAAATATAAGAGAAACTAAATTAAAGAAACATTGAACCTGGCATTGAAGTAATAACCATAAAATAAAAGGAATCCTAATCCTAAAACCTAAGAGAGAGGAGAGAGCCTCTCTCTCTAAAAGATACATCTAAAACCTAAAATTGAATAATGAATGTTGTATATTGTTGTCTTCTGCGAGTTGTTGTTTGATTCCCCCATTCTCTGGCTTATATTCTATGTTTCTGGATTTGAAAATGGGCCGAAAAAGGGTCCAGAAATCGCTGGGGGCATTTTCTGCAGATTTCTGTACGTGGCGTCTGTCACGCGGGCGCGTGGCGCGTGGGTCACGCGTTCGCGTGGTCTGGAGTTTTTCCTTGTCATGCGTACGTGTCGGTCACGTGTACGCGTCATTTGCATTCTGCTCAAGGCACGCGTCCGCGTCATCCATGCGTACGCGTCGCTGCCTTTTCTTCAAAACTCCATTTTTGTGCTTTCCTTCCATTTTTGTATGTTTCCTTTCTGTCCTTTAAGCCATTCCTTCCCTATGAAGCCTGAAAATACTTAACACACAAATCACGGCATCGAATGGTAATAAAGGCTAATTAAAATGAATACTTTTAAAGCATAGGAAACATGTTTTCACACTTATCACATAATAAGGAAGGAAAAGTAAAACCATGCAATTCATATGAATAAGTGGGTGAAGAATTGATAAAAACATTCAATTTGAGCACAAGATGAATCATAAAATAGGGGTTTATCAGTGATGAAATGGCTGGAAACAATTGAACCTGAAAACATCAAAAAGGGGAAGTATAAATATAAAAACTAGAAACAAGTAAGTAATTTTCAAATTAATAAAATTCGGTTCATTTCTTATTTGAGTTAGGTTCAAATTAAGTAACTTGTTTCAATTGAATTGTAGGAAGAAATTGATGCCTTCAGGTGGGAGTATGGTCCAACAATTCTGTTGCACAAGATCAGTAAATTGAGAGACCAAGTGATTCAAGATTCTGAAGCCATAAGATCCCCCCAAGCCATCTGCTGCCCTCTCAAGCCCTTTTTGTAAATTCATATATGGGGATATAGACAGTAAATAGGTTATAGTTTCAGACATAATTTGTTTAACTCCTTGTAAAAAACTAAACACTTCTTCTTTAATGTATATATGTGAATATTAATGTAAATGTTAATTGAAATCTAATGTTAATGTATATATATGAATGTTAATGAAAATCTAATGTTAATGTATATATCTGCTTGAATTGTCAGGGTTGCTGTTTTTTTCTAGGTTCAAAGTGAATGGATTTAAGGTATTTATCAAACATCAAGAGCCCCAAAAACACAAATGAACTGAAAATAATTCACTAGATGAACTGGAAAAGTGTATATATCTATTCAATTTCAGAAACACCTAAACTCTTTGACATAACAAAAAAGTGACTATTTAGTAAAGAATAACATCAATTAGAAATTAACCCTCATATAACTTCAATGAACTGAATTTCGCTCATACATGAATGGAAATTATGTTAATAAAACTAAAACTCTTATAATCCTCTCCGGGATAATTCATATCCTGTGCATCGTAAAGGCTGGAACTTGACTGAATCATTGATCCACCATCTAAAAAGTTCAACTGCAAAAGACAAAATAAATTATATGAAAATGTACAAACAAATTTCCCCTAATCAAAAGTAAATCAATGTTACCTCGCTTGGAGCTGGCATTTTCTTTTTCTTTGTTGCGTTTGCGATCTTCTTTTTTTCATGCTTGATCGGTTGATCCCAGTCTGTTCTTGGGACGGCCTTTTGTTCTAACACGTGGCGGGCTTTGGAGGTCGTTCACATTGCTCAATGTTGCTTCTCTGTGAGATAACAAACTTTTTCCTTTGCTTTTCGCTTGATATTCTTGTATCTCGACCAGGATATTGTTAAAAGCCCAGTACAGAATTTTGGTCAGCTCCTCGGATTGTGACGCAAATTCTCAAATACTGTGCGATCAAAACACCAAATCGTCAAATCTCTTGCGTCTTGGCTCCAATATAGGCTCGTCTTGGCTTCTATTGATATGTGTGTGCCTCCTCTTTATATTCTTACTCCAACATTCTAATATATATTTTGGTGGCACTTTATCTACGCGCTGAAAGCTTAAGGCACTCAGAGAATGACGGCATAGTATGCCCCTTCACTCAAACAACAAGCACTGCAGTTTACTTTGTGTGATACTACGTTGTATGTAACAACAAACTTGTTGAATGTTGAGTTAGAAACATGCTCTACAACTTTCTATACCGTAAAACATAGAGTGGAATGCATTGATCCTATAATGCAATTCACCTTTTCTCTGAATGGTGCTTGAACTTCTCGTGAGTATACACGTGCTGAAATTGAGCCTCTATTGGTGATTTTGTTGCACACAGCATCACGATGTGAAAATATGCAGCATTAAATTCTCTTTCTCTTTGCTCTTTGCTTCCTAGGCAATTATCATAATGCTTTACAAATTGAATCAAGGAGCTATTGCGTGTGATAAATGTAACGCCTCGTTGCCCTAAGCTTTACCTCTAGCCATAAAGCAAAGGATAACAAAGTGCCATGACAGTTCTAAAGCTTATAATATGTAATATATATATCCAAGAATTTATATAACTAGAAGCCCAATGAAGGAGTAAAACTCAAAGTCGCATAAAGTAAAATTACAATACGTGAAACATTCACACACGATACTAAACATGTAGGTACAAAAAGAACAAGACATAATACATATAAAACCTTGTAGATAGCTCCAGGATACACAAGGTAATAATTAAATTAAACAAGATATATATGTAATTATGATATACCAAAAAGTGGACTAGTCACAGTCTGCGGAGTTTAAATCGGCTAGTCAAACTGAAATACAAAAGAGTTTTGGAAGTTTAAAAAAAGCTTATACAACTTATCTCTCAAATCAAGACTCTAAGGTCACAAAGTCTAAAACAGAAGGGGTGAGAGAAAGTACTACAACAAAAGTAAAGTGAAATAAAACATAAGAAAAATCATACTCCGCCTTGTCACCATATCCACAAACTCACCGTGGTAGGTTGCGACCTGCATTTGAAAAACAATAACAACATATGGTATGAGAACCGGAGGTTCTCAGTATGGTAACAGTGCCCAATATATAAGATGTAAGGTTCTTGGACGCCAAAGGCAATCCTAGAACTTCACATCAATACAGATATTCATGCTTAACATAAACAAATACCTTAAACCATAAACATGGTATTCTATCTTAAGGAATTTCTAACTAACATAGCACCGCTGTCCCACAGCCTTCACCAGCCTAACCTCCATGTGATCCCATCACCACCGCCTATCGAACCTCCTCAATCCCAGCAGAAAATACAGATAATGCAGACAAGTAAAGCACAAGTAATATACATATACAGCAAGTACACAAATAGCAAGCAGACATGTGATTCATTTAGGCATAACTGCAGTTAAGCAAAGCAAACAAGCATATAGAAGATGCAAATGATGAAAGCCTATCCTATTGGCTCGTGATATCACTTGTCGATCCATAAATTCCAACCGCAACACATCCTTCCGGATGTAGCCTTTCTTGCCACGCCAGAGATATAGGCTCTGTACACTCATGCAGCAGGGAGTCTGCTACGCCAAAGATATAGGCGTGATAAACCCCAATTTCGTGGTTTATCTTGTGCTTATTTTAGGGAATTTTATCACTTTTTCCCACATTTATTCAATGAAATAGCATGGTTTTGTAATTCTCCCTTAAATTGTGCTTAGGTGTAAAAATATGCTTTGTAGGCCTCTAAATTGGTAATTTTAACTCATTTTAATTCCATTCGATACCTTGATATGTTTGTTGAGTGATTTCAGGTTCATAAAGCAAGTATTGGATGGAAGAAATGAGGAGAAAATCATACAAAGTGGAGAATGCATGAGGAAACAAGAATTGGGAATGCAGCGATGGACGCACAAGTGTACAAGGTGCGCGCGTGCAGAAGTGACATCGCATAGCGATGCGCATGCGTACACGATGCGTACGCGCGGATGAAGAAATAGCCAATTGACGCGCACGTGCACATTGCGCGTACGCGCCGATACTCGCACGTGACCCACTTAAAGGCAAAATGCTGGGGCGATTTCTGAGCTGCCCAGGCCCAAATCCAACTTGTTTTTGAGTGTATTTCATGCAGAATTGAAGTCCAAGCAAAGGGGGAGCAATTATTTGTAGCTTAGCATCATGTAGAGTAGTTTCTAGAGAGAGAAGCTCCCTCTTCTCTCTAGAATTAGGGTCCTTAGGCTATTTTGCATCTTAGATCTAGGTCCAACCTCATGTTTTCATCATGTTTTCTTTATGATTTCTTGTTCCTACTACTTGATTCTCTTAGTTTTCATGTTAAATTCTCTTCTATGTTTCTTTTGTGATCATGAACTCATGTTGGATTTGATTTACATTTAATGAAATTTAATGTTTAATGTTCTTTTAATTGTTGATTTAAGTTGTGAATTTACTTTTCATGTAATTGGTAGTTGATAGATTTATGATTCTTGCATTTTTACCATGCTTTCCATTTGTACCCACCAAGTGTTTGACAAAATGCTTGGTTGGGCTTTAGAGTAGACTTTGAGCATTCTTGGCTTGGAAAGAGTAATTAGGTAATCTTGAGTCATGAAAACCCAATCCATGTTGGTGATCTAGAGTTGTTAGTTAATATCATTTCCATTAACTTTAATCTCTTACTAATTCGATTAGTGAGTTTATTAGGACTTTTGGGTTGAGATTAGCTAGTCTTATTTGACTTTTTCTCATGGAAGATAGCTTACACCTTCTTCCAACGTTGGAGATGACGAAATAAGATAAATTTTTATTAATTATTGTTATTAGTGATTAGGATAGAAAGCCTATGATCTCAATCCTTGCCATGAATGTCTCTCTTTATTAATTACTTCTCTTTATTACTTGTCTCCTTTAATTGCTCTCCTTACTTTTCTTGCCATTTAATTTCTCGCCCCTTTTATAAACTAAACCCCTTGTCTTTCATAGCTAATAATTGAGCACTTCATTGCAATTCCTTGTGAGATGACTCGGAGTTTAAATACTTCGGTTATTTTTTATTTGGGGTTTGTTCCTTGTGACAACCAAAATTTTTGCATGTGAGGATTCTTTGTTGGTTTAGAACTATACTTGCAATGAGATTTTAATTGTGAAATTCTATACCATCAAAGAATTCGCTCATCAAAATGGCACCGTTGCCGGGAAGTTGCAATGGTGCTATGTTATTGGCTATTGTATATATTGTGAATAGCTTGATTTTTGGTTTGTTTGTTAGTTGTTGCTAGTTGTAGGACCTTATCTTCCTTATTTCTTATTAGCTCTTGTTTTTATTTTCTCTTGTCACCATGAATTCTCACCCCTTTGGCTATGAGTGTGGTTCAAACTATGTTGTAGGAGATGGAATTTACAATGATAACATGTATCAAGGATTTGGAAATCAAAGTTTGGCAAGAGTGATTGGGGACATGACTACTATCCTCACGGAGATGCGCAACGACCAAAGGGAATTTATTGCCACCCGAGCCGTCCAAGCGCCACCCCAATGTGACTACTCTTCAGATTCTTATGGGTATACTCCTTATCCTAATGCATACCAATCTAATGTATGTGATGACCCTTATTGTGATTGTCAACCACAACCACCACATACATATGAACCCCCTCCTCAATATAGCCCTCCACCATACTCACAAGCCTTCTACCACCATCCACCTCCATATGATCCTAACCCATACCCACCATATCAACCATTATATGAACCATATCTAAAGCCACCACCATTCCAACACCAATACTCCCAAGAACCACAAAGTTCACACACACCACCTCAAGGATTTCACCAATATGAACCACCTTCCAATTACAATAACCTTCCCTCAAACAATGAACCCTCTCTTCCACCATCACCTCCCGATGAAGCCCCCATGCTAGAATTAAGAGATCTTGAATCTCATATCTTAAGGCGACACAAGGAGGATGAAAAGAAGTTTGAGGAGTTAAGAGCGAAGATGACTATCATGGTAGAAGCCGTTAGCAACATAGTCTCATCCTGCCTAAGCTTGCGCGATCAAGGCACTCCTAGTGTTGAACATGGAGGGGCAACTAAAGAGCTTAGTGAGGGAGTGAATTTGAAGCTCCAAGGTGAGGAAGAGGAGTTAAAGTAAGAAATGCAACAAGAGGAGGAGGTAGAGATTATTGAACAAAAGGAAATAGTGGTTGGAGCTTTAGGATATGTTGAGTACGTAGAGGAATCACAAATTGAAGAGCCTTCTTCCACAGAGTTTGAAGTTGATGTTAAGGAGGAGAGTGCACAACCTCCAAGGCACAATGTGATTGGAGAATTGGAAGAAGTGTTCCAAGCAACAAACTCTCCTATTTATGATGATTCCGAATCAACATGTGAAATTGATGATGAGGTAGACTTCACTCAACCTCCTATTTATGACTTGAGTGATGGAGAAGAGATAGAAGAATTTGGTGAAGAAGAATGTGAACTTGAGGAAGCTTGGCAAGAGATAGAGCTTGAAGAACCTTGCCAAGTGGTGGACGCATCTAGAAGAGGATGGACGGGAGTGGAGCGTGCTTTGTCAAGACCGTTGGGAACTCCTCCATCTAGGTTGTCATCTAATCCTTCATTTGAGTGGGTAAAACTTCTAACTCTTAGCTTTATTATCCCACTTGAATATGGTTTGCTTGAGACGGATGGCCAACTTAGGGGGCTTTGCGGAATTAAGCGTAAGAGGAGGATGTTTAGTGGTTGGCGTTGTAAGTCTAGGCTCATTATGGTTGGAAGCTCGAAATTGAGGAGGTTGGTGTAGCGCTCAATTGAATGGATCTAGGAGAATCGCTTGGTGCCTTCATGAGAATTCGGCTTCTTTACCACCCGGATGGAATCACCATGATCAACTCAAGGACAGGTGTGAAAACAAAGTGTGGGATCCCAGATCACAAGGTGTGGATCAATTTTGGGAGCCTATGGTTTGTGAAGAACTCCATCATAGCTTGGAGCTATTAACTTTGAATGATGAAGCACAATGGAAGTCCAAGCATTGGTGGATGTTCAAGGATGGATTCAAGCACAAGCCACCTTGATGAAGAGCTCCCCATAAGTCCAACTTAAGGACAATAAACAAAAGTGCTAGGTGGGAGACACCCCCACCATGGTAACATCTTTCCCTTTTCCTCTTTGTAAATATTGGTAATCTAGGTTTAATTTCATATTTTGATTGCTTAGTTGAGTTTATCTGTGAGTCTAGTAGGTTAAATAAGGTTTTATGATGTTTTGGTAGCTGATTGGAGGTTTGGAATGCTTGGTTTGGTGCAAAAGCATAGAAAAATTTTGAAAAAAAACAGAGCACCATCCACGCGCACGCGTGCTTCACGTGTACGCGTGAATCAAGCAATTTCGGCCATCCACACGCACGCGTCATGTACGCGTATGCATGGATTGAATTTTTCCACTTTCCATCCATTTTCCCGAGAGTTGTGCTTGCACTGTGCGCGTTTTGTGCCTCTCGCGCAAAGCTATGCACACGTACGCGCACCTCACGCATACGCGTCGCTCTCGAAATAAACCATCAATGCGCAAGCGTGTCTGACGCGTACGCGTCGCTTCCATTTCACCATTCCACACGCACGCGCCAATGACGCGCACGCGTGGGCTATCCTGCATCAACCATCTTCCTTTCTTCTCTTCTTTCCATTTCTTTCCTTCTTCTCTTCTCTTTCCACCCCTCAATCATCACCCAACACTACCAAACACCATCCATAACCACTTCTTTTAGTTAGTTAGTTAATTGTTTAATTAGTACATTTTCATTTTGTTTTCTATTTTTCTTTATAAGTGTTGAATTATTAATATTGTTTACTATTTCTTGCTGCTGATTATTGATGAGATGTTATTTTAACATCATTATTTTAATTTTTATTGTTGGATTTAATTGTTGAGGTTATATTTTGTCACTTGGTTTTGAGTTTTCATGTTTAACATTTGTGAGCACCAAGTGAATGTTACATTGCCTTTAAGCTTCTTAATTCTTTTGAATTGCATGTTTTGGTCACCATGCATTCATCATCTATTGTTAGGCAATTGTATATTATCATTGCATTTTTTTAGATGATACTTGTTTATGATTTACCCGTACTCATATCACCTATTTCATGCATTGAAATTGTGCGGCTGAGAAATTGGATCGAAAGCTTACCTAATGACATATTTTTGAGCTTTTCAAGCTTTGTGGACCATGCTCGCTATGTGATTGATTTTCACTTCTATATTCTTTTCTCTAAGTTCCATAGCATCCATGTGTTCCACCTCTATGTCACTTAGGTGTTGCAACAACTTCAATATGTGTCATTGTTTGATGTGTGAGCTCTCTATACCATTTTGTTCATCAAGTTTACTTCCACATCAATCAACGCACATGCATTATCCAATTTCACAATTGCTTGATTTTCGCTTGAATGCTTTTATACTTCTTCACTACTTGTTTGGTTGCCTTAACCTACAAGCCTTTTAAAGTATCTCAAGCACACTAGAATGAGTGAAGTACATGTTTTCTTTTGTGCAATAGTGATATAACTTTTTATACTAATGTGTGTGTGTGTTCTAAACTGCGCGTAATTTTAGAACCCACACACCTATTTTTCATCAATGTCACACTAATTCACTCACTCCATTCTAGTGGTTCTTACCTCATTCCAACAATTCACGCTTTCTTGCTCTTGTATTTTCTCATCTTACGGTGTTTATTTTATTTTTCATGATTGATGCACCACAAGCAAAAATGGAAGCGGGAGGAAGAACACGCAGCAACCGGTTGACTTACCAGCTGAAGGTGGGAAGGTCGTCGTACCCCCTTGCTCATCTTTGAGTGCACCAAGGACGGTGCAAACTTTTAAGTGTGGGGAGGTCGTCCGACCGCTCGGCATTTTTGGGTGACAAGTTTCTAATCCCAACACTTTTGCATTTCATTTTTAGATCTTTTAGGATTTTTGGTTGCATTGCATATGTATATATTAAGCTTAGTCAAAATCATGATATTTTCAAGAATTTTTATTTATAGGGCACCCCAATTGATTGAAAAAAAAATTTAGAACTTGCTTAAATTATATATTTTGTGGATCATGTTCTTGAGCTAAGAACACAAGCATGTAAGTTTTGAGCCTTAATTGCGTGGTTACATCATATATAACCACTTATTTTCATTCTTGTGTGCATTATTCTCTTCCTATGAGTGTAATCTTTGATTTATTTGATTCTTTATGTCCATTATTTTGTGTATACATGCATTTATATGATTGAGGCTATTGTTCAAATAACTCACTTACCCAAATAGCCTACCTTTTATCTTCCATTGTTAGCCAATCTTGAGCCTATGCTTAACCCATTTGTTCTTAATTGTAGCACATTACAAGCCTAAGTGAAAAATAATAAATATCCATTAATTTGAATCTTTGATTAGTTTAGGCTAGTGAGAGTGTTTATCATTTGATTTTGGAAAAAGTTGGGAACATTGGTTAGAGATAAAAGTGTGTTTGTGTTTTTATTGAAAAATTTGGGAATTGGGTACATACTCATGTATTAATCATGTGTAAACCATCTGCGTTGATGTTCTTGTATATATTTTAGTTTGAAAAGAAAAAAAAATTGATAAGATAAAAAAAATAATAGAAATAGAAAAAGAAAGAAAAAGAATTGCAATAAAAAGGGGACAAAAATACCCCAAAGTGAAAGTTCAATAAGAGTCAATGCATATGTGTGGTGATCAAAAGAGAATGCATGAGTATGTGAAAAATTAAAGAATGGGAAGTTAGGATTGTTTAGAGTTGTATAGGTTGCCATAGGTTAGGTGGGAAGTTTAAGTTGATCAAAGATTCAAATCTCTAGCTCACTTGACCATATGCATCCTACCTTGACCCTAGCCCCATTACAACCTATGAGAAAGTCCTCATGATATTTGTATGCATGCATGAAATAATTGTTGATTGTTAGATGAAAAACAAATCTTGGAAAGCATGATTAGGGGAGAATCGAGTGAATCAACCCCATACACTTGAGTGCCTAAAGCGGATACACATCCGGCGAGGGTTCGATCGCTTAATTACATGTTTCCACTCATGATCATCTTTTCTTGCAAGTTTGAAAAATCTTTCAATGATTCAATTCAATTATGGGTTGATTTGATTGCTATTGCTTCAACCCTTGCACTTGTACATGTATCCTTGGAAATTGATTGTTTTGACTAAGTAGATGCATTCATGTAGGTAGATTACATTTAGATAGATAGTTGCATGTAGTTAATTTGCATTGAATAAATATGATACCCTTTGCTTCTTTCTTGATTTTAGCATGAGGACATGCTTAGTTTAAGTGTGGGGAGATTTGATAAACCCCAATTTTGTGGTTTATCTTGTGCTTATTTTAGGGGATTTTATCACATTTTCCCACATTTATTCAATGAAATAGCATGGTTTTGTAATTCTCCCTTAAATTGTGCTTAAGTGTAAAAACATACTTTGTAGGCCTCTAAATTGGTAATTTTAACTCATTTTAATTCCATTCGATGCCTTGATGTGTTTGTTGAGTGATTTCAGGTTCATAAGACAAGTATTGGATGGAAGAAATGAGAATAAAATCATACAAAGTGGATAATGCATGAGGAAACAAGAATTGGGAATGCAGCGATGGGCGCGCAAGCGTACAAGGCGCGCGTGCAGAAGTGACATCGCATAGCGACGCGCACGCGTACACGTTGCGTACGCACGGATGAAGAAATAGCCAATCGACGCGCACGTGCACATTGCGCGTACGCGCCGATACTCGCACGTGACCCACTTAAAGGCAAAACACTGGGGGCAATTTCTGAGCTGCCTAGGCCCAAATCCAACTTGTTTCTGAGTGTATTTCATGCAGAATTGAAGTCCAAGCAAAGGGGGAGCAATTGTTTGTAGCTTAGCATCATGTAGAGTAGTTTTTAGAGAGAGAAGCTCCCTCTTCTCTCTAGAATTAGGGTCCTTAGGCTATTTTGCATCTTAGATGTAGGTCCAACCTCATGTTTTCATCTTGTTTCTTTTATGATTTCTTGTTCCTACTACTTGATTCTCTTAGTTTTCAAGTTAAATTCTCTTCTATGTTTCTTTTGTGATCATGAACTCATATTGGATTTGATTTACATTTAATGAAATTTAATGTTTAATGTTCTTTTAATTGTTTATTTGAGTTGTGAATTTACTTTTCATGCAATTGGTAGTTGATAGATTTATGATTCTTGTATTTTTATCATGCTTTCCATTTGTACCCACCAAGTGTTTGACAAAACGCTTGGTTGGGCTTTAGGGTAGACTTTGAGCATTCTTGGCTTGGAAAGAGTAATTAGGTAATCTTGAGTCATGAAAACCCAACCCATGTTGGTGATCTAGAGTTGTTAGTTAATATCATTTCCATTAACTCTAATCTCTTACTAATTCGATTAGTGAGTTGATTAGGACTTTTGGGTTGAGATTAGCTAGTCTTGTTTGACTTTTTCTAATGGAAGATAACTTACACCTTCTTCCAACGTTGGAGATGACAAAATAAGATAAATTCTTGTTAATTATTGTTATTAGTGATTAGGATAGAAAGCCTATGATCTCAATCTTTGCCATGAATGTCTCTCTTTATTAATTACTTCTCTTTATTACTTGTCTCCTTTAATTGCTCTCCTTACTTTTCTTGCCATTTAATTTCTCGCCCCTTTTATAAACCAAACCCCTTGTCTTTCCTAGCCAATAATTGAGCACTTCATTGCAATTCCTTGTGAGACGACCCTGAGTTTAAATACTTCGGTTATTTCTTATTTGGGGTTTGTTCCTTGTGACAACCAACATTTTTGCATGTGAGGATTCTTTGTTGGTTTAGAACTATACTTGCAACGAGATTTCAATTGTGAAATTCTATACCATCAAAGAATTCGCTCATCAAGGCGCTGCACACTCATGCAGCAGGGAAGGTTATGCGAGCGGGAGACAACCCCAATCCTCACATCACAACGTAGGCAGGAGACTGCCACAGCCCTTGACCGAGGCACATAGCGACTTGCCAAACATAACAATTCAGTAACACAGCACAGTTTATTAACCAATATCAGTATACCTCAAGTTCATCAATCTCAGATCAATCGCAACTCATTCTCAAGTTCCCAACTCCTCATAACCATCACCAGTTTCCAATTTCTCAAATTATTATCAACTATCGTTACCTCTTAAGTTCTCTGAATCATCACCAATATAATACTCCGTCCGCTCAACCACAACATCAAAAACCTAAGTCTCCGTCTTCTAAACTCATATAAAAATTCATCTATTTAAGTCTTTAACTCATCTTTAATAATTTTAGAACCTAAGTACTAGATAATACTCTTAAACAGCATTTGGAGGAAGTTTGAAAAGTTAGAGAACCCTTAAAAATGAAGAAAAATCATATTTCAGCAAAACAAGGTCTACGCGTACGCATGCCCCATGTATGCATACACATACTTAAAATTTTGCCCATCTTGCGTACGTATAAAAGAGTTCACGTATGCATAGGTGCCAAACAGAATGGCACGCTCGCGTATAAGGGGTTCGTGTACGCATATTCCTCCAGACTTGCAGAAATCAGTTTTAAACACTAAACTTTAAACATTCATAACTTCCTCTACAAGAATCAATTTTCATCAAACTTTATATCAATTTAAAGATATTTAGATGAACTTTAATTTAAGATAAATTTCAATCAATTTTGAGAATTGAGGCTCAAGTTATAATCCATCAAAGTTCACCAAAAACTGGTTTTGACAAAAAATTTGCTAGGTTCTCAAAACTTCCAAAATTCACAATTGAACCAAACCAAAACATACCCAATCCATCACAAAAGACTACCACACACTATACTTTACCATTTCATTATACTTTTTTCACTTCCATACTTAATTCACTCAACCCTAAAATTCCAATTCAATACTTCCATACCAATAAGTCACACAATCTAATTCCTAAAATACACCATTCCTCAATTTACAACATCATCACATCACAATCATTATATCATAAGTATCATCCACACAATCAGTACTCATTTCATCATTTACATTCATTACCCAACATCAATAATTCCCATCAAAATTCATCAAAATCATCATACATCATCAATCCAATAAATTTTAACAACCAATTCAATCCTATCCTAAGGTCTACTAGACTAAGTGTCCAGAAATATTATATATTACATAAAGAAAATCAAAATCATACCTTGTCCGATTCTCACGCAACTCAAAACACCAAGCAAAGCCACCAAGCTCGATCCAAAGCCTCAAACCAACTCCAACAAACACTAAAACTCAATCTAACATCATACAACATACCAATATCAAATCTAGGGTTAACAAAAACAACTAAACACAAGGGTTTAGTGAGACCTTACCTTACCTAGCGAGATTAGAGAAAAAACCCAACAATATTCCAATGCTAGATCACCCCTAAACAACAAAAATACAAAGAAACTCAAATCCAAAGCCATTATTTAGTTTTGAACTAGGGCAGAAAACTGGAGCTATAGAAAGAGTTTCTTACCAAAAAAATTAGTTAGAAATAACGGGCTCAGCAAGAGCGACGCGTGGCCGCATACTGCTCGTCAATCGGAGCTCCGTAGCTCAAGTTATGGGCAAAAGAAGGAGGAGATGAATAGTAGCAACTCTCTTCTTCCTCTCTTCTCTCACCAGTGCCCCTTTTCTTGTTTTAGGGCTAGAAATGTGCTGAAATGCTCATTAGTTGTGTTTATATATGTTGGGCTTGGACCCAACTTGACCCCGGTCTAACCCGTTAGCATTTTAGGTCCGTTTGGCTCACTTTGGGCCAAAACCTTTAAGATTAGTGTCCGGTTTTTTATTCTAAATTATTTTTGTCTTTTCAAAATAATAAATTCAATATTTTAAAATATTATGTTCCAAAATACGCGGTACTTGACAAACTAGAGCTAGTACTGCCGGCTTAAGCTCCGATACGCGTTTTTACAAAAGTTTTTCGCAGAAGATACATTTTCCCACTCAGAAAAATCTATTGAATTCAAATTTCACCTTTTTATTTTCAAAATATCATTTCTATATTTTCGAACCTATTCCAGACAGTTAAAATTATTATTTTATTAAAGCATTTATTCCAGTTCTTACAATAAACTTCTTAAAAAAAGGGTATATTTTTTGTCCCTGAAGTTTGACAAAAGTTTCAAAAATACCCCTAAGTTTTCTTTTATTTCAATTTTATCCCAGAAGTTTTCGATTGTATTAAATATACCCCTGACGACTAATCTTTCAAAAAATTTAAGACCAATTCAATAATAATTTCACAAGAACAACCCTCAAAACAAGCAAATCAAGCATAATTTTCATGCATTATTCTGGGACAAAATTGAAACAAAATAAAACTTAGGGGTAGTTTTAAAATTTTTGCCAAACTTCAAGGACAAAAAGAATACTTTACCCTAAAAAAACTATGCATGCTCTCACTCCTTTGTGTGCTTCTCATCCCGGTCCAAAAGTGGTGATCTAGATAAACTGAAATCCATAAATGTCGATCTTCAAAAAGCTCTGTAGAATGAACCAAAATTAGATGTGCAAATGAACTAAAAGTTATACTCGTTTTCACCAAAAAAAGTAACAACATCAAATAATTCGAATTAAATCTCAGTTACCTGAAAGCCACTTATTGCCTCCAACACCATACTTTGTGACAAAATCATTCCAATTTCTGTCGGATGCGTTTTTTGTAAACAAGTTCCAAACAACATGACTCATCTCTTGTTCGAGTTCTTTGTGTCGCTTATAGCCATTTACTTTGCTTGGGATCTTCTTCATGATATGCCAAATGCACCACTGGTGAATTGTTGTTGGCATACAGGTCTCAATAGCCCTTTGTATCGATGCACATTAATTGGTAAGAATTCCTTTTGGTGCCTTCCCTCCCATGTAACGAAGCCAACATTTCTGAATAACCATTTGAATGATTGGATGTCCTCATTTTTTATCAAAGCGCATCCGAGAAGTGTCGATTGACCGTAGTGATTCACGCCCACAAAAGAACTAAAAACCATATTGTACCTACAAAAATGGACACTCACAACAGTTATGAACCGAAATGTGTTTGCTCTATGAACCAAAAATTATATCGCAGTGAACCAAATACCTGTTTGTGTTGTAAGTGGTATCAAATGAAACAACATCTCCAAAATACTCGTATGCAGCTCTGCTTCTTGCATCAGCCCAAAATGTATTTTTGATGGAGTGATCAGCTTCAAGGTTAAGCTCGAAAAAGAAATTGTGATTCTTCTCTTTCATTCTTAATAAGTACTTGCCAAATTCTTTAGCATCATCTTGTTCGGAAACATTACGTACTTTCCTTGTAATGTAATTCCTCACATCTTTTTTTATAAAACTTAATTTGCGGTGACTGCCCGCTGTTGCTATAAATGAATGATATGTTTTACTCAGTCTGATTCTGGCTTCCTCATTGTTTTCAATGGTATGACGCACAAACATGCTTAGATCCCTTTGTTGTTTAAGCATCTCTGCTCGATTTGGACAGCAAGGGTGTGAACGATTCAGACCAACTTTAGAAATTATCCAAAGACCAACATCATTCAATATATGTACATAAATCCTGGCTGGACAATTTATTCCAGCTAAGGGATTTGTCTTCAAAGTTTGAGATATCTTGGATTTCCACTTCCCCTCTCTACTATATGTAATTAGTTGATTCTTAATTTCATCTCCCTTCAGAGTAGTGTTCCTTATTTTCGTATAAAAATTGGCAAGTTTGTAATGATCTTTGTAGAACTTTTCAACTTCTTCCAATGTCTTGAAAGTCATCCCAACCTTTGCGACAAACTGTTCATTCACAACACACCTGGACTGTAAAATGAACCAAAAATATTGTCATAACATGTGCATTCTGTAATAACCAATGAACCGAAACATGTGCATTCTGTAAATTCAGAAACTCCTACATTCTACTCATTATCACTTTATTCAATTGCATTCCATTACCATTCAATTCAAAATTATTGAAGAATGAACCAAAAATATTATCAAAGTAAAATAGTTGTATAATACCAAATGAACCAAAAATTGTCCATTATATAAATTCAAATTCAGAAATATCTGCATCTAGAATGAACTGAAAACATTATCAAAACGAAACCAATGTACAATACCAAATGAACAGAAAATTCTGTTCATAAACAACTGGATTTAGCGATTGCATTCCATCACATTCAATTCAAAATTGAATAATGCAAACCTCGTCCACTTGATTCGATTCAGAAGAATAATCAAAATCGCTCACATTCCACTGATTTAAAGTTGAATCATTCATAGTTTTGATACGGTATTGAAATCTGAAAATGAAGAAGAAATCTGAAATCTGAAATCTGAAAACGAAGAAGAAAACGAAGAACATAAATCCAATGCAGATCGAAGAAGAAAATGAAGAACAAAAGTAGAGAAATCAGAGCAGAGAAGAACGACAAGAGCTTTACGTTGAGGAAAAGAAGCTCTACGTTGAGGAAGAAGAAGCTCTACGTTGAGAAAGAAGCTTTACGTTAAAAACTGGGGGCGCATGATCCAAAAATAACTTGGTTGACTTGGTAAGGAAAATTACATGGATGTAGAGCATTATTATTGAATATATAGGCATGTTTGTAGGTACAATTTAAGATTCTGTATACTAAGTCAGACAAATGAGGTCGGGCGCATAGGAAGAGTAAATTTGGACTCTAAAATGGGCTTTAGTCATTTTGGACCTAGCTTTAGTCATTTGGACCTGGCTTTGAATTGTAGACTAGGGTATAAACACGAGTCATAACATTCTTTTGCTTAACGATGACGTACATAGTTATCAAAATCTAATCGACAATTAATCTGACCAAATTATTAAGTCATCGGATCAATAGTTCAACAGATTATTTATTAGTCAAAAT
>NC_029785.2:40913093-40914167 GCF_000816755.2 Arachis ipaensis | reverse complement strand
TCACTTAATATAATAATTTTTGTAGGGTTTTATTCTTTTCTGAGATGTTCCCATTTTTTTTGGTGGGCCTTTTATTTTATTGAGGTGTATTATTAGCCTTTAGGATTTATCTACACCGAAATAGTAAAATACATTACCAAACCCCTCAATCACTCACCACGCATTTCTCATCTCACTTCCCAAATTCACTAATCACTACCCCGCCGGCCCCTCATCAACACTTGCACCATCTATGGACCCAAATGATGCATTTACAGCAAGCCTATTCAAGCTACACCTATAGACTGTCCTCCCTCCTCCTCTTTCCAAATCCTCGACTACACCGTTTCTCCACTTGCAATCCCCTTTTTCAGTGCCCTTCCCATCGGCCTAGAGGCCCGACCTTGGAGGCCTCAAGGAGCTTTTCCAGGCGTACGATAGCATACTACATGGCGGCAAAGATGGCGGAGTTAGGGTTTCCCAACGAGGACTCTAGTTTGAAACCCCTATTATTACACATTTTTGAATTCATGTTTAGTGGCCTGTTGGGTCAGTCAATTGGTCGAACCGACCGATCCGAGATGGCGTTTGTGCAATGCAAGTCATAACAAGAATACACCCAATAGACAAAGAAGCAAAATAAAGTTTTAAAAAAATACCCATTTACCTCTGCACTTTATGCCCTTACAAAGATACAATAATGAATACAAGCAAACAAAATTTACGTTCCAAAGAAACAGCAACAATCAATATACGTGAAGGTGTATGCATAATGTAAAATGAGAATTGGACAAAGAACAAGGCAAATACTGCTATTCACCGATATTCCTAATTTTGTACAAATGTTCTTTAAATCAAATACATTGAAAAAGAATGGAAGTTTTAACAACGAGCTGAACAATGTAAGAAGCAAATCATGAACAATGTTGACATTATAGCATTATGTGAAGAACTAGATTACATGCCATGGAGACACATAAACGTCCAAGACCACCGATGTTTCACCCGCTCCCCTAAGACGAGCAGCAACCGGACTTCTGGTTTACTGGCTGTCCTCGGATTTGAACTGTTGGAGGCCTCGCATTGTTCATTGGC
>NC_029785.2:40909685-40913072 GCF_000816755.2 Arachis ipaensis | reverse complement strand
AGAAAAGAGGTCAACCATGGAGGTTAGACCTGGAACCTGTTGAATGATATCAATTAACTAAATGTAGTTCCTTAACTCCACAAACTCAAACAACATCTTCAACAAGTCTTTGTTCAAGACTCGCCAGGATATGAATGTGCAACAGAGCAAGCAGGGAGAAAAAATGGAAATATATCCCTACTAAAACTTCTGCCTGCTAGAAAATAAGACAAATGTAGACATTTCCGCAAGTATAGCACCTATTTTTAATTTCAGCTGCCATTGCCATGAAAGCTTGTTCCACATTGGTTGCATTTTTTGCACTAGTTTCCATGAAAGGAATCCTGATTTCGTCCGCAAATGCCTAAAGATAGAAACATAAAGCCAAACTCTACCATTATTATTACAGAAGAATGGATTCAGCAGATGCAAATGGGATCATATGATGAGGATGGCAAAACAAAAGGTACAATTCGAGTAACCTTTGCCGTCTCGTAGGACACAACTTTATTAGCTGTTAGATCGCACTTGTTTCCCACAAGAAGCTTGTTAACATTCTCACTTGCATAACGGTCAATTTCATTCAGCCACTGCTTAACATTGTTGAAGCTATCTTGGTCAGTGACATCATAAACAACCTGCAAAAAAGTCACGGATCACACCAATGTCTCGCAAAATAAAAAATAATCATAGAGGGAACTACAGGGGAAGGACTGGTTCATAAATACTCACTATAATGCCATGGGCCCCACGATAGTAGCTGCTAGTGATAGTACGGAAACGTTCTTGACCAGCAGTGTCCCACTATACATTATTAAGGAAGGCAGAAAATCTGTAAACAATTACAACCTTACAGAAACAAGAACAGCACCAATCCCAGAATAATTATGGGGAGGGTTGTGGGGGACTCAATTTCCTGCTTTCTATTGGTACCATGAATCCCTCAAGGATTAACCAATGACACAATTGGTGACTGTATACAACAATGAACCTCTTAGAAAATGACCCATAGAATAATAATTATATTGGACATTAAAAGAGACTTTCTTTAGTACATAGGATATAATCTTACATTGACCTATTTATACACACATTTATATTGATGAATAAGAATAACAACTAAATGAGAAAATTTCAAAAGAGGCAATTTAGAGGGAAAAAAGCACATTGAAATGAATCGATTGTTCGTTTAAAAATACACATCGGATGAAAAAAATGACTGAGCAAAGTTCAATATCCAAATAACATTAATATTAGCATGAGCTTACAATTTGAAGTTTAATAGTTTTTCCATCTTGTTCCACAGTGCGAATTTTCTGCAGAAGAGAGCATGGTAAATAATTAGTCAGTTATTCATAAATGTGTTGAAAAGAACATGAAATGAGGTTAAGGGATGGGCATGAATGCTTACAAAGTCAACTCCAATGGTACTGATATAGCTGTCAAGATATGAGTCATCCTGTTTGACAGCAAAATAAAATATTAGAATTAAAAATGTAACTTATCAAAATATAATGCAGTCCATACAAAGATGTTAGACTCAAGGCAAAACTTCTTGTTTTGTATAAACCTTGCCTTTTCTAACACTTCGTTAAGCATTGGCCAACATAATATATACGGAGAGAAAATAACAGGAATTTTCAACTTCATTCTTTCCTGATGGGAAAAAGTGACCATGAAACCCATAATAGCTGAAGAAGGAAGAACAAAAAGGACAGATTCTCGAAACTTACAGCAAACCTCAGTAGGAGACATGACTTGCCCACACCAGAATCTCCAATCAGCAAAAGCTTGAACAAATAGTCGCTACAGAAACATAGTTATGGTTTAAGGGAAGAAAATATTAAGAAACAGTCATTCCTTTAGCTATGTTAATATGCAGGGAAAACAGCAACACAATATTAGCATGTGGAACAGCAGAGTAGCACGCAACACAGCAATACTTTCTGGAAAGGTAGAACGTAGGTTGCCAAAGTGCCACTTACATAGGACATCAATAATAATAGTAGGATAAATGCATGCAACCACAACATATTCTGCTAAAATTTGACTCCGATTTATGCAATGTTTGTCTACCACCAATCCACATGAAACCTGATAGGCTTGCACAAAACATGCCCATGTCCTTTTAAAATTTCTCTATAGCCTAATTGAGCACATATTGCACAAGAAATTATCGATCTAAGCCTCATCAATAGATTAAAAAAAACCCTCTAAATTAGATTATTTTAGGAAGGGCCACTTGTTGCTCAACCATCACTTATAGATCTATGTATATATATAGAAGTTCAACTACCACCCACTTAATATCGGTTTAACAGGGAAACAAAAAGATCTCATTAGCAGACATCTGTGTAAAATATAACTAACAACCATCATTGAGCCAAAAAAATGTAATTAGGTTCATCCTCGCTATAACCTGTTTGATAGTACTAAATGCTCTGTGTTTCCTTCAAGCTTATCAATTATGAGAAATTCATAATTCACAACCATCACACAGATTAGTCTAAAGAACTCGCATATGTTAAGTTAAAAGACAAATTAATACCTGTCCCGTATCTTATTCCAATTTCAAATAGTAAATCAATTTTCAAAAACAAAACAACATCATTCACAAAAATTAGACACAATAAAAAAAAATTCCTGAAGACAGATCAGAGAAACAAACATTTCTAAAGTAGCCAAACAAATAACTAAACACTCACAAACGGATCTATCGTCGACAAAAACAGATCTAAATCAGTGATAAACTTCAACGCCATAAGAGAAATTTCATCAGAGAATATATTGAATAAAAAAATTACAAAAATTGAATCAGCACTTCACAAAGGACAAAAATTCACTACCACCACATGAGACGACAACATCAGATCTAAACTAAGGTGGAGTCAGAAACACGCACCAAGCAATTCCATGGAAAATTGAAGGAGAAAGGGGGGATCCTNNNNCAGCGAGGTTAATTAGCACTTACTATTCAGGATTCATGGCTGCGTTTGAGGTTTGAAAATATTATTCAAATCCGAACAAGCTCGGCGGAAAACGGAGGAAAGAAGCGTTCGCCGGCGAGAAAAATGACCGAAGAAAGAGATCGTCGCCGGAGGAATTGTACCAAAGGAGAAGCGAGAGAGGGAAGGTAGAAGAAGAAATCGAAGAAAGGGGTGAGGAAGTGGAGTTATAAAATGACCCGAAGGTGTCGGAGCTTT
The DNA here is from genome assembly GCF_000816755.2 of Arachis ipaensis. Lineage (NCBI taxonomy): Eukaryota > Viridiplantae > Streptophyta > Magnoliopsida > Fabales > Fabaceae > Arachis > Arachis ipaensis. The sequence goes on along the minus strand of NC_029785.2, from coordinate 40,909,890 downwards.
GCGATCAAAAGAGGTGTGGAGAAGGGTCACGTATCACAAGCCTCCACACGTTGCCACGTGTCACACCATACTTCCAATTCCATGCAACTGAGAGTAAAGGATATAAACTACTACTAATGAGAAGTTCATTTTGCTAATAAAAATTAATTTCAAGAACAATAAATAAATTTTTGAAAAATTTAAAAATATAAAAAATAATTAAATA
>NC_029785.2:40903928-40909660 GCF_000816755.2 Arachis ipaensis | reverse complement strand
TTTTTTTAAAAACATAAATTCTTTGCTGATTTAAGCTTGAAAACATCTATAAACTCATTAACAAATTTTTAATGTAATTTATAAAAAAAATATTTATTAGTTATTTTTGTCGTATTTTTCAAATTCAAATACTTATTTGTCATTTATATCTTTAACCGTTATTTTTGTTGGCAGTAAAAATTTTCGAATACTATTTTCCAGATTTTATATAGATTTCATTTGTGGTTATTTTAAAGGATACATGTCAACTGAGGGATAGCTAGCAATGTTGTGAAAGTTTGTTGTAACTTTTAATTTATCATTATATGTAATGTGTAGAGTATTTACCAATTTAAATACGCATGTCTTATCTCGAATTCATTGCCAAAATGAAACTTAAAGTTATAACCCAGATGCTGGGCATCTATGATATGGGCATATGGCACATTTCCTTAACCAAAGATTGTAGGTGCACCTTAGATCAAGTTTTTTTTAGAAGCTTGCACATATTTTGGGTGCTGATATCTGAAGACAATCGTCTTGGAATGTGGCCAAAATAAATCCGATATTCTTCATCCTAAATAGTTAGGTTCAAAATATCATTTCAAAATGTACTAAAGAATTTCATGTTGATGAATATTGGTGGATTTGGTTCTAAGGAGATTCAAAATGTCAGATACAAATTTCTATTAGCGTTGTCCAAATGAAGGATTTTAAACTAAGACATTTTGAGTGCAAGGTGATGACTATGTGCCGGTAATGTTTGACGTGCCTTCGAAACTAATACTACTAAAAAATTACTTATTACAGACGGATTTATAGACAGATTTAGTTTTTATTACAAACGGATTTTTGGTTATCGACGGTTTTATCCATTAGTAAAAGCTTCGTAAAAAATTATTTACCTACAAATTTTTCTCCTTTTCTCTATTACTGACATCCCTCTATTTGGCTAAAAAGGTCAAATTTTTCGATAAATTTTCTGTTGGTAACTTGCGTCAAATTTTTTGACAGATATTTTTCGATAATTAGAACCTTAAAAAACATTTACAACTCTGAATACAAATGGATTTTTCGTCTATATATCTGTCAGTAAGATAAGATACAAATTTTTTTTAGACTTTTCCATTGCAAATCATACCAAAAAAAATATAAATTTTATTAAAATAAATTTTCATCCAATTTTTATCCAACTTGTATTTGAAGATTCATAGTATTTTAAAAAATAAACAAGTTCATCGTATTATCAAACTAAAAAAAAAGAATTATAAATGCAAGTCAATTCAAAACATAAACAAAGTATATTGATACATCAATTATAATTTTCAGTGTATTATTTAGTCATACTAAAAATATCAACTATAATTCTCAGTGTCATCTTCATCTTCATCGTCATCATAGTCCTCATAACCTCATCATGACATTATAGATGCTCTTATAGATACATATTTAACCGAAATAGCTCCAAACTTAATAGAAGTAGAAAAAAATACCCTTTTTTGTAAACTCGATTTTTCTTTATGGTACCACAGATTTCTTCTCAAAGTAAGTCTTTATTAAATGGTGGTAACTCCATTTCGTGTGCTTGAGTCTTAGCATATTGGGTCTATACTTCTGTCAATTTTTTTATAAATTTTTTTTATTGTATAATAATTATATTATATATAAAAGTCGATATACTATTCTACTTGATTTCATGTTAAACAATTCTACTTGAATAATATGTTTTAGTGCCTAAATATGTACAAGTAGGTTAAATCATCATAATTGTAAATGGTGGCACGACATATAGTATATAGATTTAATTTAATTTAATACGGGTTTAAAATCATATAATAATAATAATGATTGCAACGAAAATTAATGTAAGAGAAAGAATAATAAAAGATAGAGGATAAGAATCACTCTACACGAGCAAAAACAACCAACAGGGGTTATATATAACGCGTAGCTTCCTCTCTAATCACTTTATACCTCTTCTTATATGATTTTTTTTTATAGATATTTTCTCTCTTTGGTTCTCCTTACTTACCTATTATATTCAATTTTTCTATGCCAAAAGCAAATGGGATGCTAGTAACATCTTATATAGTTACTGCCTCCCAACTATCACAGGGCATGCCAATTCCTTTAAATAAAGAACAAGTCATAATAAAGCCTAAACAATTTTATTTTGTTCTAGTATTCAAATCAGTTAGCTTCCTTTGTTTCCATGCTTTAATAAGGTTTTAGATTTTGTGAATATATTGCACAGGACAGCCACCTGATTATGTATGAGGAAGGTCGAAAACACAAGTAAATTTTTTAAGTGTATTGGAAGTCTCCAGAGCATAAAGATTAGTGAGAGTTCCAAAAATAGAAGAAGTGTTTATCAAGCATTAACGGAGGAAGATAAAACTTAATTCTAATGCTTATTGCAATTCCATTACATAATCTAACAGAAATTTAAGAACAAAAAGACGACAAAAGATACAAACTTGCAAACTATAAATGACAATTAAAGAAACAAGAATTGATGTTAGAAATTATGGGTCATGCAGATACATTTAACAAATAAAACATGCACAATGCAACCCCTTCATGTTTGAAGCTTGAAATTAACCAAGAAATACAACATACACATAAGAATGCAACCCCTTCATGTTTGAAGCTCGAAACTGACCAACACAGTGAATTCCAAAGTGCACATTAACAAAACTTCCCTAAATTCACAATCTCACGGAACAATCTTCAATCCCTAAAATTTCATTACTCATTAGCACCGATTAATTGTTTAACAATGTCACATTTATACACTTAAAACCAGCAACTCTAAAAGTGCCAATCTAACTTAAAAATAATAACAATCCCTAAAATTTCATGAATTAGAGACTAAGTTTATAAAGAAATCATAAAGCACATGCATAAACAAACAAATCCACGGGCTACATCTATATAACATTTTAATTAATTAATAATTTAATATTTATACTATATCTATCTTACATGAGTGTCTTGAGAGCACTTGTCCTCCCACTTGGACATATCACTTTTAAGTGTGTGAATTTTTTTGAAAATTTCCTCCTGAATTAGTGTATGACCCAACTACTTCTTTTGTTTTGCATAAAACATAAAATAAGAAAAATTTTACATAAATATATATCTGTTAAATAAGATCTAAAACCACTTAAATTATGTTACCATCTTTTCTATAGTTGAACTCGGTAGAATAGAACTACCGCAATGGACAGAACCACCTAAAAGTGACGCTTGATTATTCTTCCTTACTTTTTTTCTTATAATTTTTCATTTTTTATCTGTTTTCGAGTACATTTTCAACACCTTTTTGTAAGTAGGGATAACCATTCATGGGTTGTATCCATACCCTCATGGATATCCGACATTATTTGACTAAATCGCTTACTAATCTTATACTTGAAAGTCCTCCAAAAAGAATCCTCATCGTTATCATCGATAAGAAAGTGGCTCTGTACATATAAAATAAGACAAAAAAATTAACATATTTTATTCTTAAAATAATTTATATGTTTTGCATGATATATATGTTAGTTTTTACCTTCCACTCTTTAAGCGAAAGCTTCTTTATCAGAAGAGGGACATCTCTAAATTTTCTGTACGATTTATCGTATTGTTTCTTGATGATCTTCTGAGAATCAGCGAGAAAAGGTAACTGAAGGTTGTAGAAGGCTTAGAGAAGAGGGGGTTGAATCTATGCCCTTCTTTTAAGTTACTGTAATAACCCTTTTAAAACAAACTTGCAATCTGAATCTGTTTGAACTCAGCAGCGAAAAATTTATGAGACAATTTCATTTTGTTTCATGAATATCAGAAAACAGAACAGAGCAGGGAAGAGAGAAGCTGACACCATCATATATCCTGGTTCGGTTGCCTTTGTGCAATGCAACCTACGTCCAGTCTCCACCACAACAGCGGTGGGATTTCCACTATAGTTAAAGTATTACATACACCAATTCCACAAGATTGACACAATCCTTTCACACTCAAGTTCTAAGCTAACTTGACTTGGTTATGCTAATACCTAACTATTCACTCTTAGTGCTCACCCAACTAAGAAAGGGATACCTCACAGGTACAAGATACAAGACACAGACTTACCTAAAGAAATCTGAAATAACTCTAAACTTTTCACTCATGTGTATCTCTCTGCCTTTTTCTCTCTTAGGCTCTTTCAATAACTCTCTCATTTAGCCTTTTACTTCAAGAAATTACAGAAAGATAAACATTGAAAAGTAAATTACAATCTGCAAAACATGAAGGAGATTGACTCTTCAACAGCCTCTTTGCTATGTGATAAACCAGATTTGCTAACCTCTGATTCAGTTCTTCATTCTGGCGGAATGCTCCTTTGACTAGGAAGCACTGTCCAAGTAGATAAACTTCTTCAGAGAGCTCTTCTCAGAACATACGCCTCAAGAACAATGGTTATCTCTCCTTAGCTTCTGAATGGTGAACCAACTTCTTTTGTATCTCCTTGCATGTTACTGAGTTGCTCTCCCTAGGTCAACTCTCGAGCTTTGTGCTTCACCAACTCACCTCATCACCTTTTTTCCATTAATCATCAAAATAGGAGCTTTGTTTCTGACCTTCTCTTGTTGACCGAAAGTCACAGGATACAGAAACAAACATTTTCAATGGTATACCCAAATTTTGGCCATTGAAACACTACTTGGTCCCCAAGACACATTTATGACCGTAGATGCACAGTAGTGTAGAACATAGATTATCTTACCCATGTATCCCATTTCGGACTGGCAGAAAGTTGGGAAGAGGAGAAGAAAGCAATATGCATGCAATAGGAAATGTGTTACGTTTGACCTTTGCCTTAGCTTGATTTGGTTTGATATGATTGATTAGACCTCAACCTTTCTTGCTTAACCTTCTCTTTCTTTCTTCTTCTGTGAATAGCTTAGAAACTAAGCTCTCTCTCACTTTTCTGATTTCTGACCAAGAGGGAAAAAGTGAACGTTGCTTTTGGTGAAAGCAAATGGAAGGGAATTGCTTGATGACAGGCTTGGATCGGATATTATTGTTGCAACCCGTTTGATCTTTTTGGCCTATCTGATTTCATTGCCTTGAATCCTTTTGGGCTATTCAATGATTTATAGCCCACCAGCCTTGTTTCTTATTTTCCATCTAGTTGGGTTGTTGTTGTATTGATTTTTGGCCTGCATCACTAAACCAAAATAACAAAGACTAATTGGATAATTAGTCCAATAATCTAATATTTGTTATCATCAATGATGTTAATTAATTTCTTAACTCAACAGCAACCAACTGAAAATTTCATAAAAAATTGACAAGTTAGGAAACTAAAAAAATGTAATTATATCACTAATTTGGAAAAATAGGATTTCAGTCATTTTAAAATAATTTTAATTTACCATGTCATCTTTTAGGAGTATTAAATGGGTCAAAATTTGCCCGGCTCACTCGCATAACTCGCCAAAAAAACCTGCCTAATTTACGGATTTTGGTGAGGCGGGACCGATTTGTCCGACAGGTTTTTGACTTTAATGTTTTTTTTTTTAAGAATGTTTGTTCGTTTTATTTTAAGTTATAATTTGAACTATATTTGATTTATTAGAGTCTTGAATAATATTTATTTTGTTTTGGATAATATTACTTTCATTAATTTATTTTAAAAAATTTTGTTGATAATCATATTTATTAGATATTTAAAATTATAAATATTTTAGTATTTATAAATTTAAAAATTATTTATTTATTAAATT
>NC_029785.2:40897343-40903876 GCF_000816755.2 Arachis ipaensis | reverse complement strand
GACGGGCTAGCCCACTTCTCACTCGTAATCTTTTCTGATTGTCATCTCAGCATTCTTTTATAGTAATTAATGTCTGATTGTTTTTATCAATTTTTTAAATTTTTTTAAGAACTAATTTGTCATTAATGTTAGGTTTATTTTCGTTAATTTTCGTTAGAGCCAAAATTTTTGGCATGTGTACAAGATGTCTCTGGTACGGGTTGAGAGATGGATCGAGAACTTGCGGGTTGAGGCAGATGCCGGATCACTTGCCTGGAGCAATGGGGGGTGGTACCTGCAAAGACACTCCGACGCTCAAGTCAGAATGGATCTAAGAGGTAGAAAGTGTGAGGAATGAATGAATCCCTGGAGGGACCTGGGTCCTCTATTTATAGGTGATGGTGAATATCTTATCTTATCTTATTTGGCTAAGATAAGGGAGACGTTTGAATTATCTTATCTTATCTTATCTTATTCGGCTAAGATAAGGGAGACGTTTGAATTCGAAAGTTGGTTAGGAGCTCTAGTGGGCTGGTTCCGAGCCTTCTGGAAGGGCGAAGCGGGTCGGACCCTGGTAACCGGGTTCGGGGACCGTTTTGGGTGTAGGATCCGTGGGCCGGATCCGTAACAGTTGCCCCCGGAGCGAGAGAGTGAGGGTGCTCGGTCTCATCGCTGGAGAAACCTTTTCCTCGCCGTTGTGGTTTGGCAAGGAGATCGTTGTTTGGTTTTTCCGATCGAGGTCGAGGATTTGGGGAGTTCCTAGCCGTTTCATGGTCAGGCGAGAAGCGCGTTGTTTGGGCGTCTCATCACATGTCGGGTTTGATGACCGTTCCGAAGAAGGGCCCGGAGATCGGGTCTGGAACAGTTGCCCCCGGAGCATGAGAGTATGCTTTCTTGATCTCAATGCTAAGTCATTGGAGAGTCCGATTCTCTGTAGTTCGGGAGACTGTGAGGGGCCTGAAAAGGGCGTGACGTCATCATGCACCAATTGGTAGGATGTTGGTCAGTATGGCTTTCCGCGAGTTGGAAGACCGTCAGCTCATGCTTGTTTTGTGTGGCCTTTTTTGGGCCGTTATTGTGAACTTATTTTAGGCCTCTTGGTGGGCCGATTTTAAGACTTTGTTTATTTAGCTTATTTGGATTCCCGTTTTGTTGGCTTTGCGGGTGATCGATTCACGAGTCACTATTTTTGTTATTTGGATATCCGTTTTATTGGCCTCGGGTGATCGATTCCCGGGTAGCCGTTTATTTATTTGGATATCCGTTTTATTATTTGGATATCCATTTTGTTGGCCTCGGGGTGATCGATTCCCGGGTAGCCGTTTATTTATTTGGATATCCGTTTTATTGACTTCGGGGTGATCGATTCCCGGGTAGCCGTTTACTTATTTGGATATCCGTTTTATTATTTGGATATCCGTTTTTTTGGCCTCGGGGTGATCAATTTCCGGGTAGCCGTTTACTTATTTGGATATCCGTTTTATTATTTGGATATCCGTTTTGTTGGCCTCGGGGTGATCAATTCCCGGGTAGCCGTTTACTTATTTGGATATCCGTTTTTTTATTTGGATATCCGTTTTATTGGCTTCGGGGTGATCGATTCCCGGGTAGCCGTTTACTTATTTGGATATCCGTTTTATTATTTGGATATCTATTTTGTTGGCCTCGGAGTGATTGATCCCCGGGCCGCTATTTTTGTTATTTGGATACCCGTTTTGTTATTTGGATATCCGTTTTGTTATTTGGATATCCGTTTTATTGGGAGTGGGTAGACCGATGTTGTTTTGTCATAAGACGAGGTCTCCTGGTCCGAAGTCTCGTCGTACCGTGCTGCCATTGTACCTTAGGCTTATTCTCTATTTTAGGGCTAGCTCACGTAGGTGTGCTATACTCCTGACCTTGTCTGCAAGGCCCTACTTTGCTTCTTTGTCATTTCCTCCCATGGTTCTGCGTGAATTTTGGTGTGCATCGAGATCGGAAAGGAAGATGCCTGCCGCGTCTCAGGATCTCTTGCGTAGGGCTAGTGCTGATGTTGTCGTATTCTACCGCAGTTTCCCGGTCTATGTGGATGGTTCCGACGGAGCCATCTTCTGCCGTGAACTTCATTAGAAGGTATTTGGTAAAGATGATGGCGGAGAGGTCGTTGATTGTTTTTCTTCCGAGGATGACGTTATAAGCGGTGGAGTTCTTGAGGACCACAAACTCGGACAGGATTGTCTTCCTCTGGCTTCCCGTCCCTATGGTAAGGGGAAGAATGATGGAACCGTCTGGCTTGAGGAAGTTGTCTTCGAGTCCCGTGACACCGTTGCGGTGTGTTTGGAGATTTTCGTTGCAGAGCCCGAGCTTGTCGAAGGCACCTCGGAAGAGGATGTTGGAGTCTGCGCCGGTGTCCACCAGTATTCTCCGAACTAGTCCTGTTCCGATTCTCGCCGAGATGACGAAAGGTGCGTCTTCGGCCGAGGTGCTATGCTGGCAATCCTCGGGCAAGAAAGTTATCGTTTTGTCGGCTGTGGTAGCTGGGGCTTGATCTCTGACGGCCAAGACTTTGAGGTCCTTTTTTAGTGTTGATCTTGACTTTCCTGACACATCCTTGCCCGTGATGACATTTACTACTATGGCCGGGTCGTCTTCTGGACTTTCCCTGGGAGGTTGTTTTTGTGTTCTCGGGTTGCATCCTTCCCTCTTAGGCGACCTGTCTTTTTCCACGCATTTTGGTTCTCTGATGATTTTGGCGAACTCTGGGAGTTTGCCGTCTCTTATAGCTTGTTCGAGGGCGTCTTTAAGGTTGAAACAGTCTTGTGTTCTGTGTCCGTAACCTCGGTGGTAGTCGCAGTAAAGGGTCTTGTTGCCACCCGTTCTTTCTCTGAGTTGTTGGTCTTTCCGGATAATATCCCGATCCGTTATCTGGTGGTATATCTCGGTAATCGAGGCTGCCAGGGGGTGTAGTTCGAGAATTTCCCGATCCTGGGTGGTCGGTTTGTGTTGGTTTGTTTGGGTTGGTCTCTTTGACTTTCTCTGGGCATCGGATTATGGCAGGAAGTCGGGTTGCCGTGTGGGGTGTTGCCGTTTATTGGCGGCGACGATCTGGCTGACCTCCTCGTCGTTTATGTAGTCTCTGGCGACGTTTTGGATCTCGTGCATGGTCCATACTGGCTTGGTGGTGAGGTGTTTGCGGAAGTCTTCGTTCATGAGCCCGTTGGTTAAACAGAGGCTTGCGACAGAATCCGTGAGTCCATCAATCGTTAGGCATTCATCGTTGAAGCGGTCCAGGTATTTTCGTGTAGATTCGTCTTGTTTCTGTGCGACCCCTAATAAGCTGATGGGGTGTTTAGCTTTGGTGATTCTGGTGGTGAATTGGGCCATGAACTTCCGTGAGATATCGTGGAAGCCAGTTATGGATCCGTTGGGGAGGGCGTTAAACCATTTAATCGTTGGCCCGGCTAGGGTTACTGGGAAGGCCTTACCTCGGACCGTGTCAGCGGCCCCTTCCAGGTTCATCCTGGCCTTGAAGGCCGTTAGGTGCTCCTGGGAGTCCCTGGTTCCGTCGTACTTCATATCCGTAGGTTTGTTGAATCCTTTAGGGAGTTTTGCTTTCAGGATTCTTTCAGTGAAGAGAATGGCTCCCATTATCACGTGGTCACTTCTTGTGCGTTTGGCCTCTTGATGTCGTTGGTCGTTGTCCGTTTCATGTTGATGAGCCGGGTTGCGTGGGACGCTGCGATCATACCTTTTACTGTGTCGTCGTTCAGGCATCCTGTCATGTCCGTGGTCACGGCAGATGCTGCGATTGTATCTCTTGGCATGTCGCCGTTCTGGCGATCCGCCGTGCCTGGTTTCATGGCGAGATCTTGATTTAGAGGTTGCGTGACTTTCGTTTTTTTCGGCGTTGTGCTTTTCTTTGGGTGTAACTCGGCCTTTGAGGTCTTGCACCCTGAGGCACAGCTCTTGGATTATCTGGACCGCCTTCTCTCCTAGGTCGTCGGGTGGCCGAGTTTCAGTGGGAGGACGGTTGTCCTCTCTTGGTTGTTGCTGGGTTGGGGTTGGTTGGCGATGTGCCGCGCTTATTATCCTCCCTTGGGTGGGAGGAGTGTTATCTTGGAGTTCGGGAGTTGGGGTGTTGGGTGAAGGATTGCTCCTCGAGGTTCTCCGTCATGCCGCCACGATTTGGCTGTCCCCCGCATCTATGCAAGAACCTTGAGAACTTTCTTGATCTCTTAGCTCCTGAGAGGTCTGAGCTTGGCTAGGGTGGTAGCGTTTAAGGAGGTCGTTCATGATGAGCTTCCTTATGAATTTTCAGTAAGGTCCGAAGGGGGATCATGGCGACAGAGTTGTCATAGGTGAGGCGGCGGATGGCAGAGGTTTGGAACCTGGTGTTGAAGGAGGTGACCTCATGGGTTTGAAGAGTTCAAAAGAAGAAGCAACAACGGTGGGCATGGAGCCAAAATAGAGGGAGAAGATGGGGCCATGGCGCTTGGAGGGACGGATGAGGGGAGTGGTGAATGAGAGGGTCCAAGAGGTGGAGGTGTCCCGCTAAAGGGAGGTGAGACTTTGGGCTCGGAGGATTTAGAATTTCACCGTTGGAATAGGGCGAGGGTGCATAAAGAGTGTTATCACTAAGAAGGTGATTGCAAGTCGAAGAAACATTGTTCCTTTGGGATTTCGCCGTTGGAGTAGGACGAAGGTATGTTGTCACTGCAAATGTGATGCAAGTTAAGGAAACATTATTCCTTTGGGATTTCGCCATTGGAGTTTCGCCGTTCGAATAGGGCGAAGGTGTGTTATCCCTGCAAAGATGATGCAAGTTAAGAAAATATTATTCCTTTGGGATTTCGCCGTTGGAGTAGGGCGAATGTGTGTTATCCCTGCAAAGATGATGCAAGTTAAGAAAATATTATTCCTTTGGGATTTCGCCGTTGGAGTAGGGCGAATGGATGCATAAACATGCAAAGGTGATGCAAGTTAAGGAAACATTATTCCTTTGGGATTTCGTTTATTGGCGGCGACGACCTGGCTGACCTCCTCGTCATTTATGTAGTCTCTGGCGACGTTTTGGATCTCGTGCATGGTCCATACTGGCTTGGTGGTGAGGGGTTTGCGGAAGTCTTCGTTCATGAGCCAGTTGGTTAAACAGAGGCTTGCGACGGAATCCGTGAGTCCATCAATCGTTAGGCATTCATCATTGAAGCGGTCCAGGTATTTTCATGTGGATTCGTCTTGTTTCTGTGTGACCCCTAATAAGCTGATGTGGTGTTTAGCTTTGGTGATTCTGGTGGTGAATTGGGCCATGAACTTCCGTGAGATATCGTGGAAGCCAGTTATGGATCTGTTGGGGAGGGCATTGAACCATTTGATCACAGGGCCAGCTAAGGTTATCGAGAAGGCCTTACACCGGATCATGTCAGCGGCTCCTTCCAGGTTCATCCTGGCCTCGAAGGCCGTTAGGTGTTCCCGGGGATCATTGGTCCCGTCCTATTTCATGTCAGTGGGCTTGTTGAAGTCTTTCAGGAGTTTGGCTCTCAAGGATTTTTCTGTGAACGGGATGGCTTCCATTATCACGTGCATGTTTCCTGCTCGTTTGGCTTCCCGATGGTGCCGTCGGTCGTCTTCTCCGCTTCGGTGTTTCGGGTCTAGGGAAACGCTGCGATCATGCTATTTGCAGTGTTGTTGCTCAGAGGGCCTGGTGTTCCTGGTATCGCGATGAGATTAGGTCTTGGAGGTCGCTTGGCTTGTATGCTTCGGGTGGTACCGTTCTTTGGGTGTAACTCGGCCTTTGAGGCTTTGCACCCTAAGGCACAACTCTTGGATTATATGGACCGCCTTCTCTCCCAAGCCGTCAGTGGCCGGGCTTTAGTGGGAGGACAGTTGTCCTCTCTTGGTTGTTGTTGGGTTGGGGTTGGTTGGCGATGTGCCGCGCTTGTTATCCTCCCGTGGGTGGGAGGAGTGTTATCTTGGAGTTCGGGAGTTCGGATTTGTGGGTTTGAGTTGGGGTGTTGGCTGGAGGATTGCTCCTCGAGGTTCTCTGTCATGCCGCCACGATTTGGTAGTCCCCCGCATCTGTGCAAGAACCTTGAGAATTTTCTTGATCTCTTGGCTCCTGAAAGGTCTGAGCTTGGCCACGGTGGTAGCGTTAAGGAGGTCGTTCATGATGAGCTTCCTTATGAATTTTCAGTAAGGTCCGAAGGGGGATCATGGCGACAGAGTTGTCATAGGTGAGGCGGCGGATGGCAGAGGTTTGGAACCTGGTGTTGAAGGAGGTGACCTCATGGGTTTGAAGAGTTCAAAAGAAGAAGCAACAACGGTGGGCATGGAGCCAAAATAGAGGGAGAAGATGGGGCCATGGCGCTTGGAGGGACGGATGAGGGGAGTGGTGAATGAGAGGGTCCAAGAGGTGGAGGTGTCCCGCTAAAGGGAGGTGAGACTTTGGGCTCGGAGGATTTAGAATTTCACCGTTGGAATGGGTGCATGGTGCATAAAGAGTGTTATCACTAAGAAGGTGATTGCAAGTCGAAGAAACATTGTTCCTTTGGGATTTCGCCGTTGGAGTAGGTATGTTG
>NC_029785.2:40881238-40897138 GCF_000816755.2 Arachis ipaensis | reverse complement strand
TCCCTGCAAAGATGATGCAAGTTAAGAAAATATTATTCCTTTGGGATTTCGCCGTTGGAGTAGGGCGAATGTGTGTTATCCCTGCAAAGATGATGCAAGTTAAGAAAATATTATTCCTTTGGGATTTCGCCGTTGGAGTAGGGCGAATGGATGCATAAACATGCAAAGGTGATGCAAGTTAAGGAAACATTATTCCTTTTTGCTCTCAGTTACACGCAAGAAATCTGAGTTTGATGATTGCTCTTCTGGGTTATCCGCCATGCCGCCACAACGTTGCAAAGTCCCCACAGACGGCGCCAATGTACAAGATGTCTCTGGTACGGGTTGAGAGATGGATCGAGAACTTGCGGGTTGAGGCAGATGCCGGATCACTTGCCTGGAGCAATGGGGGGTGGTACCTGCAAAGACACTCCGACGCTCAAGTCAGAATGGATCTAAGAGGTAGAAAGTGTGAGGAATGAATGAATACCTGGAGGAACCTGGGTCCTCTATTTATAGGTGATGGTGAATATCTTATCTTATCTTATTTGGCTAAGATAAGGGAGACGTTTGAATTATCTTATCTTATCTTATCTTATTCGGCTAAGATAAGGGAGACGTTTGAATTCGAAAGTTGGTTAGGAGCTCTAGTGGGCTGGTTCCGAGCCTTCTGGAAGGACGAAGCGGGTCGGACCCTGGTAACCGGGTTCGGGGACCGTTTTGGGTGTAGGATCCGTGGGCCGGATCCGTAACAGCATGCCAATTTAATAGTTTACTCCCGATATGATTATCTTAAAGTTGAAGTTAATTTTATCCCATACTCTAGCCAAACGAGAGAAAACTACCAAAATTATTATAAAGAATATTCATAATATGAAACTTTAGAAACATAATATAATCAAGTATTCCCATAGGAAAGTCAATTTAAGATGAATGGGAATCAAGTTTCATTCTTGAATAGTGTGAGCCATGATTCCATGTGGAATCCCTCCATAGAACAAAATGAAGAGCTGCAGAATCATGGATTTGGTCTTCTACTTGCTGGTTAACTTAGCTTATCACTAGGGAATATACATCATCAGAGAAACATAGATATAAAATGGCTACTAAAATCTATCGAAAACAAAAACCTTGCAACTTTCTCTCATATTACAGATACAGCTTCAAGTGTTGGAGAAGTATATTTGAATATTCATGAGGCACTCAACAGTGTCACCGTTACCGTCACCTTTGCTCCTGTAGAAGTGGTTGAGCTGCAAAAGAAGAACCACAGGGTTCAGGTGGATACATTCTAAGTTCAAAATTCAAGCAGAATTTGGCTTAATCATCAATAGCAACAAACAAGAGGTTGCAACTCCTTTAATATTTTGGTAAGAGGAGATGAAGGAACAAAAACAGAAGCAATGATACATGCATACAGGATTTAACTCCTCCTGTCCAACATTTACTTAAATTTCACTTCCCATGTTTTGTTGTATATATAGTATATACCAATGCTTGTCACTGTGAGTGGAATTTTAAATTATGATGATTGTTAAGAATATAAGGAGGCTAAGTCAACACTCTTAAAATATAAACCCATGGTAATATGACTTTCTAACTACATTTGTTTTAATACATTTAAAAATTTTAAGATACCCCAAAAAAAAAGTACCAAAGTTTCCAGACATTCATACACTGAGAATTATGTAAAAATAACTAAGGACTAGGGATGCGATGTATGTGATAAGGTAAGAAATAGTACTTGGGAAATGCTTCCACCGAATGCACTTTTGAGATAACCAAAAGGTGATATTTAAAATATTTAAACTAATATTACCTCCAGAATTTTGCTGTTCCCTGTATAAATTTTGGCCAGACTTCTCTGCAATTTCAGCTATGACCAAACGTGTAAGAAGAATTCCAGCAATAAAAGCACCAATGGTTAGCATAAGGAAAACTTCATTCCATCCCCTTGTTGAAATGAAGCCAGTAAGAAGGGGACCAAGCGCTGCACCAACCGATCCTGTACCATCTATTATAGCAGTGACAGTAGCAAGAGCTCGAGAATCTCCTCTAAGAGAACTATGTGTCCCCAGGTCCGCAGAGACAGCAGTGGTGATAAGTGCATAAGGACCATTTACAAGTAAACCAGTTAACGCCATAAGGGCAATGTTGATTGTCATTGAAACACTTCCATAACATCGGTACAAAAGCATCGAAGGAATTGCTGCATACATAAAGCTTGCTGCAGTAATAGCACGGGCATCTAGTTTATCCGACAGGTAACCAGCAAGAATACCCCCAAAAATGCCTCCTAAATCGAACATGGTGGAAATGTTCCCGGCAGCTTTTACCGAGAGGTACTCCCCTCCAATTTCTGCAAGATAAAATGATGAAAATTTGGGCAGCTTATAAGAAAAACAAAAAAGAACATGTTTTACTTAGGGGTCAACTATGCAATCCAACTGTTATATTCTGATCTTTGTTGAGGAATTCCAGGACCACTACAAGTTCAATAAGGGGGTAGCAACTAGTTCAACACATCTAATGAATTAGTTCTTCCTAATCATACTTAGGCAACTTTAAAAACAAATGGATTAGTCGATTAGGTCCCAGATATTCACATCCTACTAGAAACTAACCCATGACCAAAGTTGCAACTTGAAATGTTGGGGAAAGCTCTTAATGTGTAGATGTGTATATATATTCTTCCCAATCCCTAAGCCTGACTCTCGTAGGTTTATGGAAGATAGATTTAAATATGTCTAACATAAGCCACAACATAAGGGAAATGGAGGAAACAAACAAATGTATATATGAATGAAAAGATAATAAGATGCAAGTATAATTAATGATTATAATCACCTGTTTGAGTCAAGTAAAATGGCAACCAATATAAGAAAGTATAGGCGACAAGCTTGGCAAAGAAAAGACAGAGCGCAAATGGAATGACACCGGGTATCATACAAGCCTCAGCAAGCCCAATGCTCCTCCTACACATGGAACCCTGCCTCTGAGCACATTTCCCCTCAGGAGCCTCTTCATCGTCTACAGGAACCAAAGATTCCGGCATAACATCCGATCCAACGCTGTGAATCGTCGCAAATCCAACGTCCTCCGGGTACGCAGCAAGAAACAAGTACACAACAATCCCTCCAAACACAATCAGAGCACCGGGGACCATGAAAGACCAGCCCCAACCATGGTCCAGAACACTGGCCGCAAGAAGTGAACCACTAATGTTCCCAACCGATGTGTGCGCGTTCCAAATCCCCATTATCAACCCCCTCTTCCTCTTCCCAAACCAGTTTCCAATAACTGCTACAACAGAAGGCCAACCTGTGGCTTGGAACAACCCTGCCACCATCTGCATCGATAAGTAGAACCAAAATTCATGAACGTTCCAGAAGAATCCCATTCCGAAAAGCGCAACGAAGATTCCACTTCCCATCATGCCGGTAGTGAGAAACAAACGAAGGTCTAGGGTATCGCCGAGGTGGCCGGCGACGTACATGCCAAGGGAGTAGCATGCGAGGAAGGCAACGTCAATCTCGCCGAGCCGAGACGGGCCTTCAGGGCCGTTGAATGGGCTCCAGCCTTGGGCCTCGGTGGCGTGCTTGTGTGGGTCCGGGCAGAGGACGCTCTTGACTATGCCCGTGGGCTTTCTTGTCGCATGGTAGCATGCGTAGGCCATGAAAGTTATTAACAGAACCATATAACGGTATGTTCGGAGGTTCCAATCTTTTCCTCTTAGGGCTCTTAATAGGAGAATTCCCGGGGGAGTTCCCCTCATTGCTTCTGAAGGCAGAGACATCTTTATTTTGACTTCTTCAGCATACGTTTTGTTGAATTGAACTGATGGTTACTCAATGAATTAATTGATTGTGGAGTTTAGGTATCAGCTTGAATGTAGAGAAATGGATGAATGAATAATGTGGAGGTGGAGAGTGAGGAGAAGAAAGAAAGAAAGAGAGGAGAAGAAGCGGGTGGGGGAGCGAAGAATTTGGCGGGAGAGAGAAAATAGAGGAGAGGATCAGAGAAGTGAGAGGAGGGAGGGGGCCACGTGGCCAGGGATTAAATATTCACTCTTTTTTTATTTAAGAAAACGGTTAAATCTAATTTAATCTAATATTAAACTATTAATAGAGAGTTGTCAAATAAAAAAAAATTCAATGTATCTTAAAGAAAAGAACTTGAGAGTTGGATTTATTATAGTGTTCTTTATACAGAATTTATTGTATTATTTGAGGTTTCTCATTTCATATTTTTTTTGCATCACTAAAATTATGTATGAAATAATATTAGTTTTAATGTCTTCTAACAACTCTCCCTTCAACTTCTCCTTTTAATGTTTATCTTTTTTTTTATTCATTCTTTGCTACATATATTTATTTTTCTTTCTTTCTTTCTGACAACTTTTCTTTTAATATCAAGTAAGAAGAATGAAAAATTTTAAATTTGATATTTTAAATCGAAAAAACAAGCATATTTATAACCCCTTCTTCTATTATTCATTATATTCTTCTGATTGTTTCATTCATTTTTTATTTTTTCAATCTGTCATCGTGATTACGGTGATGACGGTAGAGAGCATGTGACAGTTGCGATTGCTACAACTGTGATAGAATGGGTCACATGACTTGAAATTATAACCAAAGAGGAAGTGAATGTGGAGCCATGTATGGCAGTGATGGTAGACACAATTCTGTTATAATTATGGGAATTCTGAAAATTTTGCGATGGACTGCCCAACAAACTCTTTAAAAATAAGGTTTGATCACTTTCGATTTTTAAAAATTTTCAATTTCAAAATTTTCTGTTTGATGTTTTTCAAATTTTTGTTCAAATCTACTATATTTTGAATTTTTGCATTTTAAAAAATTTTTTTTCCTTCATCAAATTCTACATTTTTAGTGAGGTGTTCAATTATGAGACTCTAAGACAGTAAACCTCATCCATTTTGGGTAGTAAAAATTTAAAGTATCTTGATAAAGAGAACTTGAGAATTGGATATTTTATAGTATTTTCTATACAATCAATTCATTTGTAGTCTCTTCCATTCAATTATTTATTTTTTTTCAAGTAAACTTTGCTTCTTATTTTTCATGACTTCTGACCATTTCTTTCTTCAATTAATTCTCTTTTATCGTCGATTATTTTTCATCCATTCTCTGCTTCAATATTTATTTTCTCTTCACCTAACAAGTACCAAAAACTTGAAATTTAAAATTTAAAATGTGAATGAAAAAAAGGTATATTTATAATCCCAACATTCATTATTTAGTGGATTTGTGTAATTGCTTCTTCGCTTATTTTTTGAATCTATCATCGTCGTAGCGGTGACATTGCAATGAACATCAAGGTAGGAGTTATGGCGGTGGATGAGGTGGCGACCGCTATGGTGGTGGAGCAGAATATGGAGATGGTGATTATTAAGGTGGTGATGGTAAATTCAAAGAAAAAAACGGTTGAATAGAATAGATCAATGAAAAAAACTGAGCAGCAATCATTTAGAGTACATATCGCAAAACTAGGAAAGCATAGAACACATTAGCGGCGTGTAAGGAGTAAATTAAAAGTATGTGATTCACAATAATGTTGTTCATAAGCAATCCAACATTTGAACTTTTTAGATAATACCTGAGTTTATTGAACATCTTTCTAAGATCCCAAGGTGGAACTATGATGGATCTAGCACCGAACAAACAACAGGTGTAGATAGTGAAATATTCTTATAGTAAGAATTCTTAAATTAATATTTTTATTACTTTTTCTATATACTATTGCATTGTCACATGTTTAAAGGTTAATTTTAGCTTTTTAATTTGTTTAGTCCTCAAAAAATTTTCAAAGATCCTTTTTCAGATGATGATAATATCTTGGTAAGAGTAGTTATGTGCCTTATATCTCTTAAGAAATGTGATGGCAATGATATGTTGACCGAATTTGTATTATTATGTTTGTGATTTTGCCTGACTGTATGTGCTATTTATTTTTAATTTAAATTTGCTTCATTTTTGGAATTGAGCCATGTTACTTGACCAGCAAATATTATCATTTTTTGCCAACACTTGACCAACAATAATTTGGACTTATATTTACAGATGTTTTGCACACAAAAAACGTATAATTTGCATCTATGTTTACCAAGAGTTTTGCATACATAAATTAATACATTTTGTACCTAGATTTTTCAAAATTTGCATACATGAATTAGTAAAATTTATTTGTTAAAACAATTTAGTATTTGTGCTGGCCAAATGATGGCTGGTGCACGAATTCCTACACCTTCGTACAGCTGTACCAGCAAGTGCACTGGGTCGTCCAAGTAATACCTGAGCGAGTCAGGATCGATCCCACAAGGATTGTGGCTTGAAGCAAGCTATGGTTACCTTGCAGGTCTTAGTCAGGCGAATCAAAAGAGTTATTTTTAATTTGTATTTGTGAGATCTAAACTAAGTTGATATGAAAGGAATAAAATAAAATACTTTGTAAATTAAATGAAATCAGTAATAGGAATATGGTTAAGGATTGGAGTTGTTTTGTCTTTCTGAATTAACTCTGGTATTACTGTCTTCTTTGCTTGTGAGTGATTTCTTCTATGGCAGGCTGTATGTGATCAACACCATTGGCCGTGGTCATCAATCTCCTCTATTACAGATCAAACGCCGTTGGCCGTGGTCATCCAATCTGAACGAGGGTGAACCTCTAGCAGTTCATTCTCTTGGCGATCCTACTCAAAATGTCACAGATAAGGTCAAATATTCCGAATCAGAGAATGCTGCTTCTTTGGGTTCTAGCCTCTACCACAGAGACCCTAATCTCCCTGAAAATCGGCTGAACTGGTGTCTCGAGAAGTCCCCAACGAAGTCGTGGATTAGCCGTCTGAGAAATGTATAATCAAGCTAGCGGTTCGCGCTTTCCAGTCACGTATTCACACGAACCCAAGTAGGCACGGGTGGTTGTCAGGCACACGGTCCTAGTATAATGAACAGAGCTGATTGTCACTGGTCATCCTATTCACCATATTGAAGAACGAGTATGCATCTTAGAATTAAATCAAACACGGATCGAAGAGAAACAGTAATACTTTTCTTAATTCATAGGACTCAACAGGGCTCCTCCCCTCAACCTAGGAGGTTTAGAAACTCATACTGAAAGGAAATACAATAGTAAACAAAATATGGTATAAAAGTCTCCAAAATAAACGTACGAATGATATAAATCTAATCCCTTAAATACTAAACAAATGACTAGTAAGGGTAAAACAGTTTTTTTAGTGCTAAAATCCACTTCTGGGACCCACTTGGTGAGTGTTTGGGCTGAGCTTTGATGAGATCCACGTGCTGTGAGGTCTCTAGGGCATTGAACGCGGGTTAGGGGGTCCTCTTTGGGCGTTTGGACGCTGGTCTCTACTCCTTAGGCGCTGGACGCCTGGAAGGGGGGCAGGAGGCTGGCGTTGGACACCAGTTTTGAGCCTTTAATCTGAAGCAAAGTATAAACTATTATACATTGCTGGAAAGCTCTGGAAGTTAGCTTTTTATAGCCGTTGAGAACCCTCCATTTGAACCTCTATAGCTCCAGAAAAGCGCTTCCGAGTGCAAAGAGGTCAGATCCAGACAACATCTGCTGTGCTTTCTCTATCTCTGAATCAGACTTTTGCTCCAATTCCTCAATTTCAGCCAAAAATTACCTAAAATTGTACAAAAATATAAAAACTCATAGTAGAATCCATAAATGTGAATTTAACACTAAAATCTATAAAAACTTAATAAAAATTAAACAAAACATGCTAAAAACTATATGAAAATAATGCCAAAAAACGTATAAAATATCTACTCATCAATAGCTAAAAATACTAGAAGTTGCTAGCCCCCAAAAATTTCTTTTTAGAATTATTGTTGGTATATAAATGTTGTTTGGCTAATTCTTTTTTAAAATTTTGTCTTGAAGCTGCTCACCTTCTGAACCTGATTAATTGAAGGAATTAGAGTGAAGTGTTGACTATATTCTTATATCTATACTGGGAGATTGTGTTTGAAGTTTTCATGAGGTAACAACAGATAAAGTGGTTGGTTATAACATGGTCTACTAAAAAAAATTAAGAAATCCTTTCTCTTATATTATCTTTTGTTTACTACTAATAATAATTATAATAAATATGATTATGAGTAAATATTAAATAAATATTTATATTATTTGTATAAAATATTTTTTAAGCATTCTAAATATTTTCTATTTAGTGAGATTTATGTATATTTTTTGTATTAAGACTTTTTTTTTAACTCCTTGTCTTGCAATTTTTTG
Source organism: Arachis ipaensis (assembly GCF_000816755.2). Classification (NCBI taxonomy): domain Eukaryota; kingdom Viridiplantae; phylum Streptophyta; class Magnoliopsida; order Fabales; family Fabaceae; genus Arachis; species Arachis ipaensis. The sequence continues at coordinate 40,888,870 of NC_029785.2, read as the reverse complement.
CAGGTGCAGTTGCATTATTTTTGTATCCGTTAGATTATGCAATTTATAAATGAACTATGATATATTAAGTATTTTTTTTATTTCTTTTTATCCTATTAGGTAATTCAATCATAAATGAAACATTATATAATAATCGTAAAAAAGAGTCACACTCTATTAACTATATGAATGATTACAAATTCCAATAATTCGTTACTTTTAGTATTTTCTTATGATTACCTTTTAGTGTGTTGTTTCTAATGATTAAATTTTGAGAAATTGTAATTCTAAATATAGGAACACAGGAAGTAATTTCTAAATGTATAAGAATAGTGAAAAATGAATTACAACAATCACTTTTACAAAAGGTAATAATATAAGTGAGTAACGTTAGATTTGCAAAAATGTGTATATTAAAATTTAGGGTTAACTAAAAACTTTTAAGGTGTGTTTCAAGAGAGTCATGTATTTTTATTTTTCATCCTAAATTATTTTAATTCCTCACTATTACATGATATTCTTTGAAAAATTTTAATTAGTTTAAATATCAAATACCCAATTATAATAATCATAGAGGAGATCATCAAAGAGAAGGAGACTATTCAATTTTATTAGATCTATTAAATAGTAAAATTTTAGACATAATATTTTAATTATTTTTTTGTAAATTATGCATAGTCTAAATTTATAATATGCTACACTAATGTATTAACGGTATATATATGTATCATTTATTGGTATTTTTATGGTGTGAAAGAAGAAAAATATCCACATGGGTAGATTTTATATGTCTATCTTGCTTAAGCGACACACATCTCCTGTTGTGTCTGAAATTTTTCAGTTGAAGCAGTAGGCTCCATGATAGTAACTGTAGGTGACAAATTTTGTCTTTCTCAATGATGATTAGTTGCTGTAATTTAATGTTAATTAGTGGATTATTTTTTTTTTGAACTTATTATTTTGTTAGCCTACAAAAATATATTATAGTATGGGCTTTGATGGTTTGGCTCTGTAGACTTTATTGAGCATATGTTGGTGTCTCTCTTGATTAATGTGTTAATTATAAATATACGATAATTTTACTTTTTTTAGAGTCTATTTAAAAATGGTGAATTTTATAATGAACTTAGATGTGCCAATTATCTTATATAGTAGTGCTACGTTACTAACTTTTTATCTGCCGAAATCTGCCAACTTGAGTTGGGCTGGACATGAAGCCCATCTACTAAATAAAGCCACATCTAAGTTAACCATGGTTTAATCCTAATTTACCACGTTAACCTAAATTACCATAGCCTCAAATTGACTGACGGTGGACCATCTCTCCTAACCTTCCTTATCCGCATCCAGGGCCAAATAAAATCCTTTGTTGCCGTCTCCGCTGGTCTCCACCGTCAAGGGAAAGTCAACTCCGGCAGACCACCAGACCACCACATCTAGGTTACGGTCCGATATTCGCTGCGAAGCCGTTTGGTCTGTTGCGTGTGCTCATTAGAGGAGCCTTGAAGACGCATCTGGGTGTCCGGCCTTGTACAAGGCGCAACAACCCAGCGCTTCTCTCCTCAGGTAGCGGCAGAATTTGTAGGCCTGTGTGGGTTAGCTAGAAACCCCTGGCTTTCTTGAATCGCTACTGCCACCAAGAGCCACTCGTTCACTGGCAGAGGAGCCCGAGTAGAAGCGTGTCTTCCCTAGGGCACCACCGCGACACTACGAGGTTAGTGGGTATTTGAGATTTAAATTAGGTGCTTGTATAGGTGTGTAAATCTGAGTATTACATTTTTTGAATTGAGAAAGATTAAACATGTGTCTGTGTCTCTTGGCTATGAACGAACTTGGGTGTTGGTGTATTGAAGTGTTTTTTTGGTGATCTTGTTCCTATACGAAGGAGGTTGCTTATACTGTGTTGTATCAGTTCTTTGACAAAAACGGTGTGATCAGTTATTCAAATTTTTTTCGTCGTCGTTATTTGTAGTTTATTCCGTATGTCTATGTTGTGTTATTTGCAGACAGGAAAACATTGATTAGTGTAGTGTCGCTGTGGTCACCCTTGTTGACGAAGTTGTTGTCGTTGTCAGATTATTTAGTACCTTTTCATCAGTTTTGTGATTTAAAATTATTGCAGGCACTTTATTGATATAATTTATTTATGATAGAAGTATGTTATAATATAATTTATTAAGTGTAACATATTTTAGTAATATGATTTATTCAGATGTGTCTTTATTAAATTTTGAGATTATTTTGTGGGTATGTTTGCCTTTTTGACGTGTGCATTTTCGTACTCAAGTTGGTAATGTTATTTTACAGTTAGGCTAAATAATTGATGTACTCGTTGTTTGTGTTTAAAAGTGAATTGAGATCTAATTTTTTTTATTTTAAATGGTTTGTCTTTTCTTGATCCACTGAGTAACAGTGGTGCAAATTATTTATGTGATTGGTGTGGTCTATTTTAACATGTTGCTCTTATGGAAGAAAAAGTTTATATTATCTTTTTGTTTTCAAATTGATGTTGTAATTTTTGGGTCTATCAATTTTCTTTTGAGAGTACAAGAAGTTAACCTCAGATGTGTCTTTTTATTTTTTTTGTTTTTTTTTTAATTTAATTTGCTTAATGTGACTTTTTATAGTGACTTAATGTGTCTTGTAGTGAATTTTCTTGTGATACACGTAGCAATAAATTCAGTTGAGAATGACAATATATTTTGAGCAATGCATTGAGATCCATGTGTTTTTTATTAGATATTTGCGGTTTTAGGAATGGTTAAATGAGCTTTATATTAGCAAATTGAATTTGTATTTTTTGGCTCTATAATTTTTATTTGTGAGTACACCAACTTATCCTTGCATGTGTCTTGTTCATTTTAGATCATTCACTCCTATTTTTTCTTCTCAGTTTACTTTGATTAATGTGTGTTGTTCATGAGATGATAGGTTAATGTGCCTTATGGTGAATTTTCTTGTGATACATGGAGCCATATATTTAAGTTGAGAATGAGTGTATATTTTAAGCATACATAGTCTTTCTTGTTTATTTTTAGCAATATTCTGTGTTTTTTTTCATATTAATTTGCTTAATGTGACTTTTTCATAGTGACTTAATGTGTCTTATAGTGAATTTTCTTGTGATACACATAACAATAAATTCAGTTGAGAATGACTATATATTTTGAGCAATGCAATCAGATTCATGTGTTTTTTATTAGATATTTACGGTTTTAGGAATGGCTAAATGAGCTTTAAATTAGCAAATTGAGTTTATATTTTTTGGCTCTATAATTTTTATTTGGGAGTACACCAACTTATCCTTGCATGTGTCTTGTTCATTTTAGTATCATTCACTCCTATTTTTTCTTCTCAGTTTAATTTGCTCAATGTGTATTGTTCATGGTAGGTTAATGTGTCTTTTGGTAAATTTTCTTGTGATACATGGAGCCACATATTTAAGTTGAGAATGAGTGTATATTTTAAGCATACATAGTCTTGTTTATTTTTAGCAATACTCTGTGTTTTTTTTTCAACTTAATTTGCTTAATGTGACTTTTTCATATTGACTGAATGTGTCTTGTAGTGAGTTTTCTTGTGATACACATAGCAATAAATTCAGTTGAGAATGACTATATATTTTGAGCAATGCATTGAGATCCATGTATTTTTTATTAGATATTTGCGGTTTTAGAAATGGTTAAATGAGCTTTATATTAGCAAATTAAATTTGTATTTTCTTAGCTCTATATTTTTTATTTGGGAGTACACCAACTAATCCTTAGATGTGTCTTGTTTATTTTAGCATCATCCACTCATGTTTTTTTTTCTCAGTTTAATTTGCTTAATGTGTATTGTTCATGGTAGGTTAATATGTCTTTCGGTGAATTTTCTTGTGATACATGGAGCCACAATTTCATTTACGAATGAGTGTATATTTTAAGCATACATAGTCTTTTTGTATTGTGCAGTAAAATTTTTTCCTTACTGAAATTGGGCATATGATTATACAAATACGTTAACAAGATGCTGTAATTTTTTTTTATTTACGAAATCCGTTGCGATCAACATGTGTTTCTGTACATCTTTGGTTTCTTCATGATACACTGTGCAACAAGAGCAATGGTCCACAATGATTTTACAATGGTTGAGGCTTCTTTTAACACTTAGCTGATTTTTTGAAATATTTCTAGGAGTTTTTTGTTAGCAAATTAAGAATATAATTGGTGTGTATAATAATTTACCTTTGAGAGCGTTCATACTTTATCTCAGATGTGTCTTGTACATTAGATTAGTGTACTATGATTATAAGTAGGTTAAATAAATGCTTTTCTCATTATTAATTTCTGTAATGTTAGAGTAGTTGACTTTGGATAACACAAGTGAAGATTATAATTGGAATCAATTTCTGCTATTTACGCAGAGACCAACTTATATACATGGGAAAGCCGGTAACAACTCATACACAATTTTGTGTTCTTGTTATAGTTTGTGTTCAATTTTTTTATTCTGACAGTCCCGTCGTATGTTTTCTAGAAATTACTAGAGTCAAGATGCTCACCATGTTACATCGCCGACTTGTTCAAAGAACTGGAAACCAATCAGGATCAAGCAAAGCTTGATGAGATTGAAGAAATTGGTTTTGGTTTCCTGAAGCTTGTTCCGAAGTGGCAAGTGAGGCAAGGCATAATGGTGATGTTGGCCAAAGCCTATGACACTGAAACGAGCACCCTCAAGCTAGAGAATGGAAACATCCGCATTATGCCGGAGCTCTTTCAGCGACTTTTTGGTATCCCTCCCGGGGGTGAGTATACCTTTACTTATTACATACCACTGAATTGGTTAGTGTTGTTTCGGTCTTCATGTTCATTGCTATTATCTACGTATGACACTATCCATATTGCCCTATCTTTTACATATCCATGGTGCAATTGATGACTTCCCACCGTTCGACAGTAGCAATGCTGCTCATGTGTCAATTAAAACAAGGTATCATCGATTGAAAACTGTGCAGCTGAGGCATTTTGTCAGGCATTGCCCAATGGATACCGAAGATGACAGGATGGAGTTCAGGAGACACTTCATTCTACTGGTGCTGAAGATGTTTTTGTGCCCGACCGTGCAACATGTAATCTCCCCGTGGCACATCGACACAGTCCTTGATGTATCTGATCCGGTGAGATATCGTTGGCCATTGCATATTTTTAATTCTCTAGAATAGGAAATTAAGAAGTACCAACATAAAAAGAACAAATCCTGTGAGGGCTGCATGCTTGGGTTGCTGGTAATGCTGTTAATTTAAAATTCAATGTAATGTGACTAAGATGTGCATCCCTGAAGCTAACTTCTTCTTACAATATCTCCAGGTGTTGTACTTTCAGAAGCTAAAGCACGGTGAACTCGAGGGTTGTCAAGAACCTGATCCGTGGTTTTCCGCATGGACTGCCAAGGAACTTAGCGCTATAGCAGAAACTATTCAACCGGAGGTAATCAATTTGTTGCTTATGTGCTAAAATAGTCAATTTTTAACTCATAGCTCGATTTATGATGCGATTGACTGCAAAATGGATTTTTTGAATGAATGAATATCATGGCATTGCATTTTATTATTAAGCAATGGAAGATGTCGCTAACATTTGTGTCATTTATTATGTCCATTTTTTATAAATGCTGCGTTAAATGTATGTGTCTTCTTACTAGTTAATGGCCAACAACAGGATTACGGTGAACCTGGCCGGAATGAAGATTATGGCAAGGAGGATGCTGCTATAGAGGAAACAAGTGACCCAAGCCCTGAACAAGTAGACGTGGACCACAGAAAAGTGAGTTAGGATTAACATTTGCTTAGTATTTTTTTCGTGGTTAAACGTAGATTGTGTAAACTGTCAGGCCTATGTTTACCTTTCATTTACGTTGAAGTTGTGTTGTTGATGTGATTTAAGGAATCTTCTCGCCTGGATAGAGTTAGAGAGGTTTCCAAGGACCCGGATACATATGCAGTTGCATCGGACGGTGATGATGATGACGACGAGCCAATTGCAAAGAGATTGTACCAGAGATCTGTATCAAGGATGACACCCCAATCATCTATGAGGGCTGAGGATGCAGGCACGACTAATAAAACAAAGGAAAAAGAGGACCATAAGGTGAGCAAGATGTTCCTTGTTAGTATTTGTTACTTGCAGCTATATAGTTTGGAACATCTGCAAGGGTTAAAGTTATTGTTAAACTGGTTATTGGTTGTGTCATTATTTAATAAACCTAAGTGTAATGCTCTGTCATTTAGCATTGGGTTCTCTGTGTACTGTGAAAGCACTTTGAGGAGTTTGTGAAAAACTTGTTTGATATTGTGGTTTTAGGGATCCACCATGAAGGGGGGATTTAGCAGGGCATCATTGCGCACAACCCATCAAACAGGGACTTCAGAAGATGATGACAACGATGACCAGCCCATTGGCATCAAAATCCGCATCAAAACTCTTCAAAGGAAGACACCTCAGCGTGGTATGGTAGAAAGGAAAATCATCACAAGCATGCAGTCGCAATCAACTAATCAACCAACTGAGACAGTTGCTCCTGAACCAAAAACACCATCAACAGAATTGGTTGAGTTTTCAGGGGTTGAGGAATATTCTTCTGAATTTTTTGACAGGCAAGTTATTACTACATAACATTGTTTCCGGTAGTAGTATAAATTTTTTTTTTGTTTAAATAGCCTCCCAAACAATTCCTAAGGTGGACCACTGCAATTTTTTTAATTCCAAACAAGCATCCTGCCATCTTATCTCAGCGGGATCCGGAGTGCGAAATGATTTGGGCAAATATAGAAAAAGGCGTTTACCCATCGAGACCCGTTAACATAGACCCGATCCAGGCAATCATTCCTAGAGGTTCTTCCTACCACACTCCAAGTCCACAACGCCCCCCTTTCTCTCTTGGTCTGACGCAATTCTTTAAATCACCCTCACCCTCTCCTCCCCGACCTATTCATCCATTACTTCGGGGTCGGAAAATCACCGAGCGGGAAGAACAAAGAATCAGAGGATGGGCTGTGAACACTGGTGCACGAAATTGTGATCTCTGGTAATGGCTCCAAAGGCTTGGTGCTCTAATCTCAATTCATAATTTGTCACAACTTCGATACAACTAACCAGCAAGTGCACTGGATCGTCCAAGTAATAAACCTTACGTGAGTAAGGGTCGATCCCACGGAGATTGTTGGTATGAAGCAAGCTATGGTCACACTATAAATCTCAGTCAGGCGGATATAAAATAATTATGGAGTTTTCGAAAAAGGATAATGTAATAAGGATAGAAATACTTATGTAAATCATTGGTGAGAATTTCAGATAAGCGCATAGAGATGCTTTCATTCCTCTGAACCTCTGCTTTCCTGCTATCTTCTTCCAATCAGTCTTACTCCTTTCTATGGCTGGCTTTTTTGTAAGGATGTCACCGGTGCCAATGGCTACTTTCAATCCTCTTGGGAAAATGGTCCAAATGCTCTGTCACAGCACGGCTAATCGTCTGGAGGCATCACCCTTGTCGGAATAGGATTCACCCTCCTTTTGCGTCTGTCATTACGCCCAGCACTCATGATTTTGAAGCTCGTCACAGTCATTCAATCATTGAATCCTACTCGGAATACCACAGACAAGGTTTAGACTTTCC
>NC_029785.2:40877701-40881188 GCF_000816755.2 Arachis ipaensis | reverse complement strand
GCCGAGATGGCCAGCCCCCTAAAACGTGATCAAAGGATCATAAGGTAATCCAAAGATGAACAAATACAATAGTAAAATGTCCTATTTATAATAAACTAGCTACTAGGGTTTACAGAAGTAAGTAATTGATGCATAAATCCACTTCCGGGGCCAACTTGGTGTGTGCTTGGGCTGAGCTTGAAGTCTACACATGGAGAGGTCATTCTTGGAGTTTAACGCCAGCTTTTGTGCCATTTTGGGCGTTGAACTCCACTTTGCAACTTGTTTCTGGCGCTGGACGCCAGAATTGGGAAGAGTGCTGACGTTTAACGCCAGTTTGCGTCATCTAAACTTGGGCAAAGTATGGACTATTATATATTTCTGGAAAGCCCTGGATGTCTACTTTCCAAATCAATTAGAAGCGCGCCATTTTGAGTTCTGTAGCTCTAGAAAATCCACTTTGAGTGCAGGGAGGTCAGAATCCAACAGCATCAGCAGTCCTTTTTCAACCTCTGAATCTGATTTTTGCTCAAGTCCCTCAATTTCAGCCAGAAAATACCTGAAATCACAGAAAAATACACAAACTCATAGTAAAGTCCAGAAATGTGAATTTAACATAAAAACTAATGAAAACATCCCTAAAAGTAGCCAGATTCTATTAAAAATATACTAAAAACAATGCCAAAAAGCGTATAAATTATCCGCTCATCACAACACCAAACTTAAATTGTTGCTTGTCCCCAAGCAACTGAAAATCAAATAGGATAAAAAGAAGAGAATGTACTATAAATTCCAAACTATCAATGAAACGTAGCTCCAATCAGATGAGCGGGACTTGTAGCTTTTTGCCTCTTGAATAGTTTTGGCATCTCACTTTACCCATTGAGGTTCAGAATGATTGGCATCTATAGGAACTCAGAGTTCAGATAGTGTTATTGATTCTCCTAGTTCAGTATGTTGATTCTTGAACACAGCTATTTTATGAGTCTTGGCCGTGGCCCTAAGCACTTTGTTTTCCAGTATTACCACCGGATACATAAATGCCACAGACACATAATTGGGTGAACCTTTTCAGATTGTGACTCAGCTTTGCTAAAGTCCCCAATTAGAGGTGTCCAGGGTTCTTAAGCACACTCTTTTTTTGCTTTGGGCCTTGACTTTAACCGCTTAGTCTCAAGTTTTCACTTGACACGTACACGCCACAAGCACATGGTTAGGGACAGCTTGGTTTAGCCGCTTAGACCAGGATTTTATTCCTTTAGGCCCTCTTATCCACTGATGCTCAAAGCCTTGGGATCCTTTTTATTACCCTTGCCTTTTGGTTTTAAGGGTTACTGGCTTTTTGCTCTTGCCTCTTGGTTTTAAGAGCTTTTGGCTTTTTCTGCTTGCTTTTGCTCTCTTTTTTTTTTCTCGCCTTTGAAGGTAGGTGGAGTTTATTGGGTAGGTTTATGGGGAAGAGTGGGTGGATGTGAATGGTGAAGGGTTAATAGGGAAGAGTGTTTATTGGGAATAGAGGATGATTGAGAAGAGAGAAGAGAGTGAGTGGAGGTAGGTGGGGATCCTGTGGGGTCCACAGATCCTGAGATGATTCTGTGGGGTCCATAGATCCTGAGGTGTTTAAGGATTTACAGCCTTGCACCAAATTAGGCATGTAAAATGCCCTTGCACACAACTCTGGGCATTCAGCGCCAGGTTGGTGCCCATTTTGGGCGTTCAACGCCCATTTGTTGCCCATTTCTGGCGTTGAACGCCAGAACCATGCTTGTTCTGGGCGTTCAGCGCCAGCTTTTCTCCAGGGTGCAATTCTGGCGTTCAGCACCCAGATGCTGCCCATTTTGGGCGTTCAGCACCCAGATACTGCCCATTTTGGGCGTTCAGTGCCAGAACCATGCTCTGTTCTGGCGTTGAACGCCAGACAGGTGCTTCCTCTAGGGTGTGATTTTTCTTCCGCTGTTTTTTGATTCCGTTTTCAATTTTTATATTTATTTTGTGACTCCACATGATCATGAACCTAAGTCTTCAGAAGAGGAATACTCATCAGAGCTCATGAAGGGCATAAGGAGGTTCAATGGAATCTCTATGGTCTCTAGATAAGCCTCAGATTCCTTTGGTTCCTCAGAGGGAAACTCCTTATTGATCACTGGACGTCCCAGGAGGTCTTCCTCACTGGGATTCACGTCCTCCTCTCCCTCTTTAGGTTCGGCCATTTTGGTAATATCAATGGCCTCGCACTCTCTCTTTGGATTTTCTTCTGTATTGCTTGGGAGAGTATTAGGAGGGATTTCAGTGATCCTTTTACTCAGCTGGCCCACTTGTGCTTCCAAATTTCTAATGGAAGACCTTGTTTCATTCATGAAACTTACAGTGCCCTTGGATAGATCAGAGACTAAGTTTGCTAAATTAGAGGTACTTTGTTCAGAGTTCTCTGTCTGTTGCTGAGTGGATGATGGAAAAGGCTTGCTATTGCTAAACCTGTTTCTTCCAACATTATTAAAGCCTTGTTGAGGCATTTGATCCTTTCATTAGAGATTTGGATGATTTCTCCATGATGGATTATAGGTGTTTCCATAAGGTTCACCTAAGTAATTTACCTCTGCTATTGCAGGGTTCTCAGGATCATAAGCTTCTTCTTCAGAAGATGCCTCTTGAGTACTGTCGGATGCAGCTTGCATTCCATTCAGACTCTGGGAAATCATATTGACTTGCTGAGTCAATATTTTATTCTGAGCCAGTATGGCATTCAGAGTACCAATTTCAAGAACTCCCTTCTTCTGAGGCGTCCCATTACTCACAGGATTCCTCTCAGAAGTGTACATGAACTGGTTATTAGCAACCATGTCAATGAGTTCTTGAGCTTCTGCAGGCATTTTCTTTAGGTGAATGGATCCACCTGCAGAAGTATCCAATGACATCTTTGATAGCTCAGATAAACCATCATAGAATATATCCAAGATGGTCCATTCTGAAAGCATGTCAGAAGGACACTTTTTGGTCAGTTGCTTGTATCTCTCCCAAGCTTCATAGAGGGATTCACCTTCTTTTTGTCTGAAGGTTTGAACATCCACTCTAAGCTTGCTCAACTTTTGAGGAGGGAAGAACTTGGCTAAGAAAGCCGTGACCAGCTTATCCCAAGAGTTCATGCTATCTTTAGGTTGAGAGTCCAACCATATTCTAGCTCTGTCTCTTACAGCAAAAGGGAAAAGCATGAGCCTGTAGACTTCATGATCTACTCCATTAGTCTTAACAGTTTCACAGATCTGCAAGAATTCAGTTAAGAACTGAAAAGGATCTTCAGATAGAAGTCCATAAAACTTGCAGTTCTGCTGCATCAGAGAAACTAGCTGAGGTTTCAGCTCAAAATTGTTTGCTCCAATAGCAGGAATAGAGATGCTTCTTCCATGTAAATTGGAATTAGGTGCAGTGAAGTCACCAAGCATCCTCCTTGCATTATTATTTTTTCGGCTGCCATCTCCTCTTCCTGTTCGAAAATTTCTGTAAGGTTATCTCT
>NC_029785.2:40865831-40877469 GCF_000816755.2 Arachis ipaensis | reverse complement strand
TAGTTGAAACAAATTTTGAAAAGATAAGAAGTTAGGAAGTTAGAAAAGATATTTTGAAATCAAATTTTTTTGAAAAAGATAAGATAAGAAGATATTTTTGAAAAGATATGATTGAAATTAGTTTTGAAAAAGATTTGATTTTTGAAAAAGATAAGATTTTTAAATTGAAAATTTGATTTGACTCATAAGAAATAATTGAATTTTAAAATTTTTTGAAAAAGTCAAATCTAATTTTCGAACTTTTGAGAGAGAAAAAGGGAAAGATAATTTTTTTTTGAATTTTGAATTTTTAATGATGAGGGAGAAAAACACTAAAATGATGCAATGCATGAAGTTTTTAGATCAAAACAATGAATGCATGCAAGAATGCTATGAATGTCAAGATGAACACCAAGAACACTTTGAATGTCAAGATGAACACCAAGAACATATTTTTGAAAAATTTTTAATGCAAGAAAAACATGCAAGACACCAAACTTAGAAATCTTTCATGTTTAGACTCTATGGATGCAAAAATGCACATGAAAAACAAGAAAAGATGCAAAACAAGAAAACATCAAGATCAAACAAGAAGACTTACCAAGAACAACTTGAAGATCATGAAGAACACCATGAATGCATGAATTTTTCGAAAAATGCAAGATGAATATGCAATTGACACCAAACTTTCAACTTGTCTCAAGACTCAAACAAGAAACATGAAATATTTTTGATTTTTATGATTTTATGATTTTTTTGTATTTTCTTTTAATCTTTTTCGAAAATCATTTTGAAAAAGAAAAATAAGGATTTCAAAATTTTTAATATGAATTCCAGGAATCTTATGCTCTTTAGTCTAAAGCTCCAATCAAAGGGTCAGGCATGTCTTAATAGCCAGCCAAGCTTTAGTATGTAACTCAGACATGACATGCCTAACATGCCCTACAGAGGAATTAGACATGGCTTTACAGCCAGCCAGGCTTCAACATGCTTCATGAAACACTAGAATTCATTCTTAAAAAATTTGAAGAAAAAAATATTTTTGAAAACATTTTTATTTTAAAATTTTTTTTGAAAACAAAGGAGAAAATTTTGAAAGATTTTTGAAAAATTTTTGAAAATAAAACAAAAAGAAAATTACCTAATCTGAGCAACAAGATGAACCGTCAGTTGTCCAAACTCGAACAATCCCCAGCAACGGCGCCAAAAACTTGGTGCATGAAATTGTGATCTTTGGTAATGGCTCCAAAGGCTTGGTGCTCTAATCTCAATTCATAATTTGTCACAACTTCGATACAACTAACCAGCAAGTGCATTGGGTCGTCCAAGTAATAAACCTTACGTGAGTAAGGGTCGATCCCACGGAGATTGTTGGTATGAAGCAAGCTATGGTCACCTTGTAAATCTCAGTCAGGCAGATATAAAATAATTATGGAGTTTTCGAAAAAGGATAATATAATAAGGATAGAAATACTTATGTAAATCATTGGTGAGAATTTCAGATAAGCGCATAGAGATGCTTTCGTTCCTCTGAACCTCTGCTTTCCTGCTGTCTTCTTCCAATCAGTCTTACTCCTTTCTATGACTGGCTTTTTTGTAAGGATGTCACCGGTGCCAATGGCTACTTTCAATCCTCTCGGGAAAATGGTCCAAATGCTCTGTCACAGCACGGCTAATCGTCTGGAGGCATCACCCTTGTCGATGGTTGCATCCTATTCCTCTCTGTGAAAATGGTCCGATATAAATCCACTTCCGGGGCCCACTTGGTGTGTGCTTGGGCTGAGCTTGAAGTCTACACATGGAGAGGTCATTCTTGGAGTTTAACGCCAGCTTTTGTGCCATTTTGGGCGTTGAACTCCACTTTGCAACTTGTTTCTGGCGCTGGACGCCAGAATTGGGCAGAGAGCTGGTATTGAACGCCAGTTTGCATTGTCTAAACTTGGGCAAATTATGAACTATTATATATTTCTGGAAAGCCCTGGATGTCTACTTTCCAACGCAATTAGAAGCGCGCCATTTTGAGTTCTGTAGCTCCAGAAAATCCATTTTGAGTGCAGGGAGGTCAGAATCCAACAGCATCAGCAGTCCTTTTTCAATCTCTGAATCTGATTTTTGCTCAAGTCCCTCAATTTCAGCCAGAAAATACCTGAAATCATAGAAAAACACACAAACTCATAGTAAAGTCCAGAAATGTGAATTTAACATAAAAACTAATGAAAACATCCCTAAAAGTAGCCAGATTCTACTAAAAACATACTAAAAACAATGCCAAAAAGCGTATAAATTATCTGCTCATCAAACACTTCTCTTGATAGCCACAAAACTTTGGCTTCATATGAGGGTAGACCACACCTAGTGCTATCAAGGGAGGATATGTGCACACTGAGACCACGTGCATGGCTAAATAACAGTGTATGTAACGAAAAATCATGTTTCTGCAGTTTGTTTGTTGCTCACGCGTTGTCGACATTGATGAGTTTACAAATCAGTTATGTAGGTTGTACACTGGATGTGTTGCGCATTCAATGATTCAGGTATCAAAAGATTCACGCGTGACTTTTATTGCGTGTGTCCGGGGATTCTGGTAAGGAAACGTCAATATTAATCATTTATTTACAGTACAGTTTATGAACTTTTGATAATTCGTACTTGTACAGGAAATGGTTTTGGTCCCAAAGAATCTGGAAAACTATCATGATGGACCGAATCCAACGTATGTCGGATTGGGCCAAAACTTTGGTACTGATACTAGATATTTCGACAAGGAAATCGCTTCAAATAGAAATTGGGTACGTATGTTTGCAGTGCAATAACTTACTATAATCGTAGCACTATCACAAAAGATATTTGTTTTTCTTTGAAAATGCAAGTAATATACCTAGTTACAATGGTTGGTTGTGCAGTGGTTTTTCCCTGTATGTATCACCCGTCACTGGTGGGTGTATGCATTTGATGTATCCGGGAAAAAGCTGTTTGTACTGGATAGCATATACAGTAAACCTGATATAGCACGGAGCATGCTAGATTCATATGCGGTACCTCACCAGCTCATCCCTATTAAGCTCTATTTAACCGTTCTTGTAGTATTCCGTTTAAGTTTAGTTGTTTGTGTCTTAGGCGAGGATCATTGAAGACATTGCACATGTGGCCATCCCAACTTATAGGCCCACACAAAAGGCCTGCCTTGCACTTATGCCTCTGTGCCAATTCAGCCAAATGGGTGATTCTTCCCTCCAAGATCTCGCAATGTATTAATTGTTAAGTTACATTGGGTTGTTCCACTAATAAAATTGCATTTTTTCTGTTCGCTTAGATTTGACTGTGGTGTGTATACAATAAAATACATGGAGTACTGGACCGAAGACAAGAAACTAAATGACTGGGAATATGTGAGCTCGCTAACCTATATACCTTATTACCATATTTTGTATTCACATGTCAATGTCTGTACCGATAAGCATTTCTTTAACATTGATTTTATTGTAGGACGTCGTCAAGTTATACAGGCTGGAAATAATATTGGACATCATCCTATGTCACAAGAATATATCCATTGGAGCTGCCTTGAATGCCCTTGACAGCCGTGCTCGACCTCCTGTGCGCCGCAACCAACCAAGGAACAAACGTATGGAGGTTAGAACTCCATTCACAACTCCTGATACAAAGAGCATACTTCGGCGGGTTGGAGGAAAGCCGAAGAAAAAGTCCACCAAAAGGATCTAACATATGGGAAGATGAAGACTCCAGATAATGTCCTTGTTTACATGTGGAGGAAATATCCTCACATCCTATGCTATATTTTGTTGGGACTAGACAAATTACTTGTCTTCAATGGGACTATTTATTTTGGATTGTTAGGTTATTTATAGGTAGTTGCACTATAGACCTTGACAAACTTTATTGGTTAATTCAACGATAATGCATTTCATATTTATATGGATTTTGTCTTTTGCACTTTGGTTTGGGATAATTTTGTGCACATGCTCGACAACTAATGCATTCTTTAAGTGTAATTGTTGTCAATGAATACACCTGTTGAGGTTCCTACAAGTCTCTGGATGTCTCTACTTATCTTAGTCATGCATTGTTACTCACATTTTGCACGCAGGTGACTGAAAACAGAATTATGTTCTGGTGGAGGTGTAAATTCTAATTTATGTGTCTGTTTTAGCCGTGGATTGTTACATGTGGCTTTTCACAGATCTGTCACCCAGTACATTTTTTTACCAATGTTTTGGTTTGGATGTTGTTTAAATTCAGACGTGTCTTCTCTGGGAGAGGTGTTTTCTGCTGTGACTTGTTGCTAGTGGCTAGATATGGATGTGTCTTTTTCAAGAAGTGTCCTCTAGCAGTGACTTTTTACGAGGTGTCTTTATAAGGATGTGTCTTTTTCCAGGAAGTGTCTTTATATGTGACTTTCTAGGATATGTCTTTGTAGGGATGTGTCTTCTACGTGATGTGTCTTTTACGAATGTGTCTTCATAGGGA
Organism: Arachis ipaensis; assembly: GCF_000816755.2. Lineage (NCBI taxonomy): Eukaryota > Viridiplantae > Streptophyta > Magnoliopsida > Fabales > Fabaceae > Arachis > Arachis ipaensis. The sequence goes on along the minus strand of NC_029785.2, from coordinate 40,873,002 downwards.
TGTGTCTTGTTCCAGGAAGTGTCTTCTAGATGTGACTTTCTAGGAAATGTCTCCATAGGGATGTGTCTTCTACGATATGTGTCTTCTACGAGATGTGTCTTTTACGAATGTGTCTTTAGTGTATTCTGATAGATGTGTCTTCTGTGATTATGACTTTAAATTAGGTGTATTCATATGGATGTGTCTTCTGCGAGATGTGTCTTACGTGTTTGTTAATCAATATCACATAACCTTCAATGCTTAGCAAATTTTATAACAAACTTGTCAGGAGTTAACAATATTAATCAATGAACATAACCTCAATAAATAATGATATATTGTTGTTAACATTGTTTATTTATTTAACAACCTGAATAAATTGGCAATGATTAGAGTAAAAAGGTTACTCTTAATAAAGGGATATCTCCATACAAATCTATAATAAAAAATCTTTTAAGTAGGCCGAAATGAGTTTAACAACGACAAGAACCCGCGATGTTCCTATGATTCATTCGCTCTCCTAGCAGAACAACCCACTACATCTTGATTCAATGCTTGATGAACATCCTAAAGATAACAAACATGCATAGACAAAGAGTGAATAACACTAACAACTTTATCCATTTAGTCAAGTTATCAAGTGGTTTGAAACTATGGAAAAAGGAAACGCATACCAGCGGGTGGATGCTTCTTCTTTCTTCGCATAGAGTTCTTGATTGAGGCGTCGAGTTCAGATCCAAGCCTCTTCATTCTCGGCCGACCCTTCATTGAAACCTTTGAAGGACCTTGGATGTCAGATTCACCAAGAAGGGGGGTCGCCCTGTGTGACCGTGCTATTTTGTGAACTTGGAACACGCCTGGACACCAAGTTCGCACGACAATCAAGCAACTTTGACCTTAACTGATCAAGACCCGAATGTAACATGGCCGCTTCTTCTTCACATGTCACAAAATCTTGTGCTACATTGTAGAAGTGTGAACACAGTCGTCTAAATAAGTTGTGACTTTCGTCTGATCGCTTCTCGTCATGGCTGCTCTTGATGAAAGTGTGTTTTCGCTGTACATTCTTGCTCCATCGAGGGATAACATAGTAAGATGGTACTGTGTCTACTCCATAATAAAACAACACAGCAAGACAGTGGCAACAAATAATACTTCTTGAGCCAAACATGTTGCATTCGTGGTGCACGAAATTGTGATCTCTGGTAATGGCTCCAAAACCTTGGTGCTCTAATCTCAATTTATAATTTGTCACAACTTCGATACAACTAACCAGCAAGTGCACTGGGTCGTCCAAGTAATAAGGGCATCACCGTTGTCAATGGCTACATCCCATCCTCTTGTGAAAATGGTCCAAATGCTCTGTCACGGCACGGCTAATCATCTGAGGTTCCCGATCATACTGGAATAGGATTTACTATCCTTTTGCGTCTGTCACTACGCCCAACACTCACATGATGATGAGCGTCACATAATCATCACATTCATCATGTTCTTGGGTGCGAATGGATATCTTAGAAGCGGAATAAGTTGAATTGAATAGAAAGACAGTAGTACTTTGCATTAATCTTTGAAGAACAGCAGAGCTCCACACCTTAATCTATGGAGTGTAGAAACTCTACCGTTGAAAATACATAAGTGAAAGGTTCAGGCATGGCCGAGAGGCCAGCCCTCAAACGTGATCTAAGATAGCATACAACTGATCAAAGATATCTTATACAATAGTAAAATGTCCTATTTATAATAAACTAGCTACTAGGGTTTACAGAAGTAAGTAATTGATGCATAAATCCACTTTTGGGGCCCACTTGGTGTGTGCTTGGGCTGAGCTTGAAGTCTACACGTGGAGAGATCATTCTTGGAGTTGGACGCCACCTTTTGTGCCATTTTGGGCGTTGAACTCCACTTTGCAACTTGTTTCTGGCGCTAGACGCCAGAATTGGGCAGAGATCTGGCGTTGAACGCCAGTTTGCGTCGTCTAAACTTGGGCAAAGTATGGACTACTATACATTGCTGGAAAGCCCTGGATGTCTACTTTCCAACGGCAATTGGAAGAGCGCCAGTTTGAGTTATGTAGCTCCAGAAAATCTATTTTGAGTGTAGGGAGGTCAGAATCCAACAGCATCAGCAGTCCTTCTTCAACCTCTGAATCTGATTTTTGCTCAAGTCCCTCAATTTCAGTCAGAAAATACCTGAAATCACAGAAAAACACACAAACTCATAGTAAAATCCAGAAATGTGAATTTAACATAAAAACTAATGAAAACATCCCTAAAAGTAACTAGATTCTACTAAAAACATACTAAAAACAATGCCAAAAAGCGTATAAATTATCCGCTCATCAATTCGCACCGAACCTTGTGTGTCTTGGGGTCAAACTAAACACTGTACTTGCAAGATCTAGGCTCCCCATACAATAGGTATTGCTAATTCACAGTCACCCGAAACAAATCACCCTCTTGAGTGACCCCACGGACTAAACAATCCCCTCTTTTACTGAATTCATGTTGGACTTTTCTAAACTTAGAGGTTGTGTACTCATGCTGAAATTGTCTTTCAATTGTAGAGCTCGATGAACATGGGACAACTCCTTTAGAGTCTGCAGCATCATCCTCCAGTTCTTTTTGCTCTTTGTTCCCAAGCACATTGTCATACTCATGCACGAACTGAACCACTCCACTTTTACAATGCAGGTAACCACCGAAAAAGGCGTGCATACTCTCACTCCGTTGGGTACTTCTCATACCAGCCCAAAATTCACCTTGGAAATATATTAGAACCCACATTCGACGATCTTCGTAAAGGTCTACAAAACCAAAACATACATATCAAATCGGGAATCATCATCATGAATAAATAGCTACATCACAGTACACCACTAAAGACTTAGTGAACCAACTATACATCGACGTCTCAAATAAAAATATTCTGTAAAAGTATCCAAATAGGTTACCAATCATCCGATGACAACGGGGGCTGAAATCGAGTAAAGTAAAAACCGAACCTTCCAAACATACCTACCATCCAAAAATAATACAAGAGCACAATAAAGCACAAACCTAATAGCCATTTATTTTTGTGTAGGTTAAACTCGTTAACGAATGGACACCAATCTTTCTCAAAAGACTCTTCAGAACGGGCATTCCAAACAGTGCCATGCATTTTATCATCTATTTCCCTGTATTTAGCATATCCTCCGAGCTTATGTGGTATCTTCTTCATTATGTGCCATATACACCATCGGTGTCTAGTATTTGGGAAGACATTCTTAATTGCGCCAAATATGGATTTACACTGGTCCGTGATGATGGCCTGTGGGGGATTTTCCATGCAATTTAACCAGTTTTTAAAGACCCACTCAAAGCTAGGAATTTCCTCATTACCCAACAAAGCACATCCGAGTAGTGTGGACTTGCCGTGATGGTTGACACCAACGAAAGATGCAAACGGAAGTCCATGCCTGTAATAAAGACAGCCAAAAATTACTAAATCACAATATTGTTGGAAAAATTTAAACCCTTATAATGGAGACAAAAACATAAACATACTTGTTCCTTCTGTACATTGTATCAAACGATACCACATCTCCAAAATATTCATATGATGCCCTGCATCTTGCATCTACCCATATCACACTCTTAAACTTGTTAGTTTCGTCCACGTCAACTGCATAGAAGAAATTCGGGTTAATATCTCTCATTCGCATGAAATATATAATCATTTCCTTCACATCTTCGTTTACATCAGCACAGTGCAAATTCCTCGTTATGTAGTTCCTAACATCCTTTTCTGAGTAACCCAACTTTGATGACCCACCAACCTCGTTCGCCAGTGCGAGATAAGTCTTGTTAGGCCGTATGCCAGCCTCATCATTGTTCTGAATCACACACTTAGCATGCATGGTCAGTTTCCTGTACTCACTATAATGCACAGCTTGCTCGGCAGAACACGCGTGGGTGTACTTCAATTCTAATTTGGTCACCAGCCAATTATCATTATGCCTATCAAGCATCACGTACATCCTTGCTTTGCACCCAACTGTTGTTATTCTCTTTACCCGCATTGCTGCCTTCACTCGAGACTCCCGATAACCTTCACGATTACAGTGTATCGATTGATTAATAGGTACCTTTAATTCCTTCCTGGTCTTGTCAAAGTTTGTATTCCTAATCCTCGTCACAAACCCAACTTTCTTTGCATAATTAGAATAGAACTCTTGTGCTCGCTGTAACGAATTAAATCTCAATCCTACGTACGAGATTTCCTCCATTGGAATTCCAGTGTGATCCGGGACCTGCAAATCCATTCAGAAAACGCATCATTCAACACAAACCACATCAATCTAAACAATTTTCAATATGTCACTAATTTTGCGAGAAGAATAAAATATATTTGACACCTCATTATTGCTTACCGTAGCATCATCCTTTTTCTGAATAGCGTCTTCAGATTCTTTTCCCTAAAATCGATAAACAAGGACATATCACCAAACAAGATATACATCGACCATTCAACACTTATAAAAACTTTGCCAACAAACAGAAAATACCTACTAATTGACAACCCAAACTAAACTGGTATAAAAAATTACTATCGGTGATCAAAACCATAAAAAAAAAAAAAAAAACTCAAAGCTGGAAACATCATCTCCATATGCTAAACTAAGAAATCATAAAACACAATTCATGCAATAAAGTGTATCCCTGCTAACTTTTAATAATACCTACTAATGGACAAACCAAACTAAACTGGTATAAAAAATTACTATGTTTTTCTTGTAATAAACATATTAACCTACCATGAACAACACACATTAAGCAAATTAAACTGAGAAAAAAATAAGAGTAAATGATGCTAAAATGAACAAGACACATCTAAGGATTAGTTGGTGTACTCCCAAATAAAAAATATAGAGCTAGAAAAATACAAATTTAATTTGCTAATATAAAGCTCATTTAACCATTTTTAAAACCGCAAATATCTAATAAAAAACACATAGATCTCAATGCATTGCTCAAAATATATAGTCATTCTCAACTGAATTTATTGCTATGTGTATCACAAGAAAACTCACTACAAGACACATTCAGTCAATATGAAAAAGTCACATTAAGCAAATTAAGTTGAAAAAAAAAACACATAGTATTGCTAAAAATAAACAAGAAAGACTATGTATGCTTAAAATATACACTCATTCTCAACTTAAATATGTGGCTCCATGTATCACAAGAAATGAAAAAGTCTAGGGGGTCAGCAATTTTATCAAATTCTGGCCAGCATGTAACCATCAAAGAAGAGTGAGCCATTGGATAAAATCTCACATTAATCTCACACCATTAAAAGCCTCATTGATGGCTATTTGATGGCTATAAATTCCAAAAGTTGCTGGCCCCCTAGCATTCCACACAAGAAAATTCACCAAAAGACACATTAACCTACCATGAACAACACACATTAAGCAAAATAAACTGAGAAAAAAAATAAGAGTGAATGATACTAAAATGAACAAGACACATGCAAGGATAAGTTGGTGTATTCCCAAATAAAAATTATAGAGCCAAAAAATACAAATTAAATTTGCTAATATAAAGCTCATTTAACCATTCCTAAAACCGCAAATATCTAATAAAAAATACATGGATCTCAATGCATTGCTCAAAATATATTGTCATTCTCAACTGAATTTATTGCTATGTGTATCACAAGAAAATTCACTATAAGACACATTAAGTCACTATGAAAAAGTCACATTAAGCAAATTAAGTTGAAAAAAATACAGAGTATTGCTAAAAATAAACAAGAAAGACTATGTATGCTTAAAATATACACTCATTCTCAACTTAAATATATGGCTCCATGTATCACAAGAAAATTCACCAAAAGACACATTAACCTATCATGAACAACACACATTCAGCAAATTAAACTGAGAAAAAAAATATGAGTGAATGATCTAAAATGAGCAAGACACATGAAAGGATAAGTTGGTGTACTCCCAAATAAAAATTATAAAGCCAAAAAATACAAATTCAATTTGCTAATATAAAGCTCATTTAACCATTCCTAAAACCGCAAATATCTAATAAAAAACACATAGATCTCAATGCATTGCTCAAAATATATTGTCATTCTCAGCTGAATTTATTGCTATGTATATCACAAGAAAACTCACTACAAGACACATTAAGTCACTATGAAAAAGTCACATTAAGCAAATTAAGTTGAAAAAAAAACATAGAAAAAATAAACAAGACACATCTGAATCCCTGTTAATAACTCATGATTTAAAACATTAAAAAAAGATTGCTGGAAGGCCTAAGCAAAGACGCTACTAAAAGAAGAATTACCTATTCTACATGTGGTGTGTCATCTTCACTCAAACACAGAACATTAACGTCGGTGGAATTAGAATCCTCCCTCATGTCATAAGCACTGCCGTACAATGCTTCTTCAAAAATTGGTGTATCCATGGACATATTGTGATGCACTCGCCTTCAACGCAGACACATACACCGAAAATCGGTGCTCGAGGAAGGGTCTGTGTCGCAAATGAAAAGGCTATTGCAGATTCTTATTGATGTTACTAAAATCAGGACGGAGATATTACCTGGTATAGTTCACGGCACAACGGTTTCGCGACATCACCATACACGCACGTCGCATCTATCTTCCACGAGGCTGTTGGTGTATCTAATTGGAATCGGGGGGAGAGACAGTCATTGGTGGACTGGGCACGGCGGCATCCCGGTGACTGAAAATTTTGGCTAATTGTACGAGAGAGACGTTCGGCGATGGTTTCTTAGAAAAGAGGTTGCGTGAAAGGGTTGGGATATTGGGTTTCTCTAGTTTGAGGTTAATCTAATCCACGTTTACCATTTCCTTACTTTTTCAAAATATTTTTCATGGACCCCACATTAAATCTAATTTAGCCATATAAATTTATTTTAATTTTTTTTAATTTGTGTTGGTAATAATTGGCAGACTCTCTTTTGGTAACATATACTTTTTCTATCTTATATTATCTTTTTTGATATGTTATGTTTGTAATGTTGGTTTTACTTAACAATAAAAATTGTAACTTACTGGACTCATTTCAATTCTTTTGATTTGCAATTTTTTTCTTTCTTTCTTTGCATGATCATTTTAATTTTTTATTAAAAAAAAATTATTATCGTGTTCTATCTTTTTGATG
>NC_029785.2:40855683-40864709 GCF_000816755.2 Arachis ipaensis | reverse complement strand
GTATAAAATATATATAAAATTTTAATATTTAATATTTAATATTTTAATATGTATAAAATATGTGTAATTAATTTTGTAGCTAATTTTTAATATAAATTTAAGAGTAAAGTGTCGTTTTTGTCCCCAATATTTGGGGTAAATCTTATTTGTGTCCCTAACGTTTAAATCGTCCTATTTGTATCCCTAACGTTTGTAAAAGTGATTCAATGTTATCCTGCCGTCGACTACACATCATGAGTGCTTTAGTTTGAGTTTTAAAAATCTCTTCTTGAAGTTAGAATACAAATATTTGGGATAAAATCGATGATCTACTCCAAAAATAGCTCATCAAATATTGAAACTAATTCCTACAACATTTACATAATTCACTTTTCTAGGGACATAATTGAATCTAAACACAAATAGTGGGTATAATATTAAAATCGAACACATCCAAGTGAGACCTAATTGAGAATGAATACATCCAAGTGAGAATAATTGAAAAATATAATCTGATTTGTTAGTATAATTGATAGTAGGATAACATTGAATCACTTTTATAAACGTTAAGGATACAAATAGGACGATTTAAACGTTAGAGACACAAATAGAACTTACCCCAAACGTTGGGGACAAAAATGATACTTTACTCTAAATTTAATATAGTTGAAAGAAAAATATTAGAAAACTAATATTTTTTTATCAATATTAATCAATACCTTATTTTTATACTATTAAGACTTAGAATTTAGAGTTTAATATTTAAAATTTAGTCTTTAGAATTTAGAGTTAATCAAATATTGATAAATAAAATTTTTTTGTAATGTAACATTACTCTAATTTAAAAAAAAAATGAGAAAAAATAATTTTAATCACCAAATAGTAGAGATAATTCAGTGATAGAAAGTAGATAGAATAAGTATTTGGACCTAAATTTGCAAGTATAAATTCCAAACCCTAATTGAAATGAAACTCATGAACAGAGTTGGGTCTTGATTGTCTGCTTTCCTTATATTGTTCAGAGTTCAGACTTTGGACCTTCAATCTTAGAACAACAAAAATCCTAAACTAAAGGGCGAGACTAATATATCTTCAAGGGGCACGGATTCCATGTGTCGAAGACCTTTGGCATTTCGGTGCGCATAACCTTTGTCTTTGGCTGATTGGTGCGCTTGATGATGATGGCCGTCGGATCTTGCTTGTTTTTTAATCCAATGGTAGAAATCACCCTTTCTCTTTCCTCCTTTGATTGGTTAGTGGGCATCATGTGTCAGAGGGGTTAGTTTACAAAATTAACTTTGTAGCTAGTTATTTTTGTTACATTAAAAAATTATTTGGGTTTATGTAGAATTAGTTTACAATGTTTTAAGACCTAAATTAATGGCAGTTAGTGATTCTGTTTAACGCTAAATCAGAGATGATGGACGTGGGCTGGGAAGGAAGGAGAAGCGCCGTGCACGTCGTTTGACGCATACAAGAAACGCTTTGATGTCTACGTATCCATCACTAACCGTCAATGGAGTTGCAGGAAGCTTTCTCCCGCGGAATCACAGTTCAAAGCTGCCTACTCTCCGAATGGCGCATCTGTCGCGACTCATTGGTTCGGAGGATGACGATCTGCATAGTGTCATCACCGGAAGGGGTTTCAATCGCCGTTGATAACAAGGAGTGTTGTTTCGGGTAGACGTATGGCTTTGCCAGAGATGATCAACAAGGAAGGATCCAAGTGGCGTCGAGAAGGTGGGCTAGAGAATGACGATGGAGAGGCAGAACTCTTTTCGGGTCAGGGCGAGTCAAGTTGGAACACTGCTGGTTGGACTTGACTCAATCCAGATGGGCCTGTAGATTATAATTTTTTTTGAAACCAATGATGGGCTCAAGTGTTGGTATGGAATGGTCCTCTTTATAAAAAGATTTCTTCAACAAACATATAAAATAGATGAAGACAAATTTGAAGAAAAGAAAATGAAAAAGTAAATAAATAAATTAATAAACAATTTATTCAGCACTCGATAATATATCAAACACACACAGCAGTCTATAATATATCAAACACGGGCACGGATTCCATATGCCATGTGTGTTTGGCGTTTCGGTGTGCATAACACTTAACTTTGGCATATCGATGCGTCAAAGGACGAGAGTCGTTGGATCTTTCTCCTTTTTTTATTCGACGGTATAGATCACTTATTACTTCTCTCTTTTAATTGGTTACTGACTGTTTTTGTGTCAGAAGGGTTGTTTTGCAAAATTTAATTTCTTGCTGGTATTTTTGTTAGATCCGAATACTAATGGGGTTATGTAAAAAAAATTTATGAATTCTTAAGTTGAAATTGATTACGGTTAATGATTATGTATTTTGTTAAGTAAGACACGACGGAGTTAGGCTGCGAAGGCAGGAGATACGTCGTCGATGTCTTTTGCCGTATACATATGATTCTGCCACTCACCATCGTGACCTGTATGCAGTTTGTGTTGCAGGAAGTAATCGCAAAATTTCCCAATCGCTAAATCTCACATTTGCGTCAATGCATGCGTTCGGAGGATTGCGCGACCGTCATGTCATTGCCGGAATATCACTCGATCCCCACGAATAACAAGAAGTGGTGGTTTAGGCAGAGGATTCAGTTTGCCAGAGAAGATCGAAGCGGCATGGAGAAGCTGGAGAAGGAGAAGACCAACAAAGGAGAAGGATAATCGATTTCGGATCTTTCGCGACTCATTGGTTCGGAGGATGACGATCTGCATAGTGTCATCACCGGAAGGGGTTTCAATCGCCGTTGATAACAAGGAGTGTTGTTTCGGGTAGACGTATGGCTTTGCCAGAGATGATCAACAAGGAAGGATCCAAGTGGCGTCGAGAAGGTGGGCTAGAGAATGACGATGGAGAGGCAGAACTCTCTTCGGGTCGGGGCGGGTCAGGTTGGAACACTGCTGGCTGGACTTGGCTCAATCCAGATGGGCCTATAGATTATAATTTTTTTCTAAAACCAATGATGGGCTCAAGTGTTGGTATGGTATGGTCCTCTTTACAATACAAAAAAAAGACCTAACATGGTTGAACAAAGAAGAGGAACACCCAGGACTTAAAAAAAAAAGGACCACCAAATTAATTATTGCATGTATAATTAGTTGCTGAATAATCTAACAGCAGTATTAAATATTTAAATTTTTTTAGGATATAATAATTAAAATACTTTGTAAAATCAACTTTTCTGGTGCATAAAATTAACAGAAACGTTGAATATTTAACATGCACATTTTTTCCAATTGAACCTGGGATTGCATTCGTGCAATATGATTTGTTGAGGATGAATACCTATCCTTTAACGAGCAGAATTTGATGTGGCTTTTTAAGGAGATTTTATTATTCAATAAAATAATAATGCACCTCTTTTATTCTTGGAGATGTTTAGATTTTAGTGAACGTGGTTGTTTATCACTCTTATTAATCTGCCCCCGAATGAATTGTTGTAAGGTTATCTTCATGCAATCTGCCAAAACAGTGGCTAGCAACTGACGATTTGTTAACAATCTATTTCTTGGTTAAAAAAAATGGCAGTTTGATCCAATAAATTAATATAATTAATTCGCATTGTTGTTCACACATTATTTCATAGCTTCACCTGGAGGAGAAAAAAATAGAGAAATTCAAATGCTGCAAAATTAAATATAATTAAGAAAATCGAGTTTTAGGTAGGGATTACAAAACATCAAAAGGACAGCTAAAGAAACAAAGAAAATAAAGATTTGAAACACATAAGCCGTAGGTCATATACCCATAACATCGTCTTCATTTTGCCCGGCGGGCTCCTGATCGTTAGAACTATGTGCTGTTGGCGGAGCTTGACCATACAATTGGCGGACCAATAACCCTAACTTGATCTCCACAACCTCGAGCCTGCCTTCCACTTCACGCCACGGTGCCATCCCTTGCTATTCCCTTTGACGAAGATTGGCAATTTTTGCCTTCAATTCGTTTGCTTTGCCATCCAGTTGGCGAATGGTCATTTGATGCTGTTCCAGCTCCATGTGCAACTTCTCTTGCAACCGGCGACCTTCCTCCAGTTGATGCTCCCTTGCCCTCGCCCTGACCTTGGCGGTAATTCTCTCTAACCTCTTTTGCCTTAGTTTTACTTCTGTCATTTGAAGTCTATCCCTCAAAAACGTCTCCCTCCAACGGAGGGTGTCGATCAGATCTACGGTCGGAAGTTCCGCGAGGTCGTCGGGACTAACAGCGTGGTCGTTGAGGGATTTGTGCGACATTTTCTCGGATGAAGACATGGAGGTCTGCTCGACGATGAAGGCCCTTCAAGCAAGGATTTTTCTCCCGGCAGAGAGGTTAGAGACGAGGGTACGGATTATAAGAACTGATGAATTGTTACGGTTATGACGGACTTACTTGTGCATTGATATAAAGTTGTTTCGTATTTCTTTATTTTGATTACTTTGTTTAAATTTTTTAATCAAAATTTTACTTTTAAATAAATAAATTAATACATTTTAATATGTTTAAATAATGTACATCTGTTATTCGTTGAAAAATTAAGATAATAATGCCCCTGGTGGTTTTATCGGTAAACGAAAAAAAGATATGGAAACGTGTGCTGTATTGATTATCATGGATTGCGCAGAAGTAGCAATAAATGCAAATCTTGGCAAGAGCTTAGGGCAAATCATCTTTCTTCCAAGGTGGGATTTGATGTGAACTTTTCTGCTACTGAAGTGAGTCAATGTGACGTTAGAATAGACAGGAAGGGCTAAAGGTTGTGTACTGCTATTAATAATGTGACAGATGGGACTGCCGGTGAGTTTATACAAAAATGATTACTTGCAGAGACAATGGAGAGTCACCGAAGGGGAGGTCATTAACGGGGAATAATTTTTTTTATAAATAAAATTTTCATAGGAAATGACAAAACACATAAATAGTGGTGCACGAAGTTATCTACTGGTGCACGAAATTGTGATCATCAACAATGGCGCCAAAGAATTGGAGCTCTCAAACGTAAATCACACTTTGTCACAATTCTGCACAACTAACCAGCAAGTGCACTGGGTCGTCCAAGTAATACCTTACTTGAGTAAGGGTCGATCCCACGGAGACTGTCGGTTTGAAGCAAGCTATGGTCATCTTGTAAATCTCAGTCAGGCGAATTCAGATGGTGAAGGAGAATTGATAATTAAAGATAAATAAAAACATAAAATAAAGATAGAGATACTTATGTAATTCTTCGGTTGGAATTTCAGATAAGCGTATGAAGATGCTTTGTTCCTCTTGAACCTCTGCTTTCCTATTGCCTTCTTCCAATCATTCATACTCCTTTCCATGACAAGCTTTATGTTGGGCATCACTGTTGTCAATGGCTACTTCCCGTCCTCTCAGTGAAAACGTTCCAAATGCGCTGTCACCGCACGACTAATCATCTGTCGATTCTCGATCATGTCGGAATAGGATCCATTGATCTTTTTGCGTCTGTCACACGCCCAACAATCGCGAGTTTGAAGCTCATCACAGTCATCCCTTCCTAGATCCTACTCAGAATACTACAGACAAGGTTTAGACATTCCGGATCTCAGGAATGACCGCCAATAATTCTAGCCTATACCACGAAGGTTCCAATCTTAGATTAGAAACCCAAGAGATACACATTCAAGCCATTGCTAGTAGAACAGAGGTGGTTGTCAGGCACATGTTCATAGATGAGAATGATGATGAGTGTCACGGATCATCACATTCATCAAGTTGAAGAACGAATGAATATCTTGGAGAAGAAATAGACTTGAGTTGAATAGAAAAATAATAGTACTTATATTAATTCATGAAGAACAGCAGAGCTCCAAACCATAATCTATGGTGTGTAGAAACTCCACCGTTGAAAATACATAAGAACAAGGTCTAGGCATGGCCATGAGGCCAGCCTCCCAAAACGTGATCAAGTGTATGAAAAAGTATGTAAAAGATCGATGATAATACAATAGCAAAAGGTCCTATTTATAGAAAACTAGTAGCCTAGGGTTTACAGAAATAAGTAATTAATGCAGAAATCTTCTTCCGGGCCCACTTGGTGTGTGCTTGGGCTGAGCATTGAAGCTTTCATGTGTAGAGACTTTTTTTGGAGTTAAACGCCAGCTTTTGTGCCAGTTTGGGCGTTTAACTCCAGCTTTTGTGCCAGTTTTGGAGTTAAACGCCATAATTCTTGTGCTGACTTATAATACCTATTTGGGCCATCAAATCTCGAGCAAAATATAAACTATTATATATTGCTGGAAAGCCCAGGATGTCTACTTTCCAACTCAATTGAGAGCGTGCCAATTGGGCTTTTGTAGCTCCAAAAAATCAACTTCGAATGCAGGGAGGTCAGAATCCAACAGCATCTGCAGTCCTTTTTCAGCCTCTGAATCAGATTTTTGCTCAAGTCCCTCAATTTCAGCCAGAAAATACCTGAAATCACAAAAAAACACACAAACTCATAGTAAAGTCCAGAAAAGTAATTTTTATTTAAAAATTAATAAAAACATAATAAAAATTAATTAAAATATACTAAAAACATACTAAAAACAATGCCAAAAAGCGTATAAATTATCCGCTCATCACAACACCAAACTTAAATTGTTGCTTGTGTCCAAGCAACTAAAAATCAAATAGGATAAAAATAAGAGAATATACAATGAATTCCAAAAACATCTATAAATATTAGTATTAATTAGATGAGCGGGGCTTTTAGCTTTTTGCTTCTGAACAGTTTTGGCATCTCACTTTATTCCTTGAAGTTCAGAATGATTGGCATCTATAGGAACTCAGAATCCAGATAGTGTTATTGATTCTCCTAGTTAAGTATGTTGATTCTTGAACACAGCTACTTTATGAGTCTTGGCCGTGGCCCTAAGCACTTTGTTTTCCAGTATTACCACCGGATACATAAATGCCACAGACACATAACTGGGTGAACCTTTTCAGATTGTGACTCAGCTTTGCTAGAGTCCCCAATTAGAGGTGTCTAGAGCTCTTAAGCACACTCTTTTTGCTTTGGACCACGACTTTAACCGCTCAGTCTCAAGTCTTCACTTGACACCTTCACGCCACAAGCACATGGTTAGGGACAGCTTGGTTTAGCCGCTTAGGCCAGGATTTTATTCCTGTGGGCCCTCCTATCCACTGATGCTCAAAGCCTTGGATCCTTTTTATCACCCTTGCCTTTTGGTTTAAAGGGGTATTGGCTTTTTCTGCTTGCTTTTCCTTTTCTTTTTTTTTTCGCATATGTCCTTTTTCTGCAAGCTTTTCACTGCTTTTTCTTGCTTTAAGAATCAATTTTATGATTTTTCAGATTATCAAATAACATTTCTCCTTTTTCCATCATTCTTTCAAGAGCCAACAATTTTAACATTCTTTAAACAACAAATTCAAAAATATGCACTGTTCAAGCCTTCATTCAGAAAAATAATAGTATCGTCACCACATCAAAATAATTAAACTGTTTTAAAATTTGAAACTCATGCACTTCTTTTCTTTTTCAATTAAAAATATTTTTCATTTAAGAAAGGTGATGGATTAATTTTCATAGCTTTAAGGCATAGACATTTAGACACTAGTGATCATGTAATAAACATAAAGCATAATTTTCGAAAAACAGAAATTAAAGAACGGGTCCACCTAAGTGATGGCGGCTTGTTCTTCCTCTTGAAGATCTTATGGAGTGCTTGAGCTCCTCAATGTCTCTTCCTTGCCTTTGTTGTTCCTCTCTCATGGTTCTTTGGTCTTCTCTAATTTCATGGAGGAGGATGGAATGCTCTTGATGCTCCACCCTTAGTTGTCCCATGTTGGAACTTAATTCTCCCAGGGAGGTGTTGATTTGCTCCCAATAGTTTTGTGGAGGAAAATGCATCCCTTGAGGTATCTCAGGGATTTCATGATGAGGAGTTTCCTCATGCTGTTGGTGAGGTTCTCTCACTTGCTCTATCCTTTTCTTAGTGATGGGCTTGTCCTCATCAATGAGGATGTCTTCCTCTATGTCAATTCCAGCTGAATTGCAGAGGTGACAAATGAGATGAGGGAAGGCTAACCTTGCCACAGTGGAGGACTTGTCCGCCACTTTGTAGAGTTCTTGGGATATAACTTCATGAACTTCTACTTCCTCTTTAATCATGATGCTATGAATCATGATAGCCCGATCTATAGTAACTTCAGACCGGTTGCTAGTAGGAATGACTGAGCGTTGGATGAACTCCAACCATCCGCTACCCACGGGCTTGAGGTCATGCCTTCTTAGTTGAACCGGCTTCCCTCTTGAATCTCTTTTCCATTGAGCGCCCTCTTCACATATGTCCATGAGGACTTGGTCCAACCTTTGATCAAAGTTGACCCTTCTAGTGTATGGGTGTGCATCTCCTTGCATCATGGGCAAGTTGAACGCCAACCTTACACTTTTCGGACTAAAATCTAAGTATTTCCCCCGGATCCTTGTAAGCCAATTCTTAGGATCCAGGTTCACACTTTGATCATGGTTCTTGGTGATCCATGCATTGGCATAGAACTCTTGAACCATTAAGATTCCAACTTATTGAATGGGGTTGGTGAGAACTTCCCAACCTCTTCTTCGGATCTCATGTCGGATCTCCGGATATTCGCCCTTTTTGAGCTTAAAAGGGACCTCGGGGATCACCTTCTTCTTGGCCATAACTTCATAGAAGTGGTCTTGATGCACCTTTGAGAGGAATCTCTCCATCTCCCATGACTCGGAGGTGGAAGCTTTTGCCTTTCCTTTCCTCTTTCTAGAGGTTTCTCTGGCATTTGGTGCCATAAATGGTTATGAAAAAAACAAAAAGCTTTAGCTTTTACCACACCAAACTTAGAAGGTTGCTCGTCCTCGAGCAAAAGAAGAAAGAAGAGAGTAGAAGAAGAAGAAATAGAGGAGATGGAAGGGGCTTTGTGTTTCGGCCATTATGGGTGGGTTTGGGTGGGAAAGTGGTTTGAATTTGAATGGTGAGGTAGGTGGGGTTTTATGAAGAATGGATGTGAGTGGTGAAGAGAATGGTGGGATTTGATA
>NC_029785.2:40850453-40853772 GCF_000816755.2 Arachis ipaensis | reverse complement strand
GTTGTGTGAAAATGAAGGAGTGAAGATGGGTTTATATAGGAGTGGAGAGGGGGGTATGGTTCGGCCATTATGGGTGGGTTTGGGTGGGAAAGTGGTTTGAATTTGAATGGTGAGGTAGGTGGGGTTTTATGAAGAATGGATGTGAGTGGTGAAGAGAATGGTGGGATTTGATAGGTGAGGGGTTTTTGGGGAAGAGGTATTGAGGTGATTAGTGAATGTGTGAAGAAGAGAGAGAGGTGTGGGATAGGTGGGAATCCTTTGGGGTCCACAGATCCTGTGGGTCCACAGATCCTGAGGTGTCAAGAATTTCTCATCCCTGCACCATGTGGCGTGCAAAACACCCCTTGCTGCCAATCCTGGCGTTAAACGCCAGGCTGCTGCCCATTTCTGGCATTTAACGCCAGCCAGCTTCTTGCCCATTCCTGGCGTTAAACGCCAGTCTGGTGCCCATTTCTGGCGTTAAACGCCCAGAATGGTGCCAGACTGGGTGTTTAACGCCCATTCTGCTACACTTACTGGCATTTAAACGCCAGTAAGTTTCTCCTCCAGGGTGTTCTGTTTTTCATTCTGTTTTTCCTTCTGTTTTTGCTTTATCAATTGTTTTTGTGATTTCACATGATCATCAACATATAGAAAACATAAAATAACAAAAGAAAATAGAAGTTTAACATAGATAAGTAAAAATTGGGTTGCCTCCTAATAAGCACTTCTTTAATGTCAATAGCTTGATAGTGGCTCTCATGGAGCCTCACAGATGTTCAGAGCAATGTTGGAACCTTTCCACCATTATTGTTGTTGAAACCTTGTTGAGGTCTCTGTTGATCCTTCCATGAGAGATTTGGATGATTTCTCCATGAAGGATTATAGGTGTTTCCATAGGGTTCTCCCATGTAATTCACCTCTTCCATTGCTGGGTTCTCAGGATCATAAGCTTCTTCTTCAGAGGAAGCTTCCTTAGTACTGCCTGTTGTTGCTTGCATTCCAGACAGACTCTGAGAAATCATATTGACTTGTTGGGTCAATATTTTATTCTGAGCCAGTATGGCATTCAGAGTATCAATCTCAAGAACTCCTTTCTTCTGAGTTGTCCCATTATTCATAGGATTCCTTTCAGAAGTGTACATGAATTGGTTATTTGCAACCATTTCAATGAGTTTCTGAGCTTCTGCAGGCATCTTCTTCAGATGAAGAGATCCCCCAGTAGAGCTATCCAATGACATCTTGGATAGTTCAGACAGACCATCATAGAATATACCTATGATACTCCATTCAGAAAGCATGTCAGAAGGACACCTTCTGATCAGTTGCTTGTATCTTTCCCAAGTTCCATAGAGGAATTCACCTTCCTTCTGTCTGAAGGTTTGGACTTCCACTCTAAGCTTGCTCAATTTTTGAGGTGGAAAGAACTTTGCCAAGAAGGCATTGACTAGCTTTTCCCAAGAGTTCAGGCTTTCTTTAGGTTGTAAATCCAACCATGTCCTAGCTCTGTCTCTTACAGCAAAAGGGAAGAGCATAAGTCTGTAGACTTCAGGGTCAACCCCATTGGTCTTGACAGTGTCACATATTTGCAAGAATTTAGCTAAGAACTGATGAGGATCTTCCAATGGAAGTCCATGAAACTTGCAATTCTGTTGTATTAGAGAAACTAATTGAGGCTTAAGCTCAAAGTTGTTTGATCCAATGGCAGGGATTGAGATGCTTCTCCCATAGAAGTTGGGAGTAGGTGCAGTAAAGTCACCAAGCACCTTCCTTGCATTGTTGGCATTGTTATTTTCGGCTGCCATGGCTTCTTCTTCCTTGAAAAGCTCTGTTAGGCCCTCTAGAGAGAATTGTGCTTTAGCTTCTCTTAGCTTTCTCTTCAAGGTCCTTACAGGTTCAGGATCAGCTTGAACAAGTATGCCTTTATCTTTGTTCCTGCTCATATGAAAGAGAAGAGAACAAGAAAGTAGGGAATCCTCTATGTCACAGTATAGAGATTCCTTGAGGTGTCAGAGGAAAAGAAGAATAGAAGGAGGAGGTAGAGAGAGGAGAATTTCGAACTTATTAAGAGGAATAGAGTTCGAATTGTACCTTGAGGAGAAGTGTTAGTCCCTTAAAAAGAAGGATGTGAGAAGAGGGGAAGAATTTTCGAAAATAAATTAAAAAGATTTTGAAACAATAAAAAGAAATTTGAAAATTTGATTAAGATTTTCGAAAATTAAAATTGGGAAAGAAATTAAGTGATTTTTGAAAAAGATTTTAAAATTAGAAATCAAAAAGATATGATTGAGAGTTAATTTTGAAAAAAATGTGATTGAAAAGATATGATTGAGAAGATATGATTGAAAATCAAACTAAAAAGAGAAAGTTTTAAAATTAAAGTTGATTACTTGACTAACAAGAAATTAGAAGATATGATTCTAGAATTAAAACTTTTGATCCTTTCTTAATAGGCAAGTAACAACTAGAAAATTTGGAGTAAATCATTAATTATAGCAAGGATTTTCGAAAATAAAAAAAATGGAAAGAAATTGATTTTTGAAGAGATATGATTGAAAAGATATGATTTGAAAAAGATTTGATTTTGAAAAATTATGAAGATTTGAAAAAATCTGAATTAAAAACAAAATCTTCCCTCTAGTGTCATCCTGGCGTTAAACGCCCAGAATGGCATCCATTCTGGCGTTTAACGCCCAAAACTCTACCTTTTTGGGCGTTAAACGCCCAGCCAGGTACCCTGGCTGGCATTTAAACGCCAGTTTTCCTTCTTCACTGGGCGTTTTGAACGCCCAGCTTTTTCTGTTTGATTCTTCTGCTGAATGTTCTGAATCTTCAATTCTCTGTATTATTGACTTGAAAAGACACAATTTTAAAAATATTTTTTTTGAATTTTTAATGATATGAAACAATAAAAATGCAACTAAGATCAAATAAACAATGCATGCAGGACACCAAACTTAGAAATTTTGTATTAGAGGCTTTAACAAATTGAGAATGCATAAGAAAAACAACAAAACACACAAAACAAGAGAATTTAAAGATTAGAGCACTGAAATCATCAAGAACAACTTGAAGATCAATGAAGAACATAATGCATATATTCGAAAAATGCAAGAAGAATAAAAACATGCAATTGACACCAAACTTAAAAATTGATACTAGACTCAAACAAGAAACATAAAATATTTTTTATTTTTATGATTTTATAAAATTTTTTTTGTGATTTTCGAAACTTATATGAAAAAGAAAATAAAGAGAATCAAAACTTTTAATAAGAATTCCAGGAATCATGCAATGTTAGTCTAAAGCTTCAGTCTAAAAAGATTAGACATGGTTGGCC
>NC_029785.2:40844724-40850428 GCF_000816755.2 Arachis ipaensis | reverse complement strand
CGCACAACTAACCAGCAAGTGCACTGGGTCGTCCAAGTAATAAACCTTACGTGAGTAAGGGTCGATCCCACGGAGACTGTCGGCTTGAAGCAAGCTATGGTCATCTTGTAAATCTCAGTCAGGCAAATTCAGACGGTGATGGAGAATTGATAATTAAAGATAAATAAAAACATAAAATAAAGATAGAGATACTTATGTAATTCTTCGGTTGGAATTTCAGATAAGCGTATGAAGATGCTTTGTTCCTCTTGAACCTCTGCTTTCCTATTGCCTTCTTCCAATCATTCATACTCCTTTCCATGGCAAGCTTTATGTTGGGCATCACTGTTGTCAATGGCTACTTCCCGTCCTGTCAGTGAAAACGTTCCAAATGCGCTGTCACCGCACGGCTAATCATCTGTCGGTTCTCGATCATGTCGGAATAGGATCCATTGATCCTTTTGCGTCTGTCACACGCCCAACAATCGTGAGTTTGAAGCTCGTCACAGTCATCCCTTCCCAGATCCTACTCAGAATACCACTGACAAGGTTTAGACGTTCCGGATATCAGGAATGACCGCCAATAATTCTAGCCTATACCACGAAGGTTCCAATCTTAGATTAGAAACCCAAGAGATACACATTCAAGCCATTGCTAGTAGAACAGAGGTGGTTGTCAGGCACATGTTCATAGGTGAGAATGATGATGAGTGTCACGGATCATCACATTCATCAAGTTGAAGAACGAATGAATATCTTGGAGAAGAAATAGACTTGAGTTTAATAGAAAAATAATAGTACTTATATTAATTCATGAAGAACAGCAGAGCTCCACACCTTAATCTATGGTGTGTAGAAACTCCACCGTTGAAAATACATAAGAACAAGGTCTTGGCATGGCCGTGAGGCCAGCCTCCCAAAATGTGATCAAGTGTATGAAAAAGTATGTAAAAGATCGATGATAATACAATAGCAAAAGGTCCTATTTATAGAAAACTAGTAGCCTAGGGTTTACAGAAATAAGTAATTAATGCAGAAATCTTCTTCCGGGCCCACTTGGTGTGTGCTTGGGCTGAGCATTGAAGCTTTCATGTGTAGAGACTTTTTTTGGAGTTAAACACCAGCTTTTGTGCCAGTTTGGGCGTTTAACTCCAGCTTTTGTGCTAGTTTTGGAGTTAAACGCCAGAATTCTTGAGCTGACTTATAATGCCTGTTTGGGCCATTAAATCTCAGGCAAAGTATGAACTATTATATATTGCTGGAAAGCCCAGGATGTCTACTTTTCAACGCAATTGAGAGCGTGCCAATTGGGCTTCTGTAGCTCCAGAAAAGCTCATCACAACACCAAACTTAAATTATTGCTTGTCCCCAAGCAACTAAAAATCAAATAGGATAAAAATAAGAGAATATACAATGAATTCCAAAAACATCTATGAAGATCAGTATTAATTAGATGAGCGGGTCTTTTAGCTTTTTGCTTCTGAACAATTTTGGCATCTCACTTTATTCCTTGAAGTTCAGAATGATTGGCATCTATAGGAACTCAGAATCTAGATAGTGTTATTGATTCTCCTAGTTAAGTATGTTGATTCTTGAACACAGCTACTTTATGAGTCTTGGCCGTGGCCCTAAGCACTTCGTTTTTCAGTATTACCACCGGATACATAAATGCCACAGACACATAACTGGGTGAACCTTTTCAGATTGTGACTCAGCTTTGCTAGAGTCCCCAATTAGAGGTGTCCAGAGCTCTTAAGCACACTCTTTTTGCTTTGGACCACGACTTTAACCGCTCAGTCTCAAGTCTTCACTTGACACCTTCACGCCATAAGCACATGGTTAGGGACAGCTTGGTTTAGCCGCTTAGGCCAGGATTTTATTCCTGTGGGCCCTCCTATCCACTGATGCTCAAAGCCTTGGATCCTTTTTATCACCCTTGCCTTTTGGTTTAAAGGAGTATTGGCTTTTTCTGCTTGCTTTTCCTTTTCTATTTTTTTTCGCATATGTCCTTTTTCTGCAAGCTTTACACTGCTTTTTCTTGCTTTAAGAATCAATTTTATGATTTTTCAGATTATCAAATAACATTTCTCCTTTTTCCATCATTCTTTCAAGAGCCAACAATTTTAACATTCTTTAAACAACAAATTCAAAAATATGCACTGTTCAAGCCTTCATTCAGAAAAATAATAGTATCGCCACCACATCAAAATAATTAAACTGTTTTAAAATTTGATGGAGGAGGATGGAATGCTCTTGATGGAGGAGGATGGAATGCTCTTGATGCTCCACCCTTAGTTGTCCCATGTTGGAACTTAATTCTCCTAGGGAGGTGTTGATTTGCTCCCAATAGTTTTGTGGAAGAAAATGCATCCCTTGAGGTATCTCAGGGATTTCATGATGAGGAGTTTCCTCATGCTCTTGGTGAGGTTCTCTCACTTGCTCTATCCTTTTCTTAGTGATGGGCTTGTCCTCATCAATGAGGATGTCTTCCTCTATGTCAATTCCAGCTGAATTGCAGAGGTGACAAATGAGATGAGGGAAGGCTAACCTTGCCACAGTGGAGGACTTGTCCGCCACTTTGTAGAGTTCTTGGGATATAACTTCATGAACTTCTACTTCCTCTCTAATCATGATGCTGTGAATCATGATAGCCCGATCTTTAGTAACTTCAGACCGGTTGCTAGTAGGAATGACTGAGCGTTGGATGAACTCCAACCATCCCCTACCCACGGGCTTGAGGTCATGCCTTCTTAGTTGAACCGGCTTCCCTCTGGAATCTCTTTTCCATTGAGCGCCCTCTTCACATATGTCCATGAGGACTTGGTCCAACCTTTGATCAAAGTTGACCCTTCTAGTGTATGGGTGTGCATCTCCTTGCATCATGGACAAGTTGAACGCCAACCTTACACTTTTCGGACTAAAATCTAAGTATTTCCCCCGGATCCTTGTAAGCCAATTCTTAAGATCCGGGTTCACACTTTGATCATGGTTCTTGGTGATCCATGAATTGGCATAGAACTCTTGAACCATTAAGATTCCAACTTGTTGAATGGGGTTGGTGAGAACTTCCAAACCTCTTCTTCGGATCTCATGTCGGATCTCCGGATATTCGCCCTTTTTGAGCTTAAAAGGGACCTCGGGGATCACCTTCTTCTTGGCCATAACTTCATAGAAGTAGTCTTGATGCACCTTTGAGAGGAATCTCTCCATCTCCCATGACTCGGAGGTGGAAGCTTTTGCCTTCCCTTTCCTCTTTCTAGAGGTTTCTCCGGCCTTTGGTGCCATAAATGGTTATGAAAAAACAAAAAGCTTTAGCTTTTACCACACCAAACTTAGAAGGTTGCTCGTCCTCGAGCAAAAGAAGAAAGAAGAGAGTAGAAGAAGAAGAAATATAGGAGATGGAAGGGGCTTTGTGTTTCGGCCATTATGGGTGGGAAAGTGGTTTGAATTTGAATGGTGAGGTAGGTGGGGTTTTATGAAGAATGGATGTGAGTGGTGAAGAGAATGGTGGGATTTGATAAGTGAGGGGTTTTTGGGAAAGAGGTATTGAGGTGATTGGTGAATGGGTGAAGAAGAGAGAGAGAGAGGGGTGGGGTAGGTGGGAATCCTGTGGGGTCCACAGATCCTGAGGTGTCAAGGATTTCTCATCCCTGCACCATGTGGCGTGCAAAACGCCCCTTGCTGCCAATCCTGGCGTTAAACGCCAGGCTGCTGTCCATTTTTGGCGTTTAACGCCAGCCAGTTTCTTGCCCATTCCTGGCATTAAACGCCAGTCTGGTGCCCATTTCTGGCGTTAAACGCCCAGAACGGTGCCTGACTGGGCGTTTAACGCCCATTCTGCTACACTTACTGGCGTTTAAACGCCAGTAAATTTCTCCTCCAGGGTGTTCTGTTTTTCATTCTGTTTTTCCTTCTGTTTTTGCTTTTTCAATTGTTTTTGTGATTTCACATGATCATCAACCTACAGAAAATATAAAATAACAAAAGAAAATAGAAATTTAACATAGATAAGTAAAAATTGGGTTGCCTCCCAACAAGCACTTTTTAATGTCAATAGCTTGATAGTGGCTCTCATGGAGCCTCACAGATGTTCAGAGCAATGTTGGAACCTCCCAACACCAAACTTAGAGTTTGAATGTGGGGGTTCAACACCAAACTTAAAGTTTAGTTGTGGCCTCCCAACACCACACTTAGAGTTTGACTGTGGGGGCTCTGTTTGACTCTGTATTGAGAGAAGCTCTTTATGCTTCCTCTCCATGGTGACAGAGGGATATCCTTGAGCTTTAAACACAAGGGAGTCTCCATTCACTTGAATGATCAATTTTCCTCTGTCAACATCAATCACAGCTTTTGCTATGGCTAGGAAGGGTCTGCCAAGGATGATGGATTCATCCATACACTTCCCAGTCTCTAGGATTATGAAGTCAGCAGGGATGTAGTGGCCTTGAACCTTTACCAAGATATCCTCTACAAGTCCATAAGCCTGTTTCTTTGAATTGTCTGCCATCTCCAGTGAGATTATTGCAGCTTGTACCTCAATGATCCCTAGCTTCTCCATTACAGAGAGAGGCATGAGGTTTATGCTTGATCCTAGGTCACGTAGAGCCTTCTCAAAGGTCATGGTGCCTATGGTACAAGGTATTGAGAACTTTCCAGGATCTTGTCACTTCAGAGGTAA
Organism: Arachis ipaensis; assembly: GCF_000816755.2. Taxonomy (NCBI): domain Eukaryota; kingdom Viridiplantae; phylum Streptophyta; class Magnoliopsida; order Fabales; family Fabaceae; genus Arachis; species Arachis ipaensis. The sequence goes on along the minus strand of NC_029785.2, from coordinate 40,845,771 downwards.
TTTCTGCCTAGTCAAGTTATCCAGTTCTTTGATGAGCAATGGAGGTTCATCCTCCCAAGTCTCATTACCAAATAACTTGGCATTTAGCTTCATGATTGCTCCAAGGTACTTAGCAATTTGTTCTTCAGTAACATCTTCATCCTCTTTAGAGGAAGAATACTCATCAGAGCTCATGAATGGCAGAAATTCACATTGTTAAATTTATACGCTTTTTGACATTGTTTTTAGTATGTTTTTAGTAGAATCTAGTTACTTTTAGGGATGTTTTCATTAGTTTTTATGTTAAATTCACATTTCTGGACTTTACTATGAGTTCGTGTGTTTTTCTGTGATTTCAGGTATTTTCTGGCTGAAATTGAGGGACTTGAGCAAAAATCAGATTCAGAGGTTGAAGAAGGACTGCTGATGCTGTTGGATTCTGACCTCCCTGCACTCAAAGTGGATTTTCTGGAGCTACAGAACTCGAAATGGCGCGCTTCCAATTGCGTTGGAAAGTAGACATCCAGGGCTTTCCAGAAATATATAATAGTATATATTTTGGCTAAGAATAGACGACGCAAACTGGCATTCAACGCCAGCTCTCTGCCCAATTCTGGAGTTCAGCGCCAGAAAAGGATCCAAAACCAGAGTTGAACGCCAGAAATGGATCAAAACCTGGCGTTCAACTCCACAAATGGTCTCTGCACGTGGAAAGTTAAAGCTCAGCCCAAGCACACACCAAGTGGGCCCCGAAAGTGAATTTATGCATCAATTACTTACTCATGTAAACCCTAGTGACTAGTTTATTATAAATAGGACCTTTTACTATTGTATTAGATATCTTATGATCATCTTAGGATCTTAGGATCATCTTTGGACGCCTGGTTCTTAGATCAGAGGGGCTGGCCATTCGGCCATGCCTGGACCTTTCACTTATGTATTTTTAACGGTAGAGTTTCTACACTCCATAGATTAAGGTGTGGAGCTCTGCTGTTCCTCAAAGATTAATGCAAAGTACTACTGTTTTCTATTCAATTCATCTTATTTCGCTTCTAAGATATTCATTCG
>NC_029785.2:40827908-40829394 GCF_000816755.2 Arachis ipaensis | reverse complement strand
TCAGAGTACAGAGTAACAATTTCGCATACCAAGTTTTTGGCGCCGTTGCCGGGGATTGTTCGAGTTTGGACAACTGACGGTTCATCTTAGATTGGGTACCGGGGATTGTTCGAGTATGGACAACTGACGGTTCATCTTGTTGCTCAGATTAGGTAATTTTCTTTTTATTTTGTTTCCAAAAATTTTTTCAAAAATCTTTCAAAAATTTTTCCTTTGTTTTCGAAAAAAAATAATATAAAAATGTTTTCAAAAAAATTTTATTCAAAATTTTTAAGAATGAATTCTAGTGTTTCATGAAGCATGTGAAGCCTGGCTGGCTGTAAAGCCATGTCTAAATTTATTTGGACTGAGGCAGCAATTTGTTATCAAGAGCAATATACTCTGATGTTAAATGCTGAAGCTTGGCTGGCCATTGGCCATGTCTAGTGTTTTGAACCGGAGCTTTCATTGAAAGCTTGGCTGGCTAGTGAGCCATGTCTAATTCCTAGACTGAAGCTTTAGACTAAGAATGCAAGATTCCTGGAATTCATGTTAAAAATTTTGGAATCCTTATTTTTTCTTTTTCATATAATTTTCGAAAAAAAATCCAAAAAAATTAGAAAATCATAAAAATAAAAAACATTTTTTGTGTTTCTTGTTTGAGTCATGAGTCATGTCATAAGTTTGGTGTCATTTGCATGTGCATCTTGCATTTTTCGAAAATTTCATGCATTCATAGTGTTCTTCATGATCTTCAAGTTGTTCTTGGTAAGTCTTCTTATTTGATCTTGATGATTTTTTGTTTTGGGTTGTATGGTGTTTTTCATATGCATTCTTGAATTCTTAGTGCGTAAGCATTAAAGAATTCTAAGTTTGGTGTCTTGCATGTTTTCTTTGCATTAAAAATTTTTCAAAATTGTGTTTATGATGTTCATCTTGACATTCAAAGTGTTCTTGGTGTTCATCTTGACATTCATAGCATTCTTGCATGCATTCATTGTTTTGATCCATAACCTTCATGCATTGCATCATTTTTCCTGTTTTCCTCTCTCATCATAAAAATTCAAAAAAACAAAAAAAAATATCTTTCCCTTTTTCTCTCATCAAATTCGAAAATTTGAGTTGACCTTTTCAAAAAATTTTAAAATCAAGTTGTTTCTTATGAGTCAAATCAAATTTTCAATTTGAAAATCTTATCTTTTTCAAAATCTTTTTCAAAAATCAAATCTTTTTCAAAATTCTTAGTTATTTTCGAAAATTCCAAAAATATTTTTCTTATTTTTATATCAAATTTTCGAAAATAACATAATCAATTAATGTTTTGATTCAAAAATTTGAAGTTTGTTACTTGCTTGTTAAGAAAGATTCAAACTTTAAGTTCTAGAATCATATCTTGTGATTTCTTATGAATCAAGTCATTAATTGAGATTTTAAAAATCAAATCTTTTTTTTCAAAAACTAACTTCTATCATATCTTTTCAAAAATATCTTCTCATCTTATCTTTTT
>NC_029785.2:40826986-40827701 GCF_000816755.2 Arachis ipaensis | reverse complement strand
GTAAACCTTTTCCATCATCCACTCAGCAACAGACAGAGAACACTGAACAAAATGCTTCTAATTTAGCAAATCTAGTCTCTGATCTATCCAAGGCCACTGTAAGTTTCATGAATAAAACAAAATCTTCCATTAGAAATTTGGAAGCACAAGTGGGCCAGCTGAGTAAAAGGATCACTGAAATCCCTCCCAGTACTGTCCCATGCAATACAGAAGAGAACCCAAAAGGAGAGTGCAAGGCCATTGACATAAGCACTATGGCCGAACCTACTAGGGGAGTGGAGGACGTGAATCCCAAGGAGGAAGACCTCCTGGGACGTCCAGTGATCAATAAGGAGCTTCCCTCTGAGGAACCAAAGGACTCTGAGGCTCATCTAGAGACCATAGAGATTCCATTGAACCTTCTTATGCCCTTCATGAGCTCTGATGAGTATTCCTCTTCTTAAGAGAATGAGGATGTTACTGAAGAGCAAACTGCCAAGTTTCTTGGTGCAATCATGAAGCTAAATGCCAAATTATTTGGCAGTGATACTTGGGAAGTTGAACCTCCCTTGTTCATCAATGAACTAAGTGATCTGGATCAACTGACATTGCCTTAGAAGAGACAGGATCCTGAAAAGTTCATAATACCCTGTACCATAGGCACCATGATCTTTAAGGCCCTGTATGACCTTGGTTCAGGAATAAAACTCATGCCCCTCTCTGTAATAGAGAAAAT